>NC_073270.2:50582109-50884531 GCF_029289425.2 Pan paniscus
CCCTCTAGTCGCATGTGGCTATTTAAATTTAATTAAAATAGGCCAGGCCTATTTTATACCTGTGATCCCAGCACTTTGGGAGGCCAAGGTAGGTGGATCACTTGAGGTCAGGAGTTTGAGACCAGCCTAGCCAATATGGTGAAACCCCATCTCTACTAAAAATACAAAAATTAGCCAGGTGTGGTGGCAAGTGCCTGTAATCCCTGCCACTCGGGAGGCTGAGGCAGGGGAATTGCTTGAGCACAGGAGGCAGAGGTTGCAGTGAGCCAAGATCATGCCACTGGCACTCCAGCCTGGGTGACAGAGCAAGACTCTGTCTCAGAAATAAATAAATAAATAAATAAATAAATAAATAAATAAATGTAATTAAAATAAAATAAACTTTCAGCTTCTCAATTGCACTAGTCACGTTTCAAGTGCTCTATAGCCACGCAAAGGTAGTGGCTGGCTACCGCATCAGACAGTGCAGAACATTTCCATCACTGCAGAAAGTTCCATTGAACAGTGCTGCTCAAGAACCGGGATTGGCAAATTTTCTCAGTAGCCACGTAGTAAACATTCCTGGCTTTGGATGCCATATGGTCTCCATTGCATCCACTCCACTCTGTCATTGTAGTATGAAAACAGCCACAGACAATATGTGGACCGTATTCTTAGCCAGATCCAACAGGCTGGATCTGGCCTGCGGACCATAGTTTGCTGACCCCTGTCTGAATGTACTGCCTTTTAAAAAAATCCCTGTACTGTTATTTTAGTGGATCTAGGGAGGAAGCAGAGTCTAAGATACACAGTCTTTTTTTTTTTTTCTTTAACCTACAAGTCTTATTATATGTTCAGGACTTGTCTTTTTCCTACACTTTAGGATCCACAAGCACAGAGCCCTGTCTTTCTTATTCACTATTCTCCACCTAGTGTCCAGCACAGTCCCTGACATGTAATTGTCTTTTAGTAGATCATGTTGAATGATTAAATGCTCACCAAGCCACCCTCTGTATAATTTGGCTTTTCACTTGGATCTGCCTTCAGGAAAGAATGTGCTGGTTTTGCTGAGTAGATGTCAGTCTGCTTAACAATTATATTTCATGTTATCAATGAATACATTGACATTCCGATTTTCCATCTCAGTCTCATGAGCTTGGTAAATGTAATTCCACTTCTGAGGGAAGACATCAGCTGCTAAACTTGTGTAGAATCAAACAAATCTTGGTTACAGAAGTGTGAAGTCACAATTGAATTTGATAAGAAGACTTGTAAAGAGAGGGGAAATCATTTGGAGGACATAAGTACCTGGAGAATTTTAAATACTGCACTGAAATTGCCCTCTCAGCAAGATAAGCAAGAGAAGGTTATGTAGAATGTTAACATTGCTGTGACTGTAATAGAACAATATGCCAAGGGCGTTGTTGGAAATTGGTCTGGTGGGGCAAAAGCCACAGGATAGATGAAAACTATACATGCCCCAGAAGAGTGGCTATCTTAGAGCTTACTGACTGGGAGGGGAATGAGGGAGGCTTCTGGATGCTGGGAATGTTCTATATTTTAATCTGGTGGTGGTTTCACAGGTATATGCATGTGTACTATTTCATTCTGCCATGCTGGTAAGATATGGCACTTTATCTTATAACTGTATGTAAGCTATTTCTTATTTGTTTCTTAAAAAAGAAAGGAATCATGAGGGAAATGCAAATCAAACCACAATGAGATATCATCTCACACTCTTTAGGATGGCTACTATCAATAAGTCAAAAAAAAAAAAAAAAACAAGTGTTGTATAGGATGTAGAGAAATTGGATCCCTTGGGCACTGTTTTTGGGAATGTGAAATGATGCGGCCACTATGGAAAACAGAATGGCAGTTCCTCAAAAAATTAAAAAAACAGAATTACCATATGATGCAGCCATTTGCCTTCTGGGTATACATTCAAAAGAATTGAAAACAGAGTTTTAAAGAGATATGTGTACACCAATGTTCACAGCAACATTATTCATAATAGCCAAAAGTGGAAGCAACCCAAGTGTCCATTGATGAATAAATGAATGAACAGAGTGTGATACATGCATACAATGGAACATTCTTCAATCTTAGAAAGGAAGCAAATTCTGACCCATGCTACAACGTAGGTGAACCTTGCAGACACAATGCTAAGTGAAATAAGCCAGTCACAAAAAGACAAATACCTTATGATTCCACTTATATGAGGTACCTAGATTAGTCAAATTCACAGAGACAGAAAGTATAATGGGGGTTGCCAGGGGCTGGGTGGAGGGAAGAATGGGGAGATATTGTTAAATAGGTACAGAGTTTCAGTTTTGCAAGACTAAAAGAGGTTTTTGGATGGATGGTGGCGATGGCACAATAGTATGAATGCAGTTAATACCACTGAACTGTACACTTGAAAATTGTTAAGATGGTAAGTTTTATGTTATGAGTATTTTACCATAATTTTTAAAAAGTAAGAAATAATATATATGTAAATTTTTCCTGATTATATTACAGTTGTTCATTCTTTCCTCATGTTCAGCAATATTTAATGAGAAGACACGTGGCTTTCTGAGAGATACTGCTGTAGGATTACACAGATTGTAAATACAATCTTTAAACCATAAAACTCGTAACTGTTTAACTAGTTGTTATAAAACATGTTTGTTAAAGAAAATTTTACATGGCCACCTGAGTTGTAGAAAGCAGAGGCGACCAGTTTTGTGTGGTTATTTTTGCCCAATAAAGAAGGTGTAAATTTTTCACTGGGCAGAGAGCATTGCTGAATACACAGTCGTGCTGGGGCCTCCCAGTGGTTGGTACTATAGAGATGGAAGTTGCCTTTGATAAATCTGATCCAGCCACCATGGCAAGCTTTGTTTCTCCCACACCTGCAAGATTGAGAGCTAAGCTTGAGCAAATATGCTGTATTAAGGAAATCCAACCTAAGAGGTATCTTGGAAGACAGACAGCTTCAGCAGGCCACACTTCTCCACCCTGGTGAACTTCTATATCTGCACTAAATATGTATTACTTCTTTAATGAAAAAAATGCATACTTTTAATCAAGTACTTACATAGTGCTTGCTATGTACCATTCACTGTCCTTAGTATTTTATAAACATTAATTTACTGGCCAAGCATGGTGGCTCACACCTGTAATCCCAGCACTTTGGGAGGCCAAGGAAGGTGGATTACATGAGGTCAGGAATTTGAGACCAGCCTAGCCAACATGGTGAAACCCCGTCGCTACTAAAAATAGAAAAAAAATTAGCTGGGCCTGGTGGTGTGTGCCTGTAATCCCAGCTACTTGGGAGGCTGAAGCAGGAGAATCGCTTGAACCCAGGACACAGAGGTTGCAGTGGGCCGAGATCACACCACTGCACTCCAGCCTGGATGACAGTACGGGACTCCGTCTCAAAAACAAACAAACAAAAAACCATTAATTTATTTAACTCTCATAACAACCCTAAGAAGGTACCTAATATTAGTACCTAAGAGGTAGGCACTAATAGTGCCATCATCATATTCTACAAATGAGGAGGTTGAAGCACAGAGTGGTCAAGTAACCAGCCCAAGGAAAGCTTATAAATGGCAGAGCTGGGACTTGAACCCAGGCAGTTAGCACCTGTGCCTGTGCTGTCAACAATTATGCTGCCTCCAAATCAGGCAGAATGAATTTCTTGGTGCTGGGGGGTATCCAAGTTCATTGGTGCTGCTATAGCAAAATAGCTGAGACTGGGTAATTTATAAAGAAGATAAATTTATTTTTTCACAGTTCTGGAGGCTGGGAAGTCCAAGATCAAGATAAAGATACTAGCAAATTTGGCGTCTGGTAAGGGCTGCTCTCTGCTCTCATGATGGCACCTTCTTTGTTGCTTGAGATGGACTCTCACCCTATTGCCCAGGCTGGAGTGCAGTGGCATGATCTCAGCTCACTGCAACCTCCGCCTCCCAGGTTCAAGTGATTCTCATGACATAGCCTCTCAAGTAGCTAGGATTACAGGCAGAGGCCATCACACTTGGCTAATTTTTGTATATTTAGTAGAGACGGGGCTTTGCTGTGTTGGCCAGACTGGTCTCGAACTCCTGGCCTCAAGTGATCCGCCTGCTTCAGCCTCCCAAAGTGCTGGGATTACAGGTGTGAGCCACTGCTTCCGGCCTCATGATAGCATCTTCTTGCTGCATCTTCACATGGTGGAAGGGGGCAAAAAAGGATGAATACTGTGTCCTCACGAGACAGAAGAGATGGAAGGTCTAAAAGGGCCTAGCTAGTTCTTTTATAAGGGCACTAAGCCCATTCATGAAGGTATATCCCTTATGTCTTAATCACCTCCTAAAGTCCCCACCTCTTCATACTATCACAACAGGTCTTAGGTTCCAACTTATAAATTCAGGGGAGACACACACACTCAAACCATAGCAAGGAGAGAACACCTTCATGTTTCCTTTCTCCTTTTTCTCTCTCCTTTCCCCACCCTTCTTGGTCCTTAATTTCAAGGAGGGGAAATTGTGCAATTTTGATCTAGATTGGTCAAATCCTACATTATAAAGGATTTTTTTCCCGGGATGGTTTTGAAGAGAGTTAACAGGTCTATAGCAGTGTTTTTCAGACTTTCAGATCTTCCAGATGTATAATTTTTTTCTCAAAGTGTTGGGCAAAGACTTCTGCTGTCAGTAATGATAGAATAATAGAGACCAGATTGATCCTCCCTTAAACAATTAGGAAAACAGGCAAAATGATATGAAACAATGCTTTCCATATACTGGACAACAGACAATGAAGACTATGATTCCCGAGAGAAAAAAAATGAGATGAGCCTTAAGATCACCCCTTCCTGTGTGGAGACAGTTTTCACAATGCAGCTCATAGAAGGGAAACTCAAGCAGAATGGCCAAAATGGCTAGAATTTACAGGTAAGAGTGTTGAAGAGGAGTCCAGAGTTCTCAACCTCAGAGATCTCCAAGGGGCCCTCTTGAGTCTTTGGCTGTGTACTGGTTTACACATATGTGAGAAAAAGTACCCAAGGCCGGGGGGGAAACTGCTGGAAAGCAGTAGGCTAAAGAGCTCATATAAGGTGAGAAATTGTTTGTGATTCCAACAGTTAAAACGCAGACACTTCTTAATATATCAGGCATCAAGCAGAGCCCTCATAAGGAGACTCATCTCAGTCATGAGGCTAAATTAGCCCTAGACCAAAGGCTATTCAGAACCTGCCTCTGAAAATCTTAAAAGCAAGGCTAAAATGAACCTAGATGATCCCATGTAATTTAACAGTGTCCCAAAACAAAGTTCAATACTACTTAAAGAAACACAATAAAATCCAGCACCCAATTACAAAATTTACAATATCCAGTGCTATTCAATGAACTGTTCTCCCTCAAATTCATATGTTGAAACCAATGTGATGGTAATTGGAGATGGTGTCTTCGGGGGGTAACTGAGTCATGAGGGCAGAGACCTCATGATAGGATTAGTGCCTTTACAAGAAGAAGCATGAGATCTTTCTTTCTCTCTCTCTCTCTCTACCCCCAACCCCTGCCCGCCACCATGTGAGGATACAACAGAAAGGCAGCCACCCGCAAGACAGGAAGAAGGCTCTCACCAGAACCTAACCATTCTGGCACCTGATTGTAGACTTCCCAGGCTCTAAAATGGTGAGAAATAAATGTCTGTTCTTTAAGCTATATGCAGTATCACATTTTGTTATAGCAGCCTGAGCTGACTCAAACATTTGCATTCTTGGGCGGGCATGATGGCTCAAGCCTGTAATTCCAGCACTTTGGGAGGCCGAGGCAGGCGGATCACTTGAGACCAGGAGTTTGAGACCAGCCTGGCCAACATAGTGAAATCTCCTCTCTACTAAAAATACAAAAGAAATACCTGGGCATGGTGGTGGGCACCTGTAATCCCAGCTACTTGGGAGGCTGAGGCAGGAGAATCGCTTGAATCCAGGAGGCAGAGGTTGCAGTGAGCCGAGATTGTGCCAATGCACTCCAGCCTGGGCAACAGAGTGAGACTTGTCTCAAGAAAACCCCACAAAAAACATTTAGCATCCTATAAAACATTATCAGGCGTGAAAATTTTTACTATCAATTAACACAAATAGAACCAGAAATCACAGAAATGATGGAATTAGCCAACAAGGGTGTTAACGCAGCTATTACAAATAGGCTTCTTATACAAAATTATGTAGAGGAAACCATCAACATAGTGAGGAAAGACATGGAAGATAAAACAGAACAAAATGAAATTTGTAGAGATGAAAAATATAAGACCTGAAAAGAAAGATACACTAGATAAGATTAACAGAAGATTAGACACTGCCAAATAAAAGATTAAAAACTTCAAGGCATAGTAATAGAAGAGATCTAAAATGAAGCACAGAGAAAAAAAAAGGAAAAGATGAAAGAGCATCAGTCATCTATGGGATGATATCAAGTGGCGTAAAATACATGTAATCCAAAGGTCCCAAAAAAGTAGAAGAGAGAAAGGGAAGGGACCACAAAAATATTTTAAGAAATAATGGCTGAAATTTTCCCAATTTTGATGAAAAATATAAACCCACAAATCCAAGAACCTGAAAGAACTCCAAGTGGAAAAAAGCATAAAGAAAAGTACGCCAGCGCATATATAATTAAAGTCATTGAAAACAAGTAATAAAAAGAAATTCTTAAAAGCGTTTGGGAAAAAAAGAGTTGGGAATCTTTTGGAGTGATAGGGGCTGTTCTATATCTTCATTGTGGAGCAGATGTGTTTATCAAAACTGCATATGTTAATCAAAACTCATAAAACTGTTTATTTAAAAGGATGAATTTACTTCATGTACATTATACCTGAAGAAACTTGACCCAAAAAATATGGAAGGAGGAGATGGGAAGGAGTGGGGAGAAAAGAAGACAAAAGAAGGAGAAAGGAATAAGTGGAATGAGGTTGACCCAACATGGTCAGATAAGGACAGGGAAAAAAAACAGACCGTTTACTATCATCATCATAATTTCATTAAAAAACAAGGACTGTTTGGAAATAGAAAAGTTGGTGAAAGAAACCAAGGAAAAAGAATCAGCTATCTAGCATTTTTACTCTTCCAATTATTATTAATAAATATGCTGTTAGGAGAAATTCCCTGTTCCCATTAATACCTGCTGAAATTTTTTATTTCCAGCCTCCTCGTCAGCTTGGAATGAATATTAGCTAATATTTGTTGAATATTTACATGTCAGCACTGTTCTAAGCACTTTATTTGCATCTTATCTCTTAATCCTTTTAACAACACTAAGGTAGATATTATTGTAGCTGCACTAGAGGAATGTGGTTTAACTTTTATGTAACGAAGTTGGGAATTGTTTTTCTGTTACCATGGATTTCCAGGTTGAAGGTCACATAACCTGAGCATGCCCAGATGAACCAAACGTGCAACCACAGGGGGACCATAAGCCCTGGGACCAAGGAACAGTGACTGAATTAAGAAGCTCGGGAGTTCTTGACCAGCCTGGGCAATAGAATAAGACTTCATCTCTACCAAAAAAAATTTTGAAGAAGAAGAAGGAAGAGGAAGAGGAGGAGGAGGAGGAGGAGAAGAAGAGGAAGAAGAAGAAGAAGAGGAAGAAGAAGAAGAAGGAAGAGGAAGAGGAGGAGGAGAAGAAGAGGAAGAAGAAGAAGAGGAAGGAGAAGAAGAAGAAGAAGGAGGAGGAGGAAGAGGAGGAGGAGGAGGAGGAGAAGGGGAGGGGGAGGGGGACTGGGAAGAGGAAGAGGAAGCAGCTCTGAGGTAGAATGCAGGATCCAATCAGATTGTGCTCTGGCATCACCCCACGACAGGATCCAGTCAGATTGGGCCTCACTGCATCACCTCATTGCAAGATCCAATCAGATCACTTCTCTTTACCCTATGCTTATAAAACCCGATCCAGCTCCCAACTCAGGGAGACAGATTTGAGCATTTCCTCCTGTCTCCTTGTCACTTGGCTCACAATAAACCTTTCTCACTGCAAAAACCCGGTGCTTCAGAGTTTGGCTTCCCGTTGTGCAGGGGCAAACCAACCTAGTTTGTTTCAGTAACGTTATTGTCCCCCTATCATAGACATGAAAACTGAGACTTCGAGTGAATAAGTAAATTGCATTGAGGTCCCACAGAGAGAAGGTGGCAGAGCCATGTTTAGAACCCAGGCAGTCGGGCTTTAGCCATCATTCTGTGCACAAGTGTTTCCTGGGTAAGGCTCACGGTGGGGATGGCTCCACAACGTTCACCACCCCCATAAGATTCCTAGGGAGCTGCTTGTGAATTGGCAGAATTGATCTTGTCAAATACAATGTCTGGAGAAAATGTTTCTCTATCTCCCAATCTGCCCCATATCAGATCCTATGACTATAGGTTCTCTGATAGTTATTATATTCTCCATTTTTATGCCACAAATCCGCCAGAAGTAAAATAAATACGTGAAAGTGATTTGAGGGTACTATGAGCTATACACAGTTAATAAACATGTACTAAGCACCTACAATCTGCCATGAACTTTCAGCTATATTTTTGCTCCCAATTTACAGCTGCTGAAACTGGGGCCTCAAGAGGATAAATGACTTGCTATATGATTCCATTTATATAAAGTTTTAAAAACAGGTGAAACTAATTGACAGTGTTAAAACAAGACTCAGTAATCTTTGGGGAGAAGGAATGTGTAGTGACTGGGAAGAAGCACAGGGGGCCAACCAGTTGTTGGTATTAATGTGTTTCTGGACATGGGTGGTGTTTATCTGAGTGTATGAGAAAAAGACAGAAATGAGCCAGGCCGGTGGCTCATGCCTGTAATCCCAGCACTTTGGGAGGCTGAGACGGGCAGATCACCTGAGGTAGGGAGTTTGAGACCAGCCTGACCAACATGGAGAAACACCGTCTCTACTAAAAATATAAAATTAGCTGGGTGTGGTGGCGCATGCCTGTAATCCCAGCTACTCGGGAGGTTGAGGCAGGAGAATTGCTTGAACCCGGGAGGCAGAGGTTGCAGTGAGCTGAGATCGCGCCACTGCACTCAGGCCTGGGCAACAAGAGCGAAACTCCATCTCAAAAAAAAAAAAAAAAAAAAAAGACAGAAATGAAATTAGCTGGGTGTGGCGCTGCACGCCTGTAATCCCAGCTACTTGGGAGGCTGAGGCAGGAGGATCGGTTAAACCCAGGAGTTCAAGGCTTCAGTGAGCTATGATGGCACCACTGCACTCCAGCCTGGGCAACAAAGTGAGACCTTGTCTCTAAAAAATAAATACTTAAATAATAAACAAAAATGGAAAAGACAGAGAAAATATGAGGAAAAAGAGGTTCTGTCAAACATAATCTATTATAAAGATTCTAAAAGTTTTCCACTGATGTTTAAAAAATATTCATCTATGAAGGAAAGAGAATCAGACCAGTATCAGATTTCTCATCAGAAGTCAAAAGCCAGACATCAATAGTGCATTATCTTGAAAGTTTTGGAAGAGATTTTTAAGCTGGAATTCTATTCTCAGCCAAACATAATCAAATGTGAGGGCAAAATAAAGGCATTTTCAGACTTGCCAGGACACAGGAAGTTTGGGTTTTTGTAGTCTGTTTATTTAAAGTAAGAAGAAAACACTAAAGTCTTGGTTATAGTTGTAGGACAGAATATAATGTTAACTGTATCAGTCAGAAGATACTTGGATAACGCTTGGTTGAGTTCCATAAACTTTATTTATTATGCTATTGTAGTAAATAAATCCAAACTGTCAGAGGCTTAAGACAACAAAGATTTATATCTTTGACATACTACACATTGACAATACAGTGGCAGGGGGCTCTGTTCTCCTGAGGATGGCTCAGAGGCTCTACCATAGGGAATGCTGTAAGGTATGACACCAGGGGAGAAGGAAATGTGTGTGTGTGTGTGTGTGTGTGTGTGTGTGTGTGTGTGGTGGTGGTGCTCACACCAGCTATCAAATGCTCCAGCCCAGAAGTAACAAAGATCACTTTCTCTCACAACTCATTGGCCATAACTAGTCACATGGTTACACTCAACTAAAAAGGGTGGAGAAATGTAATTCTCAGTATATCCAAAGGAAATGAGAACTGGGTAGGGAGAAACCTTTGAGGTCTCGTCCCCATTAAAAAATGACAATTTATAAACAAAAGTGAGGCTGACAAAAAAATGGAAACGGGAAGCAGAGAAGAAAGATGGAGAGAAAAGTAAACCATCTTAGAAAACAGGATTTTATTTTTTTAATTTATTTGTTTGTTTGTTTGTTTTGAGACAGGGTCTCGTTCTGTCGCCCAGGCTGGAGTGCAGTGGCGCGATCTCGGCTCACTGCAACTTCTGCCTCCCGGGTTCAGGCGATCCTCCTGCCTCAGCGTCCCAAGTAGCTGGGACTATAGGCCTGCCCCACCACACCTGGCTAATTTTTTGTATTTTTAGTAGAGACAGGGTTTCACCATGTTGGCCAGGCTGGTCTCAAACCCCTGACCTCAAGTGATCCACCCGCCTCAGCCTCCCAAAGTGCTGGGATTACAGGGGTGAGCCAAGACGCGCGGCCAGAAAGCAGGATGTTAAGAGGTGTTGTCCATGTGACGAAATAAGAAAATAGGAGTTATATTAATTGAATTTATGAGGAGAAATGAGAGAACTGCAAATAAGCATATAAATGTCAAACAACTGGAGGTGGAGAAAGCAGAGATTGCAAGTAGACTGCAGGGAATGGTCCATTTGCCCAGCCATTCATCCTAGTCTGTTCACGCTGTGCTATAGTTTGGACATGGTTTCTTTGACTCCTCCAAATCTCAGGCTGAAATGTAATCCCCAGTGTTGGAGGGATGCTAATGGAAGTTGTTTGGGTTATGGGTAGGATCTCTCATGAATGGCTTGGTGTTGTCCTAGTGATTGATAATGAGGGCGTTCTTGCTCTATTAGTTCCCTGGTTGTTAAAAACAGCCTGTGAACCTCCCCCTCTCTTGGTTCATTTTTCTCCATATGATCTCTGCACACACCAGCTCCCCTTTGCCCTCTGCCATGAGTGGAAGCAGCCTGAAGACCTCACCAGAAACAGTTACTGGTGCCATGCTTCTTGGGCAGCCTGCAGAACCATGAGCCAAAATAAACCCAGCTCCGAGTATTCTTTTATAGCAACACAGATAGACTAAGACAGGCTGCTATAACAAAATATCATAAACTGGGTGGCTTCTAAACAATAGAAATTTATTTCTCACAGTTCTGGAGGCTGAGAAGTCCAAGATCAAGATGCTTGCCGATTCGGTGTGTGGTGAGGGTCTCTTTCTGGTTCGTAGACAGCACCTTCTTACTACATCTTCACATGGTGAAAGGTCAAGAGGTCTCACTCAGGCCTCTTTTATAAAGCCACTGATCCCATTATCACCTCCCAAAAGCCTCACCTTCTAATACCATCACCTTGGAGGCTAGGATTTCAACATACGGATTTTAAGGAGACACAAACATTCAGACCGTGGCACTGTTGTTTATATTTAGGGAGAAAATCAAAATGATTAAAAGAGGTGATCTCCAGGGAGTGGTACTGAAGTTGGAAAATAATGTGGTCTCTATTTATTTATTTATTTATTTATTTATTTATTTTTGAGACAGTCTCACTCTCTTGCCCAGGCTGGAGTGCAGTGGCACGATCTCAGCTCACTGCAACTTCCACCTCCCAGGCTCAAGCGATTTTCCTGCCTCAGCCTCCCCAGGAGCTGGGCTTACAGGAATGCACCACCACACCCAGCTAATTTTGTATTTTTAGTAGAGACGAGGTTTCGACATGTTGGTCAGGCTGGTCTCAAACTCCTGACCTCTGCCTCGGCCTCCCAAAGTGCTGGGATTATGGGAGTGAGCTACCGCGCCTGACCTCAAATAGTGTAGTCTGAGGTCATACATATAAGCTTTTACATTGGGCAAATTGCCAGGCGCATTGGCTCACACCTGTAATCCCAGCACTTTGGGAGGCCAAGGCCGGCGGATCACTTGAGGTCAGGAGTTCGAGACCAGCCTAACCAACATGGTGAAACCCATCTTTATTAAAAATACAAAAATTAGCTGGGTGTGGTGGCAGGCGCCTGTAATTCCAGCTACTCGGAAGGCTGAGGCAGGAGAATTGCTTGAATCCAGGAGGCGAAGATTGCAGTGGGCCAAGACCACGCCATTGCACTCCAGACTGGGTGACAGAGCAAGATTCCATCTCAAAAAAAAAAATTGCCATTGCTTAACTTCCCTGAACTTCAGCCTCCTCTTCTATAAGGTGGGAAGGTAGGGTGACACTCTCCACTTCCTGGACTTGTCTGAGGATTAAGGGAAATTATGCATGGCTAGAGTTTGGCAGAGCAGCTGGCACATGGCTAGATGTGCTGGCTAGAGGGACAAGGCCCAAACTGACGTTAGGTCCAGATCCAAGTCCCGATGGAAGAGCAGAGACCTCAGATTCTTGGAGACCATCCAACCTACTGCTTTCTCGGCCATCGAGCACATGGGGCCCAGTCTTATCCACAGCAACACAAGGAATCAGTCTGCAAACCCAGGACTAGAACTGGCTCCTGACACCCAGCCCAGGGCCCTGCTGGACACCCCTGCCACCTCTGAATCATCGACTACATTTGGCTTTGGACATGGAGAAAAGGGAGCAATTTGGGAAGAATGAAAACATTTCCTCCTGTGCAAATTGTTTCTTTTTGTGCTGGCAAGTCCAAGGTGTTCTGACAAAGGTCAAAAGTATTTATTTTCTTGAATATCATGGGAGTGAGAATGTGATACAGATGAGGGGGAGTGAGGGGGAGGAAAGGAGGGAGGGGGGAGGGCTGTTGCCAACTTCAATAGCTGAAAGGGCTTCTTTTTATTACAGGAAGTGTTTGGTTTGGGGGCACAGAAACAACCTCTAGTTTTCCATCAAAAGGAGCAGAAATTACAATTAGGAAAATCACAGTTTATAAACGACTGACAATTCTGTCAAGGCTGTGCTCCATGCGGCCCTGCCCGCCTCCCCAGCTCAGATCCGGTTCCTCACCCCCATCTGAGCTTTGCCAGCCCACTGGGTCCTGACCCACTGCACTCCCCTATGCTGTTCCTCTGACTACACTGCCCGACCCCAGTGCTAACTCAGGCACTGTTCTTGACCTACCTGAGTCCTCCTCTAGGCCTCCTCCTCAAAAACCCTCCAGCTCTTCTTCTGTGTACATCACACCACATCTTTCTGTCTTTGCACTTACCAAGCTGCATCTCAATTGCCCCTACACCCATCTGTCCCTCCCAGTGGACTGCAGAACATATACTGGACCCTCAGGCTCAGGTCTGGCATTCAGACAGAATCCTGCTTTTTTTAGCCTGCTCCATTTGGGGCCACATGGTGTTTTTGAGCTGTTTGCGTTCATCTCCAGGAACTAAAAATTAAGAGATTTCACATTAAAATCCAGATTTTTGGCTTCTCTCAATAAACTGGAAATCCAGCAACATGGGTCCAGCCCTCCCAGCAGCGGTCCCTTTTGGATACACATGCCTTTTCCGTTTCTTCACAGTCCCTACCACGCCCTACTGTCTCCCTGACATTAAAGCCTTATGTCAGGAACCATTTGTCATTATTCTTGCAAAATATTTCTTTCTTACAGTGGATTATAAGAAAGTGAAGTATTTCTTTTACTCATGTTCCTTCCTCACACCTGGCTCACTTCCCTTGTTTATGTTACCAGACTGGAACCCATAAGTACCTGGGCTTTCAACCCTTGCACCAGGCTGAAAACTTCTTGAAAACATATACAGGCTAAGTGTAGTGCCTCACACCTATAATCCCAGAACTTAGAAAGACTGAGGTGGAAGATCACTTGAGCCCAGGAGTTCGACACCACCCTGGGCAACATAGTGAGACCTCATCTCTACCAAAAATAAAAACAAAATAAAAAAAAATTAGCTGGGCATGGCACCCACCTGTGGTCCCAGCTACCTGGGAGGGTGAGGTAGGAGGATTGCTTGAGTAAGGGAGGTTGAGGTTGCAGTGAGTCATGATCGCTCCTCTGCATCCAGCCTGGGTGATACAGCCAGACCCTGTATCAAAAAAAAAAAAAAGAAAGAAAAAAGATACAGAGCTTCGTAACACCTCTGTAGCTCCAACAGCCAGCACAGTGCATAGCTCAGAGTAGGTCTCTTGTAATGAATATAACTCTTGCTACTAGAAGAAGAGAGAGCCTCTTTATAAATTCTTTCATCTTCTTCATCATCCATTCTAAGGCAGGAAATTAAAGAAAGTAAGAAAAATAAAATTAAAAAGAGAAATAAGCTTTCCTGTATTAGGCTGACGTGTCCCAGAGGCAGCAACGGGCATAGCCCAGACCCAGGGAAAGTCTTGATAATACTATCTAAGAAGGCAGGACACAAAGGAATGTGCTCTGGAGACTCTCCCAGCACTCCCTCAACACAGGGAGAAGAAAAACAAATTTTCCTTTGTTTTATGGTAAGAGTTTATAGATTCTTGTTCTCTGTAACTGGTGACTTCAAGTATTCTGTTTTATCTAAGCAGTGGTGTGAAGGTCACAAGCTGTCTGAGCAGGCCACCTGGGCGCCATAGTGCGGGCCATGGAATAAGCCATGCTAGGCACTAGGCAAACCTAGATAATGGACATCTGGGTTGCATAGCAACGGTCATGTGTAACCCTGAGTTATGAACCTGTTACAATTTGATTAACGGTCTTTGTCCTGCCTCTGTATCCCTGCTTTCACACCGCTGTAAGCCTGCTTCAAGCTAGCCCACCCCTTTTTTAAGTGTGCATAAAAGCCAAGTGCTGTCTTTGTTCTTGGCCCAGTCTTTGGATGTTAAGTCGGCTGGGTCTGAGTGCACTCAATAAAGATATCCTCCTGCATACACTCCAAGGTCTCCCTCTGGTCCTTCTGATTCCACAACAATTCAACAACGATTTTCTGAGTTCACCTATAAGCCTATTTTCCTTCCTCAGTGTTCTTTCTCTTTGATGTCCTGGTACCTCTTGTAAACCCTAAATACTCAAAACCCCTCCTTAGATTGCCCTTTTAGGTACCTCTTGCAAAACTTTGATGTTAGCAGTTACATAAGAGATCATAAAAACCATTAATTAGTAGTGACAGTATTAATGTCAGTAATAAGTAGATATTAATATTATTTACTGAGAGTTTCCCATGTATATCAGTTTGTTCTCACAATGCTAATAAAGACATGCCAGAGTCTGGATAATTTATAAAGGGAAGAGGTTTAATTGACTCACAGTTCCACATGGCTAGGGAGGCCTCACAATCATGGCAGAAGGTAAATGAGGAGCAGCAAAGTCACGTCTTACATGGTAGCAGTCAAGAGGGCATGTGCAGGGAACTCCCCTTTATAAAACCATCAGATCTCATGAGACTTATTCACTATCATGAGAACAGCATGGAAAAAACCAACCCCATGATTCAATTACTTCCCACTGGGTCCCTCCCACAACATGTGGGAATTACGGGAGCTACAATTCAAGATGAGATTTGGGTGGGGACACAGCCAAGCCATATCACCATGTACCAAGAACTTTACATAGATTTCCTCACTCCAGCTTTACAACCCTGTGTATCATTAGTCTTCATATTAGTCAGGACTGTAAGTTGCAAGTAGAAAAAAAGTAACAACCAACTCTCAAATGGTTTAAGCCAAAAGGTTCATATAACTGAAAAATCAGATCTAGTATTCATGAAATCATTATGTGGATGACATAATTCTAAGAATTTTACATGTATTAATTCTTTTAATCCTGTGAATAATATTTTAAGAAAGGTACTAATATAATTTCCATTTTGCAGACAGGGAAACTTGAGTACTGAGAGTTCACAATTTTACATCTGAACCCACTTTCTGTGTGTAAGGGAATTACCTACTTCATTCAACTCCTTGGAACCCAGAGTTCAATTCCGCAGAGGAAGCAGAAAATGCCATGTCCTCCTTGCATGGAGGACATCAGTGTTGTGACTTAGGCGTTGCCCATCAGGTGCATCTGCCATGGACTTCGATTTTCAAACTCATGTAGAGACTGTTCTCTGGCAGGTGTGATGAGAGAGTAAGATCCAGTTCCAGAGATGACAATCAAGTGGGGTTACGGGCAGCACTGGCTGTCTGCAACCAGAGGGCCAATAGTGTCCCCAGGCCAATTCTGTTGATGTGAATGGAGACACCATGCCTGGCTTCTCAACCTCTGAGTTTGGTTCCCCTGTGATTCTATAATCTACTCCATATGCATTCAACAAAACTCGTGTGAGTCAATATTCCATAATAAACTCCCTTACATATATACATCTATCCTATTAGTTCTGTCCCTCTAGAGAACCCTAATACACCATCTCATAAAATAAATTAAAAATTAAAGAGGAAGAAACTGAGGATCAAAGAAGTTAAGTAATTTCTTTAGAGTCCCACAGCCACGGAATAGAGAAGTTAGAATTTGAATGGCTCAAATTTTGTTTTACTTTTGTTATTTTTTTGTTATTGCTTTTCTCATTTGGCTTGCAATAATGTTCTTAATTTTGCTTTTTCCCACTTTCCTGATTTAAATGCTCCCTATAAAAATTTAAATATATAAAGTTATAAGGAAGAAAGTAACATTCTTTGAAATCTCATCAGCATATAATAACTACTGTTAACATTTTACTGGGCATCTTTCATGCCTGTCTTAACGCGTATGGGCAATAGAAGTAACCTTTTTCATAAATCATAACAAATAATACACATTCTTTTAATCAAGAGCACCCTTTTTAAGTGTGATTTTTTTTCTTATCTATCATTTTCTTCTTCCTTTTCTGACCTCCATTAATCTCCCTTACTTACTCCACACTTTCTGGCTCACGATAACCCCTGTTAACAACTGATGTGTACACTTGCAGAATTTTCTCCAAGCCAATATAATTATACATTTCTTTATAGAAGTCCTGTTTTTAACTCTTGCAATATTCATATTAAAGGACACTAATGGGCCGTGCGCAGTGGCTCATGCCTGTAATCTCAGCACTTTGGGAGGCTGAGACGGGAGGATCATTTGAGGTCAGGAGTTCGAGACCAGTCTGGCCAACATGGTGAAGTCTCATCTCTACAAAAATACATAAAACTTAGCCTGGCACGGTGGCATGCACCTGTGGTCCCAGCTACTCAGGAGGCTGATGCTGGAGAATTGATTGAACCCAGGAGGCAGAGGTTGCAGTGAGCCCAGATCGCGCCACTGCACTCCAGTCTAGATGACAGAGTGGGACCCTGCCTCAAAAAAAAAAAAAAAAAAAAAAGAAAAGAAATAAAGGACACCAGTGGTGGCATTTGGGGCACCAGACAGTAACTGTTGAAAGAGATTTCAGCCATAGAAGGAGCCCTTCTTGACACCCCTAAAATTGCACTGCTGAGGTGATTGTCAGGTGAGCTCACCCCGTCACAGTTCTGGAGTGAGCATGAGAAGGCTGAGGGTGAGCACCTCTGTCCCCACCAAAGAAATGGATCGCCAGGCCCTGGTCTCGTGGTTTCCAGGTTTGCTTGCAGGCCTGCCTGCGAAGCTCAAGGAACTGCAGAGTCACTTCTGTCTGGAGCTCCTGAATGCAGTCCAGCTAACCTTCCCTACCCGGAAGCCCTTCAACATCTTTTCTCCATTCCCTTTACGGGTTTTTTTCTTCTTTTGCCTGCTCAGCAATTTTCACCAGTCCAAGGACCGAATGCTCTGCTCTCAGATCAATAGCCCTTGGGAAGTACTGCAGACAGTCTCTGAGATGCACCCTAGCTGCTCCTGCAGAGGAATTGCTTTCTTTCTGACTCAGTTTCACTTGAATTAAGCTTCTTCTGCTTTATGAAAGCAGCCTCCTTCCAGAGCACAAGTTGACATCAACCCAGAACCAGAAAGCAATCAGTGGCTGGAACTTGTCTTATTCATCTCTGGAAAGTCCAGCTCTCCAGCAGAGGCTTAGAATTCTATTTCCTTTTTTGTTTCTTAGTCATTGCGTTTGAGAAGGCATTTAAAGATGCTCTTTGGTTAGAGTAAGTGCTCAGTAAGCATTTGTTGGCGAAGGGATAAAACAGTAAAGATGGAATAATCAGCATTTGGTAAATGGTTGGTGAAGGAGAATCAAATGAGATAACACATGTGAAATTGATATGTAATCTGTGAATAGTGAAAATTGTTCCTGGCCAGGCGTAGTGGCTCACACCTGTAATCCCAGCACTTTGGGAGGCCGAGGTAGGCGGATCACTTGAGGCCAGGAGTTCAAGACCAGCCTGGCCAACATGGTGAAACCGCCCCCCCGCCCCCATTAAAAATACAAAAATGAGCCAGGCGTGGTGGCACATGACTGTAATCCCAGCTACTTGGGGGGCTGAGGCAGGAGAATCCCTCAAACCTGGGAGACGGAGGTGGCAGTGAGCCGAGATCGTGCCATTGCACTCCAGCCTGGGCGACAGAGCGAGACTCCATCTCAAAAAAAAAGAAAAAGAAAAAGAAAACCAAAGGGACTCGTCTGCAGCGTTATCTGCTGGCGCCATCTTCCGGAAATAAGTTAGCACAACAGGTCTATTTCTGTTTCAGCGGGGCGTGAGGGCACTGGAAATGCAGGCAAGGAGGGGAAAAGAGAGAATAAATTTTAGCAAAATCTCTCCATCTCCTCTGTCCTGGATCATCTAATTACTCTACCAAGATTATCATTTTAATGTAATAGTACTACTAACATGCTAGCACTTGTTTTGAGCACCTAGTACGCACCAGATACTGTGCTCAGTGTTTTACATGTGTTATTTCATCCTCACGGTAACTGCAAGAAGTGTATATAGTAAGTCCTCACTTAACTTCTTCGATGGGTTCTTGGAAACTGCGACTTTAAGCAAAATGATGTGCAGCACGTCCTCAAGTAATGTCCTTCCATTATGATTATGAGGGAAAAAATGATTTCATCATACATCATTTCACTTAAAGTTGCAGTTTCCAAGAAACTATCAACATTCAGTTGATATTAAAAACCCGAGGCATACAAGGTGTATAGTGGACTTATCATCTCTAGGATTACATATCTAGTTGGTGTTTGGGATAAGACTGAAACCCAGTTCTGTCTGACTTCAGAGCCTGTGGTGGGCTGTTGTGAGTCAGGTCCCGAGGAATCAGACTCCAACATGGAGATTTGAAGTCAGGAAGTCTATTGCAGAGTGCTGTCGGGATTACATCTGTGGAAAGGAAAAGTCAAACTGTAGTGCAACCTCAGCAGAGGCCTTGGCTAATGCCATGGGGAATATAGAGCTGGGATGGCAAGAGGACAGGACCTTGGAATGTCCACCTCGAACAGTCATAGGGACTCAGCTGAGAGCTGCCAGCAGCCAATGCTCCCAGCAGCTGGGGGAATAAATGCCCCATCCTGGGGATGGGGGTCTGGGTGGCATACCACAGTATGCACTGCAGCGCCCACTACCTATTCCTCATGCATTGCTCCTCAAATAAGGGAGATGGCTGGGAGGGAGACAACATCAGTGATGGGGTAGTGGAGGAGGAATTTAGAGAGTAAAAATGGTTTTGTCTGTCTTCCATCCACCTGTGACCTAGGCTGTGCATGCCATCCAGCTGCAATAACCAATACATTTGGGTCATTCATGTTGATATAATGTATGGATTATTTTATGGGTTGCAAGCCATTAACAAATAAATAAAATGCAATATTCCACTGGCTGATTGGAGATGCATTCTTTGACATTCTCAAATAAGAAATGGAAGAATTGGCCAGGCACAGTGGCTCACGCCTGTAATCCTAACCCTTTGGGAGTCCAAGGCAGGGGGATCACTTGAGGTCAGGCATTTGAAACCAGCCTGGCCAACATGATGAAACCCCATATCTACTAAAAATACAAAAAAAAAAAAAGCCAGGCGTGGTGGTGGGCGCCTGTAATCCCAGCTACTTGGGAGGCTGAGGCAGGAGAATCACTTGAACCCGGGAGTCGGAGGTTGCAGTGAGCCGAGATCGTGCCACTACACTCCAGCCTGGGCAACAGAGTGAGACTCCATCTCAAAAATAAAAATAAAAATAAAATAAAAAGGAGATGGTGCCTTCTGCCCTGGGGTTAAAAAAATTAAAAAATTAAATTAAAAAGAGATGGATCTATTTGTATAATATGGAAAGACCTCTAAGACATATTTTTGCATGAAGAAAGTAAGATTCAGTACCCTAATAAACTATATAAAAATTATATCTATTTCTAGAGTTTTACATACACTATAAAAGGATGGAATTTTACCGACTCGCCCTATGGAAGGATTCTACATCCCCACCCCACATAAGTCAGGCATAGCCATATGATTTGCTTTGGCCAAGGGAATTTGAGTGGAAGTGACATGTGAGACATCCAAGCAGAAGCTTTAAGAGGCTCCCCCATTCTCTCTTTTCCTTATTCCATGAGATCAGCATGTTCCAGCTGCTTCTTCCAGCTGTGTCCAGAGATACAGCTGAATTCAACCCATCACAAACATGCAATTAAGATATAAATTTTTAGGCTGGGCGCAGTGGCTCACGCCTGTAACCCCAGCGCTCTGGGAGGCTGAGGCAGATGGATTGCTTGAGCTGGGGAGTTCGAGACCAGCCTGAGCAACATGGTAAAACCCCGTCTCCACAAAAACCACAAAAAATTAGCTGGGCCTTGTGGCACACATCTGTAGTCCCAGCTACTTGGGAGGCTGAGATGAGAGGATCACCTGAGCCCAGGAGGTCGAGGCTACAGTGAGCCATGATCATGCCACTGCACTACAGCCTGGGAGACAGAGTGAGACCCTGTCTCAACAAAAAAACAAACAAACAAAAGACATAAACTTTTATTAATATAAGACACTGAGACTTTGAGGATGTTGTTATTGTAGCATAACCTAACCTACCATCACTGATAATACATGTTGCTATATATAACTGATATGTGGTTACTTCTGGGGAGGAGAAATGGCATTGGGAGGTGGCGATCATAGGGAATTTTAGTTTTTAATCTTTAATATTTTAGTTTTCTTACAATAAAAATATATCCACACATTACTATGTAATAAATATACATTATTTAAAAATGAATACAGCAGGTATTTCCCTACTTAAAATTAAATGCCAAAAATTATCTTTTTTTTTTTTAGACCGAGTCTCGCTCTGTTGCCCAGGCTGGAGTGCAATGGCATAATCTTGGCTCACTGCAACCTCCGCCTCCCGGGTTCAAGCCATTCTCCTGCCTCAGCCTCCTGACTAGCTGGGATTACAGGCACCGGCCACCATGCCCAGCTAATTTTTGTATTTTAGTAGAGACGGGGTTTCACCATGTTGGCCAGGCTGATCTCAAACTCCTGACCTCAGATGATCCACCCACCTCGGCCTCCCAAAGCGCTGGGATTACAGGCATGAGCCACTGAGGAGCTCTATTTCTGATTAAACCTATAGACCTCTCTGAGTTAGGATCTCAGCCCTTGTTCCATTAAAATGAAAAGCCAAAATTGGTTGCATGTATAGCAAAGACCTTGAAATATCATAGACTGCCTTGCAATTTCAACTTCTCATTCAAGCCAAACAACAGCCCTCTTTATCTTTGAAGTTTACTTTTGAGCAAAATCAAAGTGGCTAGACTCCCTGATCCACTGCCTAGTCCCCAGCTTCATGTGTGTCAGATAGTTACAGTGACCAGAGCAAGAGTAGCAGCAGCACCTCTGGCCTCTCAATCACATCTATGGTGACTTTGAAACAAAAGCCTCCTGGACTTCTGCAACTCCTGCTCTTCTCATGAATTTGTAACCACCTAATTCCCTATAGTCAATCCCTTTCTGCCTACAATACCTAGAGTGGTTTCTGTTCCTATCTCCTGCACAGAGGCATGACTTAGTACAGGTTGGAAGATAATATTCAGAAAAGAGACACAAAGACAAAAAGATGAAAAATTGGAAAGAAAAAGAAAAAAAAAACAGTAAAATTAGAAAGCCATTTCAAGAGGTCAAACACCTGAAAAATTAGAGTTCTGGAAAGTGAAGATATAGAAAATGGGGAGAGGAAGAAAGAAAATATTCAAAGAAATAATTCATGAAAATTATTCCAGAACTGAAGAAAGTATATTTTCAGATTGGGAGAGATCATTGAGGAACAATTAGACGTTATGTGCCTCCTGAGATGACGCCATAGAAAATACAAGTCCTGTCTATAAAATATGATTGCCAAAAACTGAACTGAAATCTAATCAGGCCTCTAGATTGAACTACCAGTTTACAGGACATTGGAGGGATGGTGTCACATTTTAAAACAACATGAAGGGCCGTGCACGGTGGCTCACGTCTGTAATCCTAGCACTTTGGGAGGCCAAGGCAGGCAGATTATCTGACCTCGGGAGTTCGAGACCAGCCTGGGCAACGTGGCAAAACCCCTTCTCTACTAAAAGTACAAAAATTAGCCTGGTGTGGTGGCACATGCCTGTAGTCCCATCTACCCAGGAGGCTGAGGCAGGAGAATCACTTGAGCCCAGGAGGCGGAGGTTACAGTAAGCTGAGATCGCTGCACTGCACTCCAACCTGGGCGACAGAGCGAGACTCCATCTCAAAAAAAAAAAAAAAGAAAGAAAGAAAGAAAGAAATGAAATCTGAGCAATAACTTCCATGAGCTTGAAGGTAGATTCAGCTCCATGACCTCCAGAAAGGAATGCAGCCCAGCTGACAACTTAATTTTTGCTTTGTGAGACTCTAAGTGGAGGATCCCAGCAGACACACACTATACTCAGTCTTCTTACCTACAGAATTGTGAGATAAGAAGTGGGTTCTGTTTAAGCTACTAAATTTGTAGTAATTTGTTACAGCAGCAATAGAGAACAATCATTAGCAACCAGAATATAGAAAACTTGGCAAACAAACAAGAAACAAAAACTTTGTTAATATTAGGGAAAACAAGAAGTTGTATAATAAAGGGAAAGCCATCATGGAATACAGCTGGGCAAGGCTGACAATAGTGTATTTATGGTCACAAAACTGTAAACACTGAATACAAATTTAACTAAAATTATGATATAATCATTTTGACATGATGCATGGGGGCCTGGAGCAGTGGCTCACGCCTATAATCCCAGCACTTTGGGAGGCTGGGCAGGTGGATCACTTGAGCCCAGTAGTTCAAGACCAGCCTGGGCAACATGGTGAAACCCCGTTACTACAAAAATTAGCCGGACACAGTGGTGCACACCTGTAGTCCCAGTTACAGGGGGGCTGAGGTGGGAGGATTGATTGAGACCAGGAGGTTGAGGCTGCATGAGCTGAGATCATGCCACACTGCACTTCAGCATAGGTGACAGAGACCCTGTCTCAAAAACAAAAACAAAAACAAAAAAAAAAAAAAAAGGAAAGGAAAGAAAAAAAGGATGCACAGGGAGGGACAGAACATGACATTTACCTGTGGGATTTGGAGGATTTGGAGAAGATGCTGCATAGGGTGTATGAGAAAGAGACAGTCTTTATATTCCATAAAAATTACCCAATAGATATTGCTAAAAGTAAGAAAATTAGGGAATTACAAATTAAGTGCATAATTTTGGTAGCAAAAGGTGGTTGCTCATAGAAGCAGGATATAGGGAAAGGTGTTAAAGACTTTTAAGGCCGGGCGCGGTGGCTCACACCTGTAATCCCAGCACTTTGGGAGGCCAAGGTGGGCAGATCATCTGAGGTCAGGAGTTCGAGACCAGCCTGACCAACATGGAGAAACCCTGTCTCTACTAAACATACAAAATTAGCCAGGCATGATGGCGGGTGCCTGTAATCCCAGCTACTCAGGAGGCTGAGGCAGAAGAATCACTTGAACCTGGGAGGCGGAGGTTGCAGTGAGCCGAGATCACACCATTGCACTCCAGCCTGGGTAACAAGAGCAAAACTCCATCACGAAAAAAAAAAAAAGAGAGACTTTTAAAACACACACATATAGCAGGTCTTGAAGAACTATTTTCCTCTATCAACTATTCAACTATGTGCAGGTTTAGTCTTAAGTAAGAATAAAATCTAATTTTAAAGCAATTGTTAACTCCAGGGGAAAAAAATTCCAAGTAATATATAAACAAATTGAAAGAATGCTGCAGTGGTATATGTGTAAAGTGATTTTAGAGAGCAAAATCGATTGGTCCATAGTAGGAAGTCAATAGAAACTTATCCAAAATTGAGAATTTAAGAAGGAATTGTGGGGTTTTTTTTTCTTTTTTTTTTTTGAGACAGAGTTTTGCTCTTGTGGTCCAGGCTGGAGTGCCATGGCATGACCTTGGCTCACAGCAACCTCTGCCTCCTGGGTTCAAGCGGTTCTCCTGCCTCAGCCTCCTGTGGTCCCAATTGTCATTTTTTTTTTTTAAGAAATAAACAAAGAAACAGCTGTTTATGTTATTTAGAAATATGGAGGCACATAGCAGAAGGAACAGCTAAATGAGTTGAAATCACCACCTCTTGGGAGAGGTTAGCAAAAGGATGATGGGTGGGGGAGTGCCCTTTTTCATAATGAAAACAAAATTACCTGGCTTTTGCAATTATGCATAGTGTTACCTAGACAAAAATAAGAATTTACATTGCATTGCTCTGAGATGTTCTTGATTTTATAAGATGTTTTGTATATATATATATATATATATATATAGTTTCATGTATTTCTAAGGATGTGGGTGGGAGGAGGGATGCTGCCAATTAAACTGTGACATGCCACTGATGGTAAAACACATGATTTCAGATATGTTAAAATATGAGAATATGTATATCTTTGAATCTGTGAAATACAGTACTTTTTTAAAATAGATTTTTATTTTTTTGAGGCAAGGTCTTGGTCTGTCACCCAGGCTAGAGTGCAGTGGCATGATCCATAGCCCACTGCAACCTCGAACTCTTGGGCTCAAGTGATCCTCAGAAAATTGAGGTCATAGGGTACACGGCCAGCCTGAAAACCAGACAGGGGAATACACAGAATCACAGTTTACCAGGAGCAGAAGCAGCTGGAAACAATAACTGGTGGGAACATTTAAACAGTAATTATGAATTGCTGGAGGCTGACTGTGGACTAGCTTGAGGGTTTAAAAAACGCAGGTGCCCGTTCTTGGGGGGCTAGGGGGCAGAGGTACATTTTTGTGAGTTTGGCCTCCCAGAGTCCCACCAGTTTCTCACAGTGAAGATCTGAACAAAATCCCCTCACACTTCGGAGAGGAGTAGGGTAAATAAACCATGTGGAAATAAGCCCAGAGTGCTCTGTTCTCTGTAGCAAAGGCCTGCCCTCAATGGATACTACTTTACCAGCATCTTACTAGCCTAGAGGAAGGGCAATTAGACAACTACAGCCTCCTTTAGCTTTCCCATCTCATGTAGGGGGAGAAAAAAAAAAAAGCAAAGAAATTCTTTTGGAGGTTATAGCCCAGGGACTCAGGCCCGTTAAAAAAAAAACCAAAAGCTGGGAGTGGTGGCTCACGCCTGTAATCCCAACACTTTGGGAGGACAAGGCAGGCAGATCACAAGGTCAAGAGATCGAGACCATCCTGGCCAACATGGTGAAACCCCATCTCTACTAAAAATACAAAAATTAGCTGGACATGGTGGCATGTGCCTATAGTCCCAGCTAGTCGGGAGGCTGAGGCAGGAGAATCACTTGAACCCGGGAGGTGGAAGTTGCAGTGAGCTGAGATCGTGCCACTGCACTCCAGCCTGGCAACAGAGCGAGACTCCGTCTCAAAATAAATAAATAAATAAATAAATAACCAAAAATGGAGATTTAATTATAAGATTAAGCTTTCCCCTCACCAATACCTCACCACCACAGCAACAGAGCTCCATGTAAAAACAGTGGATTACAACTGAAAGAGCTGCAAGACACAAACCAGAATTACTAAGTTTCCAGAGAAACTGCAAGACACCAAGGGAGACAAAAACAAGAACATTTGAGGAAATTGAAGTCTCTGACACTTACAGCTACAGCAAACAGTAAACACAACCTAACTCCTAGACAGACAAAAAACCACTAAAGCCCAATTTACCTCCGTTACTATTACCTGATACATCATGCCTGACTGTCAACAAAATTTATGACACATTAACAGCAAGAAAAAACACAGTATGAAGAGACAAAGCCAGTGGCAGAAATTTTGGAATTATTGGATCAGAAATTTAAAATTACTGTGATTAGTGTGCTAAGGTCTCTAATGGAAAAAGTAGACAACAGGCCGGGTGCAGTGGCTCATGCCTGTAATCCCAGCACTTTGGGAGGCTGAGGCGGGTGGATCACCTGAAGTCAGGAGTTTGAGACCAGCCTGGCCTACATGGTGAAACCCCATCTCTACTAAAAATACAAAATTAGCCGGGCATAGCTCTATTAATTTTAGCCAAAGCGGACTTCAGAATAAGGGAAATGTCAGGGATAAAGATGAGCATTACATAATGATTAAGGGTGAGATCTCCATGAAGACCCAACAATCCTTAATGTGTATGTGCCTTACAACAACAGACCATCAAAATATGTCAGGCAAAACATATAGAACTGCAAGGAGAAATAGGAAAATCCACTATTATTATTATTATTATTATTATTATCTTTGAGACAGAGTCCGGCTCTGTCGCCCAGGCTGGAGTGCAGTGGCGTGAACTCGGCTCACTGCAAGCTCCACCTCCCCAGGTTCATGCCATTCTCCTGTCTCAGCCTCCAGAGCAGCTGGGACTACAGATGCCCGCCACCACGCCCGGCTAATTTTTGTATTTTTAGTAGAGATGGGGTTTCACCGTGTTAGCCAGGATGGTCTCGATCTCCTGGTCTTGTGATCTGCCCACCTCGGCCTCCCAGAGTGCCAGGATTAGAGGCGTGAGCCACCGCACCCAGCCAGGCAAATCCATTATTATAGTTGAAGACTTCAACATACCTCTAGCACTAATTGACAAATCCAGTAGGCAGAAAAAATTAGTGAGAATATAGATGTGCAGTACCATGAATCAACTGGATCTAATTGACATTTATAGACTACTTTATCCCCAAACAGCAGAATACATATTCTTCTCAAGCTCCTATGAAACATTAACCAAGATAGACTACATTTTGGACCATAAAACATATCTTAACAAATGTAAAAGACTAGCAATCATACAAAGTATAACACCAGAGAATTAAACTAGAAATAAGAGAAAGCTGGAAAATCCTAAAACTTTGGAAATGAAATGCTAGTAAATAACACATTGGCCACAGAAGTCTCAAGATAAGTTAAAAAACATTTTGAATTAAATGAAAATCAAAATTTGGGCGATGTAAGGAAAGCAGTTCTTAGAGGCAAATGTATTGCAATGAATGTATGTATTAAAAAAGAAGAAAGACCTAATATCATTAATCTAAACTTCCACCTTAGGAACCCAAGAAAGGAGAGCAGTATAAACCTAAAGCAAGCAGAAGAAAAGAAAAAGAAATAAAAATTCAAACAGAAATCAGTGAAACTAAAAACTGGAAAATAATAGGAAAAATTGAGAAGACCACAAGCTGGTTCTTTGAAAGATCAGTGAAGTTGATAAATCTTTGGCCAGGCTAATGAAGAAATAAGGAAAGAAGATATAAATTAATTAATATAAATAAAAGAAAGGCCAAGGCCGGGCGCAGTAGCTCATGCCTGTAATCCCAGGACTTTGGGAGGCCGAGGCAGGTGGATCATGAGATCAGGAGATCAAGACCATCCTGGCCAACATGGTGAAACCCCATCTCTAAAAATACACAAATTAGCCAGGTGTGGTGGCACATGCCTGTAATCCCAGCTACTTGGGAGGCTGAGGCAGGAGAATTGCTTGAACCTGGGATGCGAAGGTTGCAGTGAGCCAAGATTGTGCCACTGAACTCCAGCCTGGCGACAGAGCGAGACTCCATCTAAAAAAAAAAAAAAAAGCCATCACTACTGATCTCATGAACATTAAAAGGATAAAAAAGAAATAGAAATAATTCTGTGGCCACAAATTTAACACCATGGATAAAATGGATCAATTCCTTGAAAGATACAAATTACCAAAATTCACAAGAGGAGAAAAACATAATCTGAATAGGCCTAGACCTATTAAAGAAAGTGAATCAATATGCAATAAACTTTCACATTAGAAAATGCCAGACAAAGATGGTTTCACTGGGCGAATTATACAAAATTTTTAAGAAATAAATGATACCAATTATCTGAAGATAAAAGCAGAGTGAATGTTTTCTATCCCACTTCAGGAAACCAGCATTACCCTGATACCAAATCTACGCAAAGACATTAAAGAAAGGAAAATTAGAGACCAGATTCTGTCATGAACGCAGATACAAAAATCCTCAACAAATTATTGGCAAATCAAATCCAAGAATGTATAAAATAAACTGTGCACCATGATGAAGTGGGATTTGTTCCAGGTATAAAAAGACTAGTTTAATATTTCAAAATCAATGAGTATAATCTATCACAACAACAGACCAAAGGAAAAAAATCATGTGATCACATCAACAAATGCAGAACAAGCATCTGACAAAATCTAACACCCATTCATTATAAAAACTCTCCACAAACTAGGAATAGAAAGATAACTTTTTAAACTTCATAAAGAATATCTACAAAAACACTGCAATGAACAGCATTCTCAATGGTAAGAAATTAGATGCTTTCTCCTAAGATCTAGAACAAGGCAAGCCTGTCCCGTTTCACCACTCCAGTTCAATACTGTACAAAAGTCCTAGCTAATATAATAAGATAAGAAAATAAAATAAAAGGTATACAGATTCAGAAGGAAGAAACAAAACCATCTTTGTTCACAGACATGATTATCTATATGAAAAATCCCCAAAAATTGGCAAAAACTCCTGGAACTAGTAAGAAATAATAGCAAGGTTTCAGGATAAAAGGTTATTATACAAAGTGAATTGCTTTCCTACATACCAGCAATTAACTTGCCGGATTTGAAATTTAAAACACAATGCCATTTACATTAGCACAAAAATAAGTATAAATCTAACAAAATATGTACAAGTCTATGTGAGCAAAACTATCAAACTCTGGTGGAAGAAACTAAAGAAAACCTAAATAAATGGATAGATATTCCATGTTCATGGATAAAAGACTCAATACTGTTAATATATCAGTTCTTCCCTATTTAATCTATAGATTCAACACGATCCCAATAAAAATCCCAATGAGCAATTTTGTGGAAGTCGACACATTTATTCTAAAATGTATACAGAAATGCAAAAGAACCAGAACAACCAACACAATGCTGAGGAAGAACAAAGTTGGAGGACTGACACTACCTCACTTCAAGACTTACAACAAAACTATAGTAATCAAGGCAGTGTGGTCTTGGCAAAAGAACAGACAAATAAATCAATGGAACAGAATAGAGAATTTAGAAATAGACCCACACAAATAGTGAACTGATCTTTAAAAAGAAGCAAAAGCAATGCAATGGAGAAAGGATAGCCTTTTCAACAAATGGTGGTGGAACAACAGGACGTCCGCACACACAAAAATGAATGTAGATACTGATAACTTTCACAAAATTTAACTCAAAAAGGCAAAACTACAAAACTTCTAAACGATAACATAGAAGAAAATTTAGGGGACCTTGGGTTTGGCAATGAATGTTTAGATATGAGAAAGAAAAGACTCTTTTTATCTGAAGAATGTGAGCTCCTTTATCAGGCCCAGAGAGGCATTGAAATGTGACAGCACTCATGTCTCCTCCCACCTGGAGGTAAGTAATCATTTCGAAGATGCCTGTTAAATGAATTATAGACTGACTATTGCCACCAAGAGCTATGAATTAACCTAAAACACCCCATGCTGAACACCATAATGCATGCTCTATAGTACAGCTCTATAGTTCAACAATGTATATAGCCAATCACTAATCAATGTTATCTCTGTAAACCAATGACAATTCATTAAAAACAACTTTTGTAATCACCCTCTCTCCCTTTTTTTTTTTTTTTTTGGAGACGGAATCTTACTCTGTCGCCCAGGCTGGAGTGCAATGGCGCGATCTCGGCTCACTGCAACCTCCACCTCCTGGGTTCAAGTGATTCTCCTGCCTCAGCCTCCCAAGGAGCTGGGATTATAGGTGCATGCCACCACACCCATCTAATTTTTGTATTTTTAGTAGAGATAGGGTTTCACCATGTTGACCAGGCTGGTCTCGAACTCCTGACCTCAGGTGATCTGCCCTCCTTGGCCTCCCAAAGTGCTGGGATTACAGGCTGAGCCACTGTGCCTGGCTGCATCACGCTCTCTCCTAATTTGTTCTTTTTTCTTTAAAAACTTGAGCCTCTCTTTTGTTCTGTGGGGCACTTCCTATTGCTTCCCTGGCTGCAGTCCTCAACTTTGGTCCAAATAAACTCTATATTAATTTGGCCTGAGTTTCTTTCTTTAGCTCAACAGGTATAACATAAAAAACATGATCCATGAAAGAAAAATTGGTAAGTTAGACTTCATCAAAATTAGTGCAAAGTCACTGTCGAGAGGATAAAAGACAAGCTACAGACAAGAAAAAAAAATCTTTGCAAAGCACATATTACGTAAAGGACGAGTATGCAAAATATACAAAGAATTCTTAAAATTCAGTGATAAAAAAGCAAATAATCCAATTAAAATGAGTGAAAAAATCTGAACATACACCTAACCAAGGAAAATATATAGGTGGCAAATAAGCACATGAAAAGATGCTCAACATTGTATGTCATGAGGGAATTGCAAACTAGAACAATGAGATACCATTACACACCTATTCAAGTGGTTAAATTCAGAAAAACAAAAACACAAACAACAAGAAAAAACTCTCACTATATCAGATGCTGGCATGAATATGGAGCAACCGGAGCTGTTACTGTTGGTGGAAATACAAAATAGTACAGCTCCTTTGGAAAACAATTTGGTAGTTTCTTTATTTTTCTTTTTTTTATTTATTTTAATTAATTAATTAATTAATTAATTTATTTATTTATTTATGAGATAGAGTCTCACTCTGTTTGTTGTCCAGGCTGGAGTGCAGTGGCACGATCTTGGCTCACTGTAACCTTTGCCTCCCAGGTTCAAGCAATTCTCCTGCCTCAGACTGCCAAATAGCTGGGATTACAGGCACCCGCCACCAAGCATGGCTAATTTTTGTATTTTTTTTGTTTTTTGTTTGTTTGTTTGTTTTTTTAGTAGAGACAGGGTTTCATTTACTATGTTGGCCAGGCTTGTCTTGAACTCCTGATCTCAGGTGATCCACCGATCTCAGCCTCCTGAAGTGCTGGGATTACAGGCATGAACCACTGTGCCTGGCCTTTTTTTTTTTTTCCCCCCTGAGATGGAGTCTCACTCTGTCGCCAGGCTGGAGTGCAGTGGCACATTCTTGGCTCACTTCAACCTCTGCCTCCCGGGTTCGAGTGATTCTCTTGCCTCAGCCTCCCAAGTAGCTGGGACTACAGGCATGCACCACCACACCCAGCAAATTTTTGTATTTTTAGTAGAGATGGGGTTTCACCATGTTGGCCAGGATGTTCTCGATCTTTTGACCTCGTGATCCACCTGCCTCGGCCTCCCAAAGTGCTGGGATTACAGGCGTGAGCCACCGTGCCCGGCAGCCTATTTTTATTTTTAATGTTTTTTTAGGGATGGGGTCTTGCTGTGTTGCCCAGGCTGGAGTACAGTGGCTATTCACAGGCACCATCCCACTACTGATCAGCACGGGAGTTTTGACCTGCTCTGTTTCCAACCTTGGCCAGTTTACCCCTTCTTAGGCAATCTGGTGGTTCCCTGCTCCCGGGAGGTCATCATATTGATGCTGAACTTAGCGCAGACGCCCAGGCAACATAGTGCACTGCAGCCCAGAACTCCTGGCCTCAAGCGATCCTCCTGCCTCAGCCTCCTGAGTAGCTGGGACTACAGGCACGCGCCACCACACCTGGCCAGTTTACTAGTTTCTAACAAAGCTAAACATTGTCTTAACGTATAATCTAACAGTCACACTCTTAGGTATTTACTCAAACAAGTTGAAAACTTATGCCCACACAAAAACCTGCACACAGATGTTTATCATGGTTTTCTTCATAATTGTCAACAGCTGGATCAAGATAGCTCTCAGTAGGTCTATTAGTTCCCTAAGCCTGCCATAACAAAGGGCCACAAACTGGGTGGCTTAAAACCACAAAAACATATTCTCTCACCATTCTGGAGGCTAGAAGTCTAAAATCAGTGTGACAGCAGAGTCTTGCTCCCTTTGAGACTCTGGGTAGAATCCTTCCATGCCTCTTCCTGGCTTCTGGTGCTGCCCAGCAATCCTTAGTGTTCCCTGGCTCACAGCTCATCACTCCAGTCTCGGCCTCCATTGTCATGTGTTGTTTCCCATGTGTGTCCTGTCTTCAGATGGCATTTTCCTCCTTCTTTAGGGCACCAGCCACGTTGGATTAGGACCCACTCGAATGACCTCATTTTAATTGATTATACTGCAAAAGCCCTTTTCCAAATAAGGTCACATACACAGATTCCAAGAGTGAAAGCTTCAGCGTATCTTTCTGGAGGATACAAGTCAATCCTTAAGAATAGGTTAATGGGCCAGGTGTGGTGGCTCACACCCGTAATCCCAGCACTTTGGGAGGCCGAGACAGGCAGATCACCTAAGGTCAGGAGTTCGAGACCAGCCTGGCCAACATGGCAAAACCCTGTCTCTATTAAAAATAAAAAATTAGCTAGGCATGGTGGCACACACCTATAATCTCAGCTACTTGACAGGCTGAGGCAAGACTCACTTGAACCTGGGAGGCGGAGGTTGCAGTGAGCTGAGATCATGCCACTGCACTCCAGCCTGAGCAACAGAGTGAGACTCTGTCTGGAAAAAAAAAAAAGAATAGGTTCATGCATAAACACAATATGGTAGATTCATACAAGGGGATTTTTTAAGCAATCAAAAGAAATAAGTTATTAAATCATAAAAAGACATGAAGGAAACTTAAATCACATTACTTAATAAAACAATCCAGTCAGAAAAGGCGACATATGTGCTGGGTACAATGGCTCACACTTTATTACCCAGCACTTTGGGAGGCCAAGGCAAGAGGATTGCTTGAGCCTGGGTGTTCAAGACCAGCCTGGGCAACATGGCAAAACCCCATCTCTATAAAAAATACAAAAATTAGCTGGGTGTGGTGGCACACGCCTGTAGTCCCAGCTACTAGGGAGGCTGAGGTGGGAGAATCACTTGAACCCAGGAGGTCGAGGCTGCAGTGAGCTGTGATTGCACTACTGCACTCCAGCCTGGGTGACAGAGTGAGACCCTGTCAAAAAAAAAAAAGAAGGAAAGAAAGAAAGAAAGCGAGCAACATATTGTATGATGCAACTATATGACGTTCTAGAAAAGGTAAAACTATAGTGTAAAAGGTCTGCGGTTGCCAAAGGTTGGGGTGAGGGGAGGGAGTGAGGGATGAAGAGTTGAAGCAAAGATTTTTAGGACAGTAAAACTTTTATTTATATACATGACATTATGCATGTGTCAAAACCTATAGAACTATGTACAACATAAAGAATGAACCCCAATGTAAACTACGGACTTTAGTTAATAATGATGTATTAATACTGGCTCATCAGTTGCAACAAATGTACCACTCTAATACAAGATGTTAATAATAGGGGAAATTGTGTGGAGGAGGGAGAGGGAATGTGGGAACTCTGTAATATCTGGTCAATTTTTCTGTAAACCTAAAACTGTTCTAAAAAATTAAGTCTATTGGCCAGGCACAGTGGCTCACACCTGTAATCCTAGCACTTTGGGAGGCCATGGCAGGAGGATCACTTGAGGCCAGGAGTTTGAGCCCAGCCTGGGCAACATAATGAGACCCTGTCTCTACAAAAACATTTTTAAAAATTAAGTCTATAATTTGAAAAAAGATTCACTGCAATATATAAGGCTCAAGTATCACTTCTTTAAGGAAATCTTTCCTGCTCTCCCATCATATTCCCAAGATGGGTTAGGTGCTCTTCTCCCAAGCTCCCATAATACCCTGCACATATATTTATTTCTATGGTTGCACCTACCACATTGTATTTTAACATTTATCTGTATCGCTGTCAGTTCATAGCTGTGGTTTGCTGACGCTTGGCCTAGAATGCAGAGATGGTGAAATAAGCTAATCCATGCAACCCTTTAACAGGCACCTAGGAATGCCTGACAAAGGGCACTTCTGTTCCCTCAATGCACTGTTGATGTCATTTGTGGTATAATCATTATTAGCCCTCTGGTCCATTAGGCTATTTTCTGGATGATGGCATAAGGCACAGTCTTGTGACATTAAAGGTTACTTAGCCTGAGTAGTCTCTAGATTACTGGTCTAGGGTCTGCCAAAGACAATCCTCATGGGGAAGTTTTTGCACTAACCTCTCCAGGATTCAAATTCAATGGTTTTGACCCAAAACCATGCTGTTTACATTACATAACACGTTCTCAATCTTGTTCAACTTAAAAGGTGGCACAGTACAGGGGTCACTGGCACACATGACTACATGACAGATAACATAAGTGACAAAAGCAGACTCAGGTCGAGAAGGGTCCCTGGCATTTGGGAAAGTCCATACCCAGTCTAGAACAGGCAGCCACTCCTTGGCTTCAGCCAATTGTCGCCACACAGAAATGTGGACACAGTGTTACCAGACAAGGCAGAGAGGCAGATTTCTGTTCACACAGAAACTTTTCAGTTTAAAAAAGTGTTGGCAACTAAGTCAAACTGCTTAGAAATACTGGAGATGGCATATTGGGAGGGTAAGGAATCATCCAATTGAATTGGGGTATTTACGATGGGGGAGAAATAGCAGCTAAAGGATAAGGGCAGCTTTTGGAGAACCCTGATTGTCACACTCAAGGAACTTATATATTGTCATCTAGGTCTGAGTGCACACTAAATAATTTAAGCAAGAACAGGACACGATTAGAATGGTATTTTTAAAAGATCACTTGGCAGTTGACGGGCGAGGCTGAGAGCAAAACGGTGAATTAGAAGTCTGTCATTTAGCTAAGTAAGGGTAAAGGCAAGACGGCAAAGGCCTATTTACTTGGCTTTTTCTCCTACCCGACTGCAAACTCCAAGACAGCAGGGCCCCATCTGCCTTGTTCATCGCTGTGTCTCCAGCACTAAGCAAAAAGCCTGTTCAACATTTGTTGAAAGAATAAATGAACAGGAGAGAGGGAAGGCGAGAGGCATTTTGAAGGACTGAGTTTAAAAATCAACTACCTTGAAGCCGGGCGAGGTGGTTCATGTCTGTAATCCCAGCACTTTGGGAGGCTGTGGCGGGTGGATCACCTGAGGTTAGGAGTTTGAGACCAGCCCGGCCAATATGGCGAAGCCCCGTGTCTACTTAAAATACAAAAACTAGCCGAGAGTGGTGGCATGCACCTGTTATCCCAGCTACTCAGGAGGCTGAGGCAGGAGAATTGCTTGAACCTGGGAGGCAGAGATTGCAGTGAGCCAAGATTGTGACACTGCCTGGGCGACAGAAAGAGACTCTGTCTCAAAAACAGAAAACAAAACAAAACAAAACAAAATCAGCTACCTTGAGAGGAGTAGAATGTTGGTAATTGTGAGAGCAGTCATGGAGGGGAGGGGAGCCATGGAGGCCTGTTTCCTTCCCTGAACTTCCTCAACGAGGGGGCATCTTAAAGAAGAAATCATGTACACAGATTTTTGTGGGTTTTTTTTGGAGACAGGGTCTCACTCTGTCTCCCAGGTTGGAGTGCAGTGGCATGTCCATAGCTCACTGCAGCCTACAACTCCCGGCCTCAAGCAATCCTCTCACCTCAGCTTCCCAAAGTGCTGAGATTACAGGCGCGAACCACTGCGCTCGGCCCTACACAGGTTTTTTAAAAAGACGTTTGTGCGCTGGATTCCTGGCACTTCACGTGGCCTCTTCAGTCTACCAAAGAAGGAAAAGGTAAGTACCCTGAAGGATTGAAAGGATTAAATGAACTTTGAGGGATGAGCAATTTCGGTTCTTCCCTGGCTCCAGTATTACCAAAGCACACAGTAAGAGGACTGACATCGGCCTCCGACCCAGTGAGGATTACTTTCGGGGTGGAGGGGGAACTGCTAAACCTCGAATCTCCGGGCCTGGCCCTGGCGCGTTTCCAGTCCCAGCAGAAAGGGCAATCCCCATCCAGACCACACTCCTAGTCCTCCTTATTCCCACACAGCCCGTATCTTGACCACCCCTAGCTCCGCCCTCTCTCCTCCCACCTCTTTTTCCCGCTCCCCCGCCCCATTTCCTTCTTCTCCGCCCACCTCCTCCTGGGTCCCTCCCCCGGCCATCCGCCCTGCCCCGGCCCCTGCAACCCTGCCCTTCGCTCTTCTTCCTCCTCCCTTCCGTCTGCGCCCCTCCCGTGGGGCCGTGGCAACCCCGTGCCTCGCTTGCCCAATGAGAACACGGTTTGGGGCGGGGCGCGGCCAGGACCGGAGCGGAAGTGGCGATCGGAGCGGAAGTGGAGCTGCCGCCACCGCCGCCGCCGATTCCGGAGCCGGGGTAGTCGCCGCCGCCGCCGCCGCTGCAGCCACTGCGGGCACCGCTGCCGCCGCCTGAGTAGTGGGCTTAGGAAGGAAGAGGTCATCTCGCTCGGAGCTTCGCTCGGAAGGGTCTTTGTTCCCTGCAGCCCTCCCACGGTGAGTGCGGCGCGGGGTCCGACCGGGGCCCCCGGGGGCCCAAATTCGAAGCCCCTCTCTGGCTGCTGCGACGACGGCGGCCCAGTGGGTGGGCCCCGGGGGGTAGCGGCGCGCTGCCTCTTTCGCTCCGCGCGGCCGCCAGCGGCGAGGCCAGACCTCGCAGCGGCCCCTCCCTGTTTCCGGGGCCGGGCCCTTTACCTCTTGGAGAGGCTGGGGCCGCCTGAGGTCCTGCCGGCCGGGCGGGGTGCAACTCCGTACTGTGCCGTAAGGGACAGCGGAGCCGGGGATCCCGGACCCTCCCTCACTATCTGCTTCGGTCCCCACGCGACCCCTCCCTGCGTCTTGGTCGGCAAGAACGTCCCCTTCAGCCCTGTCACCTCTGCTCCGTGCTTTCTGGTTTCCAGAAATTAAAATTTAATCAAACGCGGATGAGTTTTCTAGCCCCAGTCCCCGTGTTTGGCTCCTCCTGGGTGAGTAAGGGGTTTAACCTTGGGAGACAGCAGTGGGGGAACCCCCTCCCATTTTGCAGTAAAACCATTTCATCATCCTTCACTGGTTATGGAGCCTGGCAGGACCCAAGATTCCCTAGGAAGGGAATTGGGTTTGAATCAAGAAAATCTGTTTGTTGGAGCCGGTTACTGAGTCAGGCCGGATCCCCAGGAAAAAATATCAGGGGGTGAGAATCGGAGTATTTTCCCACAGTATTTACCGTCATTTAATGCCAGATTCTTTTGTGTCTTTACCCCAAATTCCCCCATATTGTGTGTTAGCACGTTTTTCGGTCTGAAATTTGCCCGGTGGCTTCCTGGTCGGGGGGTGGGGAGCGGAGGGAAGAAGAGGTGGGAAGGTGAGTGCATCTTTGCCGCAAATGGAGAACTCCCATATAATGGGGTTTTCAGAGGTGGCAGCCTTGGTAAGCAATTTGCCAACCTTTCTGTAAAATACATGTTTCTTGTCGTTGCCTTCATTGCATTTCTCTTTGGTAAGGCTAGATAGCATCAGGTCCTGATTTTGCTTGCCCTGTGTGGGAGATGAAATTTGGCAAGACCATGCTATGAACATAAAATCAGCCTCGGGAACCAAAAGAGAAAGGTGAAGCACTTATAAGAATATGAAAATTGTCTGCATTTCTCATTCTGTCAGTTCATGTGAAGCCAGACACAGATGCAGTTTGTAGACCTGGACACTGCAGCTTTTGCATTTTCATTTGGAAATGTGTATAAGTATTTGTTCTTGGTGAATTTCTTCTTGACTGCTTCCAGTGTACCCTATTTCTTACTTAGGGATATCTCATTTGTTTGAGCCCTCATTTTTCTTGGATCCCTGTCCTTGGCAACACACAGTGTGTGAGTGTAAAACCTGTCAATCTTATTGGACCTAAGTTAGAAATTTAAGTGTGGCTTTCAAAATGGAAGGCTAATAATCCTGTAGCAACTGCAGAATTATTTTCCTGGCCTGTCCTTCCAATGAGATAAGAAACCATTCACCTATCTTGCAGATGAAGTCTTTATGAGAAACGAGGTGATTTGGCCTAGACTATAACACCTAGTTTTTTTCAAACGGAATATCCTCATTCATCAGTAGCAAATATTGATGGATTGCCAGCCCCTGGAGTATGACTCCTACCCTATAATCTTTTGTACATTTCACATCTTGCAGTGCTTGTTATATTGAAGCCATTTTAGAATTGGAGCGCTATAGATCAGGGAGGCAGCCTCTAGAAAACCAGGCTGAGCAAATTCCCATGATGCTGGTTCTCTAGGCAGAGTCTCCAGAGATTTGGGCCGCTACAAAAAGTGCATTTTGCCCATTCGGCTGTGGATAGAGAAGCAGGAAGAGCACTGGACTTGGAGTCAGGTAAATTTGGTTGAAATCTTGCCTGCAGTATTTTCTAGCTTTCTGAATCTTCAGCATGTTAATCTCTGGTTCTTGGTTTTCTTATTTCCAGGGTTATCATTAAGCCTTTTTTATAAACTGTAAATTGTTAAATATAAGCTTTTGGTTTGTTTTTTAATCAGAGTTCACTATTAATGGCTTTTTCTCTCCAGTTAACATCTGATGACACTAAACCCTGCTTTGTACACATGTTGCTTTCAAAAAATGGTATATTATTATAGGACTTTATTTTGCATGTAGGCAAATCCAGTCTTTCTGAATCATTTTCTCATCTATATAGCACAAATGGTAATGCAGCTTTTGATATATTTTTGTTGCGACAAGCTCAATAATGAAAATAAGCATCTGGGATATAGTTGGGGTTCAATAGATGTTATTGACCATCTGCATGAATATACACGTGTATAGATTAGACATAGCATATATGCTATTCATGGACATTTATATAGAATCCATCCATTTGTGATTTATTCACCAACTGATGAGGTGGTATCAGACAATTAGTCTATAATAATAGTTACCACTTACAGTACTTACTGTGTGCTAAGCTTTCTTTTAAGCACTTTAAGCATATTAGCTCAGCCTTCATAACAACCAATGAAAGGTAAGACTGTTAGCCCCATTTTACAGATGGGGAAACTAAGGCACTGAGAAGGATAATTTTCCCGAGGTCTCACACACAGTGCAAGGTAAGTGCCAGAACCAGGAATGAAACCAGGTGATCTGGTTCTGAGGAATGATATTATAGATTTCTACATGTGGTAGAGACAGCACATGTATATGTTTTATGTGAACACCATTTAGTCCTTAATTTTTCTTTACACCAATCCTAATAAAGTAAACGTTTGAATGGGAATATTAGCTATTTTTGAGGATAGATACAGGACAATTTATTGTGGAGCATATACCCATTCTGGCCTGTAGGGATGATAATTGCTAGCATGCATCAGGAAGCAAGCTTGTGAACAATCCAGTTTTTCTAGTACTTGCTTCATACTAGGGAGAAAGTCATCAGTTACTTTGTCATAGAATTTTAGGTTCTTCATCTAATAGAATTTGATTGTGACCATTAATTTTTGTTTATCTTACGACTTCATCAGTAGATGTTCAGATTTTTCTCATTTTGTTGGCAGGGAGGAAATGAGGAAATATATCTACGTAAATAGAGAGAAACTTCTAAATTAAAACATCCTGTTGTGCTACCTGCTCTTTCGGTGTCAACAAACTGAGTTTTCCTTTAAATGCTGGTACCTTAGAGAATGAACTAAAATTTCCTTGTAGAGATACTTTTAAGTTCCTTGTTTCTAAATTTTTCTAGGGAAAGATGACAATTCACTAGTTAAGGGGCAAGAAATTTAACCGTAATAGCAACCTTTAAGCTTTAGAATCCTTTTGATCTCTATGTGAATATGATCTTAGCAGTCATCTGTATTGCATGATGGAGAAACTAACGGTTGGAGCTGGATTCTGAGGGAATTTTTCTAAGGGGAATACTTGAGGAAACAGACTAAAAGTGCTTTCTGTCTCATGATATGTGTGCTGAAGGCCAATCATCTTACTGCTTTCTCTACTAAAAGATTTTCTAATAGAGGTGTGGTTATATGTATCTGATACTTGTAATGAGATGTAAATGATCAGTGGCCTCAAGTCATTCCTAGCAGATTGTAGGTTAGTTAACTTTTTTTTTTTTTAATTCTGGCCAGTTCTTTATTATGTAAGTTTTTCCCGTACTGGTTAGTTTATTTTATTGTTTTCCCTAAGAGAACCAACAGGAAGTTATTTCTGAATGGCCTTGACCAGGACAAGAAGATTGAAGGCTACAATAAAGTAGATATGAGTCCTGTCTATTATTATTATTTGCCCTCAGCTAAGAGCTTTCCTTTAAAATTTGTTTGACATTTTGGTGAGTCTTTGGCATGTTTTTATGCTGTTTTTAACTCCTTGATTTTGTTTTTATTTTTAAAGCTAGATACATTAGCTTAATAGGTCAGTTTTAAAATTTCACTGTAACAACCTTGTATAGTTCTTTTAAAAGTTGACAATTCTCTCTTTTCCTTAAGTGAGCATTGGAGTTCATAATTGATCTTTAGGAGATAGGGTTACATAAAGGAAAGAGCATTAATTTTAAAATTAATGTTGGTTTAGATCCCAGATCTGCCATATATAGCTGTGTGACCCTGAATGAGTTAACTCTTTGCATTTATAAAACGGGACAATGTCACCTGCCTCATAGGATACTTAGGATCAAATGCGTTTCTAGGAATCCCTGAGTGCTTTGCAGGCCATAAATGATGGATGGATATTTTTGTTATTTACTAAACGAGTTAGCTGGTTTGGGTTTCTGTATAGTGAACTTTTTGTATAGCGAACTGATTGGACTTCTGAATGGAGGAGATGGACAGAAAGTAATCCAAAGGCTTGTTGAAAGTCAGTTTGAATCTATAAATACAATGATTGGTAGCTGAAAAATATTAGTCAAAATGTATAGTGTTGCTCCTGATGAGAGCTGGCTGGCTTTTTTCAAAAAGTAGTCTAAGACTATAAAAACAGTCTGTATTTTATAGGTCAGATGTGTGCTACCTTCCTCTGTCCACGTAGGAAATAATTGCTTTTTCACTTTTTAAGAATGCATCAGTTGATCAAGCAGTCATTCAGTGTGCTAGGCCTTGTGCTCCACATTGGGTGTCCAAAGATACAAGTCTGGATTCCTACCTTTTTTTTTTTTTTTGGTGAGATGGAGTCTCACTCTGTCGCCCAGGCCGGAGTGCAGTGGCACGATCTTGGCTCACTGCAACCTCTGAAGCCCGGGTTCAAGCAATTCTCCTGCCTCAGCCTCCTGAGTAGCTGGGATCACAGGCGCCTGCCACTGCGCCCAGCTAATTTTTGTATTTTTAGTAGAGACAGGGTTTCACCATCTTGGCCAGGCTGGTCTTGAACTCCTGACCTTGTGATCCACCTGCCTCGGCCTCCCAAAGTGCTGGGATTACAGGCGTGAGCCGCCACGCCTGGCCGGATTCCTACTTTAAGCTCACAGTCCGGTGTGGGAGCCAGCAGAGACACTTGCATTGCAGTAAACTGTGATAAGGGCCATTTTAGAAATAAGCATAGGGAAATTGTTATGTGCCTTTCTTTTAAAAGTCTTTAAAGCAGAGTACGTGTAAAATAAATGAGGTACATAGTAAGTTTCCCTTCACTGGCTGACCATTGGTTTTTTAAGTTTTGTGTGGAATGTACTGTGGTTGCCATTTATTTGAGTGCTTACTGTTTTATATCATAAACAGGTTTACTCCTTACAGGAACCCTAGTAAGTAGATTTGCCTATGTTTTTTTTTTTTTCTTCACAGAGTCTTGCTCTGTCGCCTAGGCTGGAGTGCAGTGGCGTGACCTCAGCTCGCTGCAGCCTCTGCCTTCAGGCTGCCTCAGCCTCCCAATTAGCTGGGATTACAGGCGCCTGCCACTATACCCGGCTAATTTTTTTATATATTTAGTAGAGACGGGGTTTCACCATGTTGGCCAGGCTGGTCTTGAACTCCTGACCTCAAGTGATCACCCTCCTCGGTCTCCCAGAGTGCTGGGATTACAGGCGTGAGCCACCACGCCCAGCCCAGATTTGCCTGTATTATGGATGAGAAAACAAATTCACAGAGGTCACATAGCCTGTGGACTTGGTGTGCGGTACTGGTAAATCAGACTGATAGGCTTCATTATGTCAGTGGGCCCCAAACTGTAGAAATTATTCATAAGGTCAACCAATTGGGCTGTCTTTATGGATCAGAATTAACATAGTGTCTTTTGGATTGATTACTTAAGCCAAGAAGTCAATTTATTGTCATATCTACCATTAAGTCACATGTGTAACCTTGCGCCTGTCACTTAACACCCTCAGTAAGTTTAATCATGGCTAATTGGACATAATTAGCAATGATATGCAACAACTGATGTGAAAGAGGGAAGGGATTTTGAAATAATAGAAATGCAGTTTCTCTCCAAATTCAGTGTTCACTGGACATAGTGCTAATGACTTTGTATTACAGATATGCTGTGTTTTGTTTCCTAACAAAGAACCTGCAAATGTTTGAATGGAATTAAATTTATTACAGGACTCTAAATTTTATATGTAGAATGGCACACAGACAGTTTTATAGTGGGTGTTTTTTAGTGAGTAGTTTTCTCTGAGAGCCAGGAGTGTTTAACTTTTTCTGGGTAACACCCACTAACCACCTGGTCCCACTGACTTTCTCAGTCCCTTCTGCAGTAGCTTGGCATCTGATTTTTCTTCAGCAGAGAGACTCCAGAACTAAAACTTCTGCTTTACAGTGCTGTGGATGCTCTATCTGGAATGGTACATCTGTGAATGCTGTTCAGAATATGTGATCAGTTCCTTACCCCATTGAAACATTCGAGCCTAGATTTTTCAGATTTTCTTGTCAGTTTTCTTCCTTATTCTCATTTCTTTATCTGCTTTGGCCTTTGATTTTTATCTCATCTAGAAAAACATACATGCACTTTATTAATAACACCTCTTTTTAAGTCACGACCTAGCTACCTTTAAACCTGTTTCCTCTAGTTCTGTCTGGTTGGCTTTCTAAGGAGAGGCATTGTAACCCTTAAACGTGTGCTGTTTTTTTTTTTAATTGATGTGTAATAGATATACATGTGCTCTTTTCTTGTGTTTCTACCACTAGAGTTTAAGCTCTCTGAGGGGAGGACTACACTGCTTTCTTTTAAATTCCTCTCAATGAATAATCCAAAGAGTTCTTAGAAATTTGGTAGTTTTTCATTTTGTTAGTTATTTCAACACACATTGGATTATATGTGTTACATTTTTGTGAGGTAGCTTAAGAATAAAAAATAAGAATGGCTTATGAGCCTTTACTCTAACCAGCACTATATGGGCATTTTATGTTCATTATCTTATTTGATAGCTATTAATGTCTCTTTTTAACACTGAGAAAACAGATTCAGATAAGTTATAATGTGGAAATGTAGAAAAATCACCTACTTTCTCTTTAGAAGCTCAGATGTATATGTAAGGCTTGCTAAAAGCAGACCCCACCGTATATTTTATATGTATAGAGCTTGGGTAATTCCTGACATATAATAATGGAGTCTTCATCTGAAATTTCTAACAAATTATTAAATTCAAAGCTTATTATTTTCGCATCGAGCATGTTCTTTGCCTTGAAAACAAAACATAGCTGAAAGCCAGTGCTTCTAAAGGCCACAGCTGTCATTTTCAACCCTTTCTGTCTTTGCACTGCCTTTATTTAAAAAAAAATGGATTAGCAATAGGTAGTCTTCTTTTTCTTTTCTTTCTTTCTTTTTTGATTCTTCTCCTAGGATATCTGCTCTAGCCACTGGGAAATAACTTCTCAGTATTTTGACCCTGACTAGAAAGATATCCCTTGGGGAAGGAATTGAGATAGAGGGGCTAGGCTGTTGCCTAGATCCTCTATTTTCAGCATTTATTATCTGATTTAGGATTTTGTTTCTTTGAAGAAAATCCTATTTTGTGAGTACCTTTAGAATTATTTTTCATAGCTGTTTATCTGCACTAGTGGTTTCTCTTTAAACAGAAAAACACTTTTTTTCTTAAAAAAAGAAATAGTACCCAATTTTTAAAAAAGTAATACATACTTGAAGAAAATTTAAAAAGATAGGAAAATGAGGATATAATAATGTTATTACCCAGAGACAGAACCAGTGTTAACCATTTGGTGTAACCTTTCTGTTCGGGTTTGTTTGTTCTTTAGGGGATATTTTACAGAAATAAAATATTGTGCAGCCTCGTCCCTCCAGCCCCCATTGCTCTTAAATAAATCTTTTCATGACATTAAATCTCTTCTTTTGATGGCCACGTAATCTTGTACCATCTATCTCCTTCCCTCCCCTGCCTTTTTTTTTTTTTTTTTTTTTTTTTTGAGACGGAGTTTCGCTCTTGTCGCCCAGGCTGGAGTGTAGTGGCGCAGTTTCGGCTCACTGCAACCTCCACCTCCTGGGTTCAAGTGATTCTCCTGCCTCAGCCTCCCGAGTAGCTGGGATTACAGTCATACACCACCCCGGCTAATTTTTTTGTATTTTTAGTAGAAACGAGGTTTCACCACATTGGCCAGGCTGGTCTCGAACTCCTGACTTCAGGTGATCTGCCTGCCTTGGCCTCCCAAAGTGCTGGGATTACACACGTAAGCCAGTGCACCTGGCCAGTCTCCTTATTTTTTAAACCATTCCCATATTGTTGGATATTTAGATTTGCTTCCATTTTTTCACTAAGCAATCTCTGCGTTTATCAACAAATGCTTCCCAGTCCTGACTTGCTGCATCCAGTGGCTTAGAACAGATTGACAGCCATCATCATCATATAGGTGTGCTGGAGAGCTCCTGTTCTCAAGCACGTCAGTCTCTTCCTGAAATATGCCCAGCACAAGGAAAATCTCTTGGCTTACTGCAGGGTTGGGCCTTTTGTGGCCTCTAATGAGTTTGCCTGCGCCAGTATCTTGATGCTTCTGCAGTGGTGCCAGGCCTGATGATGAGACTATAGTCTTTCAAAAACTTTTTAGGAGACAAATAAAGAGTATCTTGCTGACTTTTTTTTTAGTGGGAACCTCATTCAAAGTCTTGGAACAACAGTAGGTCTTGATTAAAAACCATCATGGCATATCACTAGAAAATTCAATTAGAAACTAATGGATAAACTTCAGTTACATTTAACATATATGTCCATTTTAACATAACATACTAACTATCTGTACAAGATTAATCTAGACTTTTGCTTTTCCTTCTCACAAAATTGTATATTTAAAAAGAAAATTCAAGCTTATGGTTTTATGGGCTGCTACAGTGTAATAGTCGTGGAGAAGAATAATAGTACTTCAGTTTGATTTTGCACTATGCATTTTTCAAGGAAGATTTCCACATTTAGTATTCTTTAATTCCCTGCGCCTCATCTTCACAGCAACTCTACTGAGGTAGATGCCATCTTCATTTTATGGATTGGAAGGCTGAAATTTAACATGCTCACATGGCTGTATAGTGGCACATTGCGCTGTGACACACAGTCCTGCTGCCTTCCGACTATACTACATATAGGTACTCTGTGTTCCTTGTGCTCTCCCAATAATGATTTGTAGAAAAACTTGATATTCATTTGCATATGAGTTTTGTGCTTAGCACAGTTATAAGCATTAAATGTGAAACAAACATGAAGCTTTCCTTTGAGGGCACACACGTGAAGCTGTAAGTGGTACAGTACTCATCTGTATCACAGAATGGCATAAAGAAGTCCTAGACCATGTAATAGGCTATAAGTATATTCAGAGTCATAGGCAAGGTAAATCAGTGAGGGCTAGGGCAGTCAGGGAAGGGTTTGTAGCCCTAGAAGAATGGATGGGGTTCAGATAGGCAGGCAGTAAATAGGAGAGCACTCTAGATGAAGGGAACTACAAAAGAAGTTTCAGACACGTTTAAGCATTGTGTTTATAGGGCATGTGGTGCTGGCCAGCCTGAGAGAAAGGTACATGTTGGAGAACAGTGGATGAGAAAGCCAAACAAGTAAAGAGGAGACAATTTATCAGGAATTTGAAAGCCAGGTAGAGCTTAAATTTGATGGAGTAGCCAAAAGGGAGTCATTGGAAGTTACTGAGTAAGGACAAAGGCAAGACTAGAGGTAATTTAGGAAGAGTAACTTTTTGTTTGTTTTGAGACAGGGTGTCTGTCACCCAGGCTGGAGTGCAGTGATGCAGTCATGGCTCAGTGCATCCCTGGCCTCCTAGCCTCAAGCGATCCTCCCATCTCAGCCTCCCAAGTAGTTGGGACCACAGGCATGAGCCACCACACCTGGCTAATATTTTATTTTTTGTAGAGACAAGGTCTTACTATGTTTCCCAGGCTGGTCTTGAACTCCTGGTCTCAAGCGATGCTCCAGCTTTGGCCTCCAAAAGCACTGGGATTATAGATTGATCTGCCATGCCTGACTGGAAGAGTAAATTACTCTTTGAATTTCAGAGGGCACAGAAATTCAAGAAACTAGGTACAAATGTAATGAAGATTTAATATGCTTGTGAGGCTAATAGGTGCTTTGAATTATTTGAGAAAAGGGAGAACTCTACCAACTCTGCAGTTTTATGCTTACATTTCAGGATCAGTTTGTTCATTCAGCAGATATTTGTTCCTACCAATTATGTACAGGATGCTGTGGGAGATATGTCCAAAGGAGCTTATGGTGTAGGAAGGGAAATAGGAGACACTACGTAAGTAATTTTAGTACTGAAGAAACGTGGTAAGACATTGACAGGTATCAGCGAAATGCTTTGTGAGAATATATTCATTAGAGCAATGCTGTCCCGTAGGAATAGAATATAAGCCACATGTAATTTAAATTTTTCTGGTAGCTGCATTTAAAATTTTTTTTAAAGTGAAATTGATTCTATTTGTTTTTACTTAACCCATTATGAACAAAATATTTCAATATGTGGCACTAGCCACATTTTAAGTGAATAGCCACATGTGGCTATGGCTATGGCTTAAACAGCTTAAGAAAGGCTTCATGGAAGGGATGGTATCTGAGCCACACTGTGAAGAATCTTGTATGCAGAGTAAATTTGGGAAAAGCCATTCCAGGTAGAGGGAGTGGCTTGGTGAGCAAAGATAGAAAAGCATACTTTGTATGTAAGAAAACCATTTTGGCAGAAGCACATATGATGTGGAAGGCATGATGTGGGGGTCTGGAAGATAGGTTGGCAAGCTTTCACTGATAGGGGAGGAAATCTGACTCTGCTTTTGGCATCAGGGAACTTTAAAGAATTTTGAGCAGAAAGTGACTTGAGCAGGGTTATAGGAAAATGGGTCTTACAGCAAAGGCATGGAGGGGGCTGTAGATAATGAGTGACTGAAAGCATTGCCACTAGGGCAAGATTTTGGATGGGAGATTTATTGTAGATGTAGAAATAGGAACAATTTCATTTCTCCTTTGCTGCCTTCCTCCAAACTGCTGGGTGTTGTGTAACCCATTTCCTGTTGAAATTGGTCTAGTTGCTTCAAAATCCATGTTATATAAGTCAAAAGTTATGTAAGCAGTAGCCATCAGGACCTTTAGCTATGGATTTTGTTTGTTGTAAGTTGTTTCTGTATGTGTATAATTAAAAATATTTGAAACAGATAAATGGATACAGATTTTAAAAAGGTGTGCATTCAGTCCTTATCTTGCCATGATGGTTCTCAATCTCTAAGAAATCTTGCAGTAATCTCGGAGAAGCTTAAAATAGCTGACCCCAAACAGAAAGGGTACATTTTATTTTGGGAAATAGGGAAGGCATATTTGGGAGGTCCCACTGAATAGTCCAGATTCTTTGGAGTAGTATGATTTAACTTTTAATCCTTGAGAAGGAGAGAAGTAAAAGGGGGATAGCTTAATTTTGGGGCCTAGTAGAGCTGAAGAGGTTGATGGCATTATTTAGCAACGGCAATCCTTTATTACTCCATTATGATACCACATGGGATGGCTTAGCTCTGAATTGGCTTTTGGCCAGTACTTTATGATTTGGAGTAATCCACAGGTAGAGTTGCATAGGTACTGTTCTATGAACTTTGAAGTGGGCCTCTAAGTGACTTCTAACTTTGAATTAGTCTACAGACTGGAACTTTTCTAAAGGTTGTTGGGTCATTGAAAGTTGGCTTCTTTCTGGTGTACCTGGCACTTTTAGGAACCATGAAGTAGGGTTATTTAATGATGAAGATATTTATTGTCCTGATCTCAAAGACCTTATGGTCAAGAAAGTTAGATATATGAAGACAGTGGTCATCCTTTGGTATCCAGGGGGTGTTGGTTCCAGGACACCTGGGGATACCAAAATCTGAAGATACTTGTTTATTTTGTTTTTTTCCTTCTTTATTTTCCACCATGGTTGGTTGAATCTGTGTATCTGGAACCTGCAGATATGGAGGGCCAACTATATATACTTTTAAGATGGTAGAGTATTTTTGATGTACTTGTATTAGAGTAGAACAGGTTGTCTTGTGGTAACCAACAGCTCCAGCATCTCAATGTTTTAACCCAGCAAAAGTTTCTTTTGTTTTCACCCTGCGTGTCCAATGCAGGTCTGCAGGAGTCTTGCACTATACAGTCACCCGGGGACTCAGGCTGACAAAAACTCTACAGTTGCATGACTGTACCACCTAGAATACATGGCCTTCTCAGTGGCTGCTGTGAGGGAAGAGAGCCTGGGGAGGCACACGTAGGATATTCACAGTGTTAGCCTGGAAGTAGCATCATTTCTACTTATCTTTCATTGGACAGAACTACCATGTGGCCTCTTCTGACTGCTGTGGGGGTTCTGGGAAATAGAAGGGAACAAATGGAATGTTTCTTGAGGATTACTCTCTCTGCCTTAGTTTTATTCTAGTGTTGTGAGTGAAGATGTCAGATGGATCAAAGTGAGACTTGCCTCACTGAGTGTAAGCTTACAATTAGTGAGCCTTATATAAGACACAGCTCTGCATGTGATTTAGATAATAAGCAGTAGGAAGAAAAATTATAGTTATGAACTGGAGAATCAATTCTTTCTGAATCACCTAGATTTTGAGTGTATCTTATTGTGCTCCCTAAAACATTTTTAGGTGATAAGGCCCTGTGTGTAGAATTTCTCTCTTGAAAATACAGAAATGACTTTTGAGGCAAAACCATTTTGTGAGTGGAGGTCATACTTTCTTGGGGTTTTTTTCCTTTTTTTTTTTTTTGAGATGGAATCTTGCTCTGTTGCCCAGGCCAGAGTGCAGTGGCGCGATCTCTGCTCACTGCAACCTCCGTCTTCCGGGTTCAAGCGATTCTCTTGCTCAGCCTCCCCAGTAGCTGGGACTATAGGCACGTGCCACCGTGCCCAGCTAATTTTTTGTTTTTTTAGTAGAGACGGGGTTTCACCGTGTTAGCCAGGATGGTCTCGATCTCCTGACCTCGTGATTCACCTGCCTCGGCCTCCCAAAGTGCTGGGATTACAGGCATGAGCCACTGCGCCCAGCAGAAAATGGTTAATTTAAAAATAGCAAAGAGGCCAGGCGCGGTGGCTCACACCTGTAATTCCAGCACTTTGGGAGGCCGAGGCAGGCAGATCACCTGAGGTCAGGCGTTCAAGACCAGCCTGAGCAATGTAGTGAAACCCCACCTCTACTAAAAATACAAAATCAGCCGAGTGTGGTGGTGCATGCCTGCAGTCCCAGCTACTCGGATGGCTGAGGAGAATCGCTTGAACCCAGGAGGCAGAGGTTGCAGTGAGCCGAGGTTGCGTCACTGCACTCCAGCCTGGGTGACAGAATGAGACTCCGTCTCCAAACAAATAATCATTTTCAGAGCCTTAAATTGTGATACCATGTATGTAGTAATGAAAGAATTTGTTTTAAAAATACTGGCATTGGCTAGGCGCAGTGGGTCACGCCTGTAAGTCCCAGCACTTTGGGAGGCCAAGGCGGGCAGATCACCTGAGGTTAGGAGTTCAAGACCAGCCTGGCCAAAAATGGCAAAAATCCCATCTCTACTAAAAATACAAAAGTTAGCTTTGCATGGTGGCACGCGCCTGTAATCCCAGCTACCTGGGAGGCTAAGGCAGGAGAATCACTTGAACCCTGGAGGTGGAGGTTGCAGTGAACCGAGATCCCACCACTGTACTTCAGCCTGGGTGACAGAGTGAGACTCTGTCTCAAACAGACAAAGAAAGCACACAAAAAAACCTGACATTACTACTACTGTTTAAAGTAGCATTTCATGTTTTTATAGCTCAGGATATTAGCGTATTTTTATACTGTGTGGCACAGATTGATATATCAATATTTAAACCAACAGTACATAAAATTAACTTCTTGTTTAGTAAATAACTTTTCAATTATTTTATCCAAAAATTACTTATTAAAATTACCGCACTCTGTAAATGGTGATTATTGCAGTGGGGAACTGACTGTGGTGAGTTGATAAGAGATATTCACTGATTGGCATATGGATTTGATAAATTGATAAACTGAAGTCACTAGGATTTTTGTCTATTTCAGAAAAACTTTAAATGAACTCAGTTATGGTTCAGATGAATTCAGTTATGGTTTCAAGTTATGTTGCTGTACATCTTGTTATACACCCCTTTCTCTTGCAACCTATACCATATACAAAATTAGTGCCTGATATTTTTATATAATGCTTTATACTTTTTAAGGTGCCTTCACATGTATCAGGTCTTTTGTTCCTCATAACAGGCCCACTAAAAGAGTTGGTAGTGTTCTTTCTTTTTTTTTTTAGAGACAGGGGTCTCACTTGGTTGCCCAGGCTGGAATGTAATGGCACAGTCACGGCTCACTGCATCCTGGAACTCTGGGCTCAAGTGATCCTCCCACCTCAGCCTCCTGAGTAGCTGGGACTACAGGTGCACACCACCACACCCAGCCAATTTTTTCTTCTTTTGTAGAGATGAAGTCTTACTATGTTAGAGACTGATTTGCCAGGATAATCTTGAACTCTTGGGATCCTAGGCGTGAGTCACCACATCCAGCCCTGGGTAGTGTTCTTATTGCCCAGTAGAGACCGAAGCTCTCAGGTTAAGTGATTTAACCAAGGTCATGCCACTTGTAAGTAAGTAGCAGAGCTAGTGCCAGAGAGAGCCCAAGTCTGACTGCCCTTAGTTTATGTTCTTCCTGTGCAGTGTGTCCTAGTAACAAAGTTAGCAGATTACAGAAGATGTGATATAATCTTTCCCATCCTTCAGTTATCTACTGCTTGATGGGTGCAGCCAAATAGATCATTTAAAATCATATCTTTTGCTTCAGGATTGGTTGAAACAAACATCATACTTACCCTTTCCTGTACTATGGAAAAAACAGGTTTAGTCAAAACCAGAGTTGCTTACAGGACAGTGAAGAGAGGACTTCCTGTATTATAGGATACAGTTGGATTAAGGTCATTAAAACAAACAAGACAATTACTGAGAGAAGTCAAGGACATATATATAGTAAGCATAAACTTTTTTTTTGAGATGGAGTCTCACTCTGTTGCCCAGGCTGGAGTCCAGTGGCGTGATCTCGGCCCAGTGCAACCTCTGCCTTTTGGTTTCAAGCGATCCTCCTGCCTCAGCCTCCCAAGTAGCTGGGATTACAAATGCCTGCCACCACGCCTGGCTAATTTTTGTATTTTTGGTAGAGATGGGGTTTCACCGTGTTGGTCAGGCTGGTCTCGAACTCCTGACCTCGTGAATTGCCCTCCTCGGCCTCCCAGAGTGCTGGGATGACAGGTGTGAGCCACTGCACCCGGCTAGTAAGCATAAACTTCTAAAGAAATAGTTATTAAGCAGTCTGTATGTACCAGGCAGGTGAATTAGGCTAATGGAAGAAAACAAAAGCTCTAGAGCCAGATAGATGTGAGCTGGAGTTCTGGCTCTCCACCATCTATTTGCATGTTGCTCTGGGCATATCACTTGCCTTCCCTGACCCTCCATTTCTTCACCCATAAGAAGGGGAAAGTTGTGAACAGAGTAGTTATGAACATATCTACTCTGGGACTGTTGGGAAGATTACTTGACCAAAATAATATAAAGGCCTTAGCAAAGTACTTAACCCTAGAGGTGTTTGATATATCATCAATATTGTTGATGGCATTTGGAATGAGATGTTTCACATTTAGTATGCTGCTTTCCAGATGGGTTGGAAGAAGATTCACACATGTTTCCTAGGCCCCGAAACCTGACATTTGCTCTTTCTTTTTCTCTTGCTCTTGTTCTAGGGAATGACAATGGATAAAAGTGAGCTGGTACAGAAAGCCAAACTCGCTGAGCAGGCTGAGCGCTATGATGATATGGCTGCAGCCATGAAGGCAGTCACAGAACAGGGGCATGAACTCTCCAACGAAGAGAGAAATCTGCTCTCTGTTGCCTACAAGAATGTGGTAGGCGCCCGCCGCTCTTCCTGGCGTGTCATCTCCAGCATTGAGCAGAAAACAGAGAGGAATGAGAAGAAGCAGCAGATGGGCAAAGAGTACCGTGAGAAGATAGAGGCAGAACTGCAGGACATCTGCAATGATGTTCTGGTAAGAGGCCAGTGCTTCTGTTTTGAACAGTGGTTTCTAAATAGTATTAATTTAATGTATAAATGCAGACTCTCAAAACAGCTTATGAGAGAGAGGTGTCTGAATATACTGGAAAGCTGCCAGGTATTTACAACTAATTTTTAAGCATATGATATAATTTGTGTCACCTATTGCCTGATCAGAGGTTGTACATCACTTCTGAGATACTTTCCTCTCCTATCAAAAAGACCTGTGAAAAACAGGGACATTTTTTCAGCCTCCCTCCATCTTTTAAAATTGAGGCCAGATAGACAGGATTTTAATAGATACAGCTACAGATAGGCTATTGTGTATATTAGTCAGAGTAGTGATGTCATCGCCAGTAGGGGAGGGAGATGAAAAAGCTGAGCTGCCTTTCAGCCTCTCCCCAGTCATGCCTTCACACTGTAAAGTCCTGCTTTGGTCTGAAAGTTAGGCACATCCATCAAGTTCGGCATGCATTCCAGAGCCAAATTCAAAGTGTTTTGGTCATTCTCCTCTCCTGTATTTTACATAAACCCTTAGTCAGACGATTGATTCCCTCTGGCCGCCACTTGGGATTGAATGGGAGGGGTACGTACTCCAAAACAAATCATAATCATATTGTCTTTCCCGCACATCCTGAGCCATTGGGAACTTTCTTTTTCTTCCAGGTGAAATCAGGTAAAAATGAACTCAGCGAGGGCTGCTTTGAAGGGAAAAGGAATTCACACTTGGGGACCTACCACCTTCCCTGCTGGCTGCCTTTCTAAATTACTGCCCATGACTCCTTTCTTTTGAAAACCAGTACAAAGCTTGTCAGCCGTCAGGCAGCACCCCTTATCCCTAACCTATTAGGAGTTACACACTGTCTGTCTACAAAGAATATTAAAACGACTGCCGCCCCCTGCATCTTCTCACTTTGGTTGATTAAATCCCCTTATAACTAAGCTTTGCATTGAGCTTCTCTTTTTATTAGACTCATGGCGTAAGAGTGTCATGACTAAATTTGTTGCCTGTTGGTAATTTGGGGGTTTGTTAATGGTGCACTAATTCCTGAATGTTAGGTACATCTGGTATTCAGATGAAGTATGTCATGCATTCCAAGGGCAAGAAAGTTCCATAATTCATGAAATGTAGACCAACTTTTAAGAGCATCTGAAAGAATGTGAAGAAGAGCTTGGTACTTACTGCCTCTTAACCAGTTTTTCAGGATGCCACATTCTAAAACAACTCTTCGAAAATATTGCTCTGTATACGAAGCTTGGACTCCTTCAGAACTACTTTTGTTGTAAGCATAAATGTTTAAAGGAATTTATTATTAATAGTATTAGCTACTCTTTGAGTGCTTACTACGTGCCAGGCAACGTGTTAAGCGCTTTATGTATGTCAACTTATTTATCATTATAACTACCCTAGAAGATGGCTATACCCTAGAAGATGACCCTTCGTATAGCTGAGGAAAGTGAGGCTCAAGGTGATTAGGTAATTTGTCCAGAGTCATACAGATAAGTGGCAGAAGAGGGATTTCTACCCAGGTCAGATTGACTTTAAACTTAGTTCTTGGCAGTTTTGCTCTATTATCACCTTTTTCCTCCTAAGGAAGGATATTTTTTCCCCTTTAATTATAGAAGTAATACCAGTTTGTGGGTTTAAAAATGGTGGGGGGAACAAGTCAGAAGAATATAAATAAGAAAGTAAAAATCACTTCTAATCTTACCACCCAGAGAACCATTATTAACATACTCCTTCCAGGCTTTTCCCTTATCTATTTGTGAGCATGTACACATATGCATCTTAATGTTAAAATAGGATTCTTGTGGTATTTATAATCTGCTTTTTTTCACTCGGATTTCTTTTGAGAGCCTTTCCATTATCTGTTTAGCTCTGCATCATTTTAAAGGCCTACAAAGCATTTCATTGTATGGCTATACTTTAATTATCCCCTATGGATGGTCAAAGTGATTTTTAACAGAAGAATACAGGCATCTGCTGTTATGACCTGGGCTAAACAACATTTAGTAGCTTGGATGAAAAATTGGTGTTTTTTTAATCTTCCAAAAAATTATTTAGAAGCAGTAGTGTATATCTTGAATCTCAAACATGGTTTTAACATCTGGTGAATAATTCTGAATTCTTAACCATGTTCATTTTTTAGGAGCTGCTGGACAAATATCTTGTTCCCAATGCCGCACAAGCAGAAAGTAAGGTGTTCTACTTGAAAATGAAAGGAGATTATTTTAGGTATCTTTCTGAAGTGGCATCTGGAGACAACAAACAAAGTAAGTAATATCTTTAAAAAGAAATTCGACCAGTAATGGAGCCAGTCTTCTTTCACAGGGACTTTTGAACGATTATTGCTTTGTCTGTTCGCCATAGACACCAGTGTCACAGTACTAAGAATTTAAAAGACCACAGCACTGTGACGAACGGGGTCATGGGCGGGCAAATAAAAATTTATCTGACAGGGAAGTATGGAGGGCATTACAAACCTGGTGCGCAGTGTATTTAAAAAGATCTTATCTTGAGTATTATTTGTTAGCTCTCTTTTTAGCAGTGAACTTTTTATACTTGGTGGTACGAAACTACCCTAGTGATGCATTGCTTTTATCACATGTATTACCGTGATGGTGATAATCTTAACCACACTTTAAGTGCTTCTGTGCCAAGTACTTCCGAGTCTCACTTACTCTTCACACAGCCTTACGAGTTAGGTGGCAGGCTGCCCATTTTTCATATAAACTGAGGTTTATGGAGGTTTCTACTTGCCCCAAGCCATAGACCTAGGGAGTAAGAGTTGGGAATTAAAGTTTGGATCTATCGACTCTAAAGCCTGTGATCTTTGCACTAGGATGTATGGCTTTTCACATTCTATATTGTTAAAGGTTATAGCTGTATTTAACTGCTTTAGTAGACTTTGTCATAATTGTTTTCCCCCAAAGCATTTAATATACAGCTTGGTTTAGAATAAATATCTAACAAATGTATAATTGAATGGCAGAGACACTGACACTTCATTTGATAGGTCATTGCTCCTGCCCAATTTGGGACTGAGAAAATAATTTGATAGTTGGTCCAATGTGTGATACCTATGAAAGAACCGAGCCTTTAATATTTTCATCTTTATGTTACAGCCACTGTGTCGAACTCCCAGCAGGCTTACCAGGAAGCATTTGAAATTAGTAAGAAAGAAATGCAGCCTACACACCCAATTCGTCTTGGTCTGGCACTAAATTTCTCAGTCTTTTACTATGAGATTCTAAACTCTCCTGAAAAGGCCTGTAGCCTGGCAAAAACGGTGAGAAAGACCCTTTGTGATATCTAACCATAGCAAAACAGTGCTTGTGTTATTAACTTCATTTTATTCCTGAACATACTCATTGTCTTGGACTTTTTTTGAAAGATTTTCTGGGGGTGGGAGTGTATCTTTTATGAGATAAATACAGATCTGTTACTTTTTAAATTCATTCTCAATACCTTCTGCTGACTTTGTTTGATTACTGTTTTTTGCGGGTGGTTGTAGAAAGTTCCAGGTGAATGTAGTTAGTTGTTTCTTACCAAGCTTTGGGCCTTGGTTATACATTGTCATTCTCATGCCAAGATTTGAGGTTATAGTTGTATAAAAGAAATACATAGCACATTCTTGTTGTGTGTTGGATTACCTTCCATATTCTTCCTTTGGCCTTCTCTACATATTTTTTGTAGTCCCTCAACATGCACACAACTTTTTAAAAACATTTTTATTCGGGAAAGGTGCCTTAAAGTTCCGTCACTTAAATCAGATTTAGTGATGTGAGTTTCACTTTATCCCTTGTATCCAGACATTTTGAGTTTTAGTTTAAATAAATAAATAATTTTAAATAGAAGATTGCTAGAAAAGTCTTTGGTAATTAAAAAATCACACGCGTTTGCCCAGAATGACTGTGCTAGGGTTAGCAGTAATACTGCTTAGTTATTAGGTACAGCAAAGTTCTTACCTTGGAGTTTCTGTCATTGTTGGTTGGTGCTTTGTAAATATGCCTTATACTTCTGCTGGAAACAGCTAACAGACAGGGTAATAATAGCCTAGGTTCCCCCAAAGTACTGTACAAGAAGATAAGTTATATTCACCTAGCGGGAAAGAAAGTGGGCTAAACTAGCTCCAGAGAACTTGTGAATTCTTTGCTAAAGGCTCTTTGTTTTAGGCATTTGATGAAGCAATTGCTGAATTGGATACACTGAATGAAGAGTCTTATAAAGACAGCACTCTGATCATGCAGTTACTTAGGGACAATCTCACTGTAAGTACTACTTCCACAGGGTTTATAGTCTCTTTCCTATTCACCTACTTAATAATTCACTGTTATCTTCAAGAGGGGATTTGTACCGTTAAATGTAGTTACAGTTTTAAGTTGTTAAATTTGTTATAAATGACTGCTGAAGTTTTGACCTTTGCAGTCATCCCTGTCTGCAGTGACACAGGAATAATTTTAAACTGTTGAGTGAGATAAGATTATACATACTGGGCCACTTACCTAGGGAACTTTTAGTCGCCCTGCTTTGATTATACTTTCTTTCTCTTGCAGCTGTGGACATCGGAAAACCAGGGAGACGAAGGAGACGCTGGGGAGGGAGAGAACTAATGTTTCTCGTGCTTTGTGATCTGTTCAGTGTCACTCTGTACCCTCAACATATATCCCTTGTGCGATAAAAAAAAAAAAAAAAAAAGAGAATCGTACGTCGACTTTCGATTTTTCACAGCCTCAGCCTAGGAAAAATGGTTCATGGGATAAACAGCTGGTATTTGTATCTAAAACTCAGATTGGTCACATAAATGCCACGGCATTCCGAAGTTTTGATTTTGATTAACATTGACAGGATTACTGTGTGTTTAATTTTTTAAAAACTGAACACTGTGATTATGGGGTTTTGTAATTTAGCAGAACTCTTACTGGTAGAAAAAATAGACCTGAATTATGTGTAACTTTTTGGAAGGTTTAATCTGATATCAAAATAATCATTGAAATACAATTCCATTGTAAAGTTGTACAGAAAGTTATAGAGATTATATTGTGATGCTGGAACTTGGAGTGAGACACACATCATTTGGCATTTGAGTTGAATGGTAATTCACAGTAATGCTGCCGTTGTTCGGGACTTAAAGACACTTGACCTGTTTGGGCTGTTGCCACTTAAAAGTTCATGACCACAGATGTCCACAGTATCTTCCTCTGAGGAAACTCGAATCCTGAAATGGAAATTCTTTGTGGCAGATAACTGGCTTATGACACCTTGAAAAGTTCAAGTGCTCATATAACACACCAGACTGAACCCCCTTTCCTACAGCAATATGTTCACTATGTTACCAATTTGCAACTTGTGCTTCAATAGTGGAATCTATTTTCATTGTTAACACTGAGCTAAAGAAAAAAAGCCGTGTGTTTTATGAATGACCTTATCTGTTTCCTGGATAATACCTTTAAGAATAATGTCCTGAGTCAGGCGTGGTGGTGCGTGCATCTAGTCCCAACTATTTGGGAGGCTGAGGCAGGAGGATCGCTTGAGCCCAGGAGTTTAAGGCTGCAGTGCCCTGTGGTTGCACCTGTGAATAACTGCACTCCAGCCTGGGCAACATAGCGAGACCTCATCTCCAAAAAAGAAAACAAAAAACAAAAAAAGGAATGATGTTCTGTAGAGATGGCCTTTCACTTGAGGAGGACTCAGTTTTCAGGTTCTTCCTAGCTCGGGGCTTTTAAATTTTGAAATCTAAACATTCTTTCCCACCATCCTTTTTGACTGTTGACCTTGGTTTTCTCTTCTAAGTTTCTGTCCCTCTGCTTCCTTACTTTTTTTCCTTTTTGAATTCTATCTTTATCTGTCTTTTGTTCACTTTTTAATGCTATATATGGGCAGGGGTGAGAGACATTACTGAGCACCTTGGTGAGCAAGCCTGGCTTTAAAGATTGGAGAAGAGCTGCTGGCACCAGAACCCTGTCTTCCTCCAGTTCTCAACACGGTGTTGCTCTTCAGTCATACCGGAATCTGAATCAAAAAAGTATTTTTAGATATCCATGATTTCTCCCTGTATTGAGGCTAGCCCTGATCATGCTTTTTGTGCCTGTCACCAGGTCTCCCAAGTGCACTCATCCAGCTCACCGCTCAGATGTGTTTAAGGAGACCCTATATTCAGGGAAGTTGCGTGAACACTGCAGTGGGGAGAATTGAGAATAGTCAGGCCTATCAGTCTCACAGAATCACCCCTCTACCTTTGATATTCCACTTAGCTGTAGAGTCCATCTGTTTGTCCATCTGCTGAAATGAGAAAAGAAAAATTTATGCACTGATTTAAAACAAACCAAAAAAAAAAAGAAAAAAACAAAAAAAAATCCCTCCTTTCTAGCTGAACAAAAATGTGCAGTTAATACTTGGCGCTTGAAAATGCAGTAGTGAATGTGGAACCAAGCCTGTCTGTATATCTGGTAGCTCTTTTCTTGCTTTGTTTTTTCTTACCAGTATTCTGCCTAACGTTTGCTTCTGTGATGGTTATATTGCCTAGCAAGCACACCCGTGGTTGTGAAAATAGTATAGCAAAAAAGAAAAATCCCCGGTTATTGATGTACTAGATTTGTGTATGTCTTTTAAACAGTTCTAGTTTCACCTTACACAGAATAATCAGGAAAAGTGTAAAAATTCAAAAGTGAAATAAAAATTTTATCAGTTAGTTGCCTGTGAATTGATGTGTCACCACCATCTCTGTTGCTGCCAGACCTAGCTAACTATTCTGATCACACTTATTTTTAACTCTGTTTTCTTTAAAAATAGGCAGTTTTATTTCATTATTTAGGACCAGAAATCAAGGTGTTATCCAGGGGAAGAAATTACCATTAATTAAACAGCCTCTTTCCACCCCGTTACTTGATACCTCTCTACCTTCCACAACAAACCATGCAGGTATTAGGTCCTCTTTAGTGACTTCTAAGGTTTGGTATGGACAGTTATTTTGCATTGTATTCAAGCCCACCATCCCTTCCCCATTTTTTAACCCTGAGATACAACCAAGCTAGTGAAATAGGTAACCTATGGTTGCATAAGGCTTGGTCATCACCAAGCTGGCGTCTCACCTGTCCTCACACTGTATGGTGGCCTGCAGAGCTGGTTCCTCACAGGATTTGCCCCTTCTGAAAACATCCACATTACCACAAGGAGAGAAAAAAATCAGGATAGAGGGGTCTTTTTTAGCCCAAGATTACAATTAGTGCTTCCTTGCTACTCTGAGGCTGGACAGCCAGATGGGCACCTTCTGTCCCTAGTTTAGGAGCTGTTCCACCTGTTGAAGCCACACTCAACCAAAAGTCAGTGGGGGCCTACCTGCTCTGTTGGATCAGTGAGACCAGGAAAGTCCTATCAGAGGAAAAGTGAAGTATTGGTGCTCAGTGGAGTAGTTGTTTTGTTTTTGTGTTGTTTTTAATGTCCCTATACCACAGATTGACGCTGCAAGCTCAGATTCACAGTCTTGCTCTGTTTAGGTCTTGCTCTGCTATTAGTTCCCAATTGTCCGCATTTAGGCTGAGCCACAAGTAACTCAGTGAACCTCCCTGGTGTAATGGATGTGTAATGGCTTAGCAGAGGGACAGGGAATATCCCAGGAAAAGGGGTCTTGGTAATATGAGCCAGTACCAAGAAAGGCCTTAGTGGTCTCCAGTTCTCACGTCTCAAAGCCATTTCCATCCTTGGTGCGAAACGGTGGGACTGGATCAGGCTCTCTGGAGGAAGACATCTTCAATGGAGCAGGGTAAAATTCTCTACACAAGCTTTGAAACAGTGGCCTGTTCGGAATTCCGTTTGTGTGTGAAACGCAAAAAGCGCGGTTTGGGTCTCCTTTCATTCTTGTCAGGAGGGAATCATTCCCATTTTACAGAGAAGGGAAACGGGTTCAGAAAGGTGATCATCTGTTGCGGGGTTAGAACTCAATCCCCTGCGTCCTTTCCGTCCCAGTCCTCGGCCCTTTCAAAAGAGCTGGGGGTTTTGAGAGCTCCACTCAAGTCCCGGCAGCCCTGCTCAAGGCCAGGTTGAAGGCTTTTTCCGCCTCCCAGGGCGGGGTCAGAGGTGTCCCCACCTGTAGCTTTTAGATCCCCAAGTGCTCGCAGGTGGGGTGTGGGCCCAGGAGGGATCCCGGGGGAGGGGCGTCCGAGCGCGCCCACGATTGGTGCGCAGGGACGCGGGGGCGGTAAAGGGAAGGGGCGGGCCCGCGCCCAGGAAGGAGGGCTTCCGCCCGGGGGAGCGCGGGGCCGCTGGGTGACCCGGCTCCTGCTTGCCCCGCAGCCCCGGCCCCCTGCCCACCATGAACGCCAGCGGTTCTGGCTACCCGCTTGCCTCGCTTTACGTGGGCGATCTGCACCCCGACGTGACCGAGGCCATGCTCTATGAGAAGTTCTCTCCCGCCGGCCCCATCCTGTCCATCCGCGTGTGCCGCGATGTAGCCACCCGGCGCTCGCTGGGCTACGCCTACATCAACTTCCAGCAGCCTGCGGACGGTGAGCCCCGGGGATGGGGCGGGAGGGGAAGGACCGACGGACAAGCAGGCGGACAGACAGAAGCCGGAACTGGGCCGCTTGCGCTTTCATCTTACACTTTGCAGCCGGGGAAACTGAGGCTCAAAGATAACAGGTCGTTGGCAGAGGCCTGGCCCCTGAGACGGGAATTGGTAATTAGTGTGGTTTACTGCTATTCCTCTACAGAAGAGAGAGATTAGGGTCGAGTGAAAACAGATACAGGCTTGGTGGGGGGGGGGGGGCGGTCAGGCGGACCAGGGATAGAAGCCCAGCAGCTGTGTGACTCTGGGCACGTTACTCGACCATTCTGAGCTTCAGCTGCGTGTCTGGAAAATGGGGGTCCTAGCTGCCTTATAGAGTGCTTGTGAGGATGAGAGATTCAAAGCACCTGGTGAGGATGATGCCCAAGGCAACACAGCTGGTGAGCGCGGGAGGCAGGAGAACCCAGCCTTGGGCTCAGGCCTTTCCCAGCGCGACGTGAGATCCACACTGGGCGCCTCTACCTGCACGGGCTCTGAAAAACCGCTGCCTCCAGGCCGCAAGGCCGCTTTCTCAGAGCTGATAGCATTGATTAGAGCTTGTCCGATGAGTTTGCCTGCACTTCTGTTGAGAGTGGAGAGGATGAGTGAGCTTGGGCAAGCCTTCACCTTCTGCACCTTTTCATCTGCAAAATGGGGCTAAGGCGTATTCTCCGATAACATAAAGAATGGAGAACTGCTGTCTATGCATAAAGTATGGTCACTGCTTGTTACCTCGTAAACGCTCTTAAGTGGTAACCTAAAATAAATAAATAAATAAATAAATAAGGCCAGGCGCAGTGGCTCACGCCTGTAATCCCAGCACCTTAGGAGGCCGAGGTGGGCAGATCACTTGAGGTCAGGAGTTCGAGACCAGCCTGGCCAACATAGCGAAACCCTTTCTCTACTAAAAATACAAAAAATAGCTGGGCATGATGGCGGACGCCTGTAATCCCAACTGCTGGGGAGGCTGAGGCACGAGAATCGCTTGAATCCGGGAGGCAGAGGTTGCAGTGAGCCGAGACTGCGCCATTGCACTCCAGCCCGGGCAACAGAGCGAGACTCCACCTCAACACAAAACAAAACAACAAACAAAAAAGAAACAACAACGAAAATAGTGGCTTTAACATTCTGACGTAAGACTCCAGAAACTCACCCAAAAAATGGCCGGGGTCCACTAGAGGGATCCCTTGCGCCAGGTCGCCTGGGTGGACCGGGTGGTTGCCTGAGTGGGTGGTTTGCTAGGGAAGGGGTTGTTCCGCCGGGCCTGTTCCCCGCCCCTTACTGAGCTGGATTCCTGGGCACTTTTCTCTTTGTTCTGCTTTGCTCCACCTCCTGCCTTTTCCCATCTTCCTCCAAGCCCTGTGAATGAAGTGGGACTCGGCCTTTTTGTCCCACCTCACAGATGGAAACCGTGCTGCAGAGAGAAGGGTTTTGCCCCAGGTATTTATGATAAGACTAGGTGGAGAATCCGGGCTTCCTGAAACTTGCTCCACTGTGTTCCCCACAGCCCCCTTCCATGTCTCTGCACTAGCAGACTCCCTGAAACAGGTCACGTGTATCACCCAGGAGGGACACAGGCTGCAGCAGTGGCCGGAGGCTGGGCATCGGCTGCTGTTTTGAGACATTATTTTGTGTCAGGCACAAAGTTACAAACAAGGCACTTTTACATACCTTCTTTATTTTTCAGTCCCTCCAACAACCTGGTAGTTGGTAGTAGCTCCCTTTGTTAGGTGTGGAAAAGTAGGTAATATTATCATCATTCCCCCTTTACAGGTGAGGAACAGGCTCAGAGAGGTAATGTCCACTTTCCCCAGAGCCGGACTGCTTGAGATCTAACCTCAGCTCTGCCCTGCAGCACCTCTGAGTTTTAATTTCCTCAAAGTGCTGCCACCCCTTGTCATATGGACATTGTTATCCACTCAGTGTACTTTAGAATCCAGAATAGACCTGACACTGCCACAGACCTTTCATGTTTCTTATTCTCAGTTTTCCCATCTGTAAAATGAGGGGCAGGAATCCATGCTCATGTGGCTGCAGGGAGTTGGTTGAATGAGATCATAACTGGAAGGTTGGGGGAGCACCATACACACTAATTCTCAGCTTATCCTTCCTGAGCCTTTGGGCTCTTATCTCGGTTATTTGGGCTCTTATCTTGGCTTATTGTCTGGGACCCAGACAATGACTTTCTCTTTATTGGCTCCCAGTTAAGCACCTCGAGGGGTAGGTGATCAAGGTAAGAAAATTCCCTTAACTTGCTAATTTCTCTCCTCTTCCTTCTGTCCAGCGGAGCGGGCACTGGACACAATGAACTTTGAGATGCTCAAAGGCCAGCCTATTCGCATCATGTGGTCCCAGCGAGACCCAGGACTTCGCAAGTCAGGTGTGGGCAACATCTTCATCAAGAACCTGGAGGACTCCATTGACAACAAGGCTTTATATGATACCTTCTCCACCTTTGGGAACATCCTCTCTTGCAAGGTAGAGGATGAAGGGTGTACGTCTTTGGGTAGATCGGTGTCAACTACCTGCCTGGTAGAGGGGTGACAAGCAACACCTCACTTTACAGTTTACAAGGTCCTTTCAGTCAAGTTTCAGGTGCAGCAAGCACCTGAATGACAGCCGTTCTTTCAGTTTCATCTTCCGTGAATGATCAGACATTACCTGTGTATCAGTCAGCTCTCGCTGTGTAACCACCTTCAAATTTAGTGACCGTCAACAACAATCATTTATTTAGCTAATAATTCCACAGTTGGCAATGGGCAAAGTTCAGCTGGGCAGTTCTTCTGGTCTTGGCTGGGTTCCCTCCTATGCCCACTGAAAGCTGAGTGGGAGCTCTCACTGGGTATATGAGGGAGCGACTGGCTGTCAGCTGGAACATCTCGGCTTTCCTCCCTATGGCCTTTTGTCCTCCAGTAGGCTAGTTCAGGCTATTCTCATGGTATTCTCATGGCAATGGCAGGGGCTCAGAAGACAAGAGTGGAAGCACACCAGGCCTCTTGAGAACTAAATGCAGAACTGGAACCATCACTTCCACTATGTTTTTTTTTTTAATTGAGATGCAGTCTCACTCTGTTGCCCAGGCTGGAGTACAGTGGCATGATCTCAGCTTACTGCAACTTCCTGGGTTCAAGCCTCCTGAGTTCAAACGATTCTCCTGCCTCAGCCTCCCGAGTAGCTGGGATTACAGGTGCGAGCCACCATGCCTGGATAATTTTTGTATTTTTAGTGGAGACAGGGTGGGTTTCACCGTGTTGGCCAGGCTGGTCTCGAACTCCTGACCTCCCAAAGTGCTGGGAGCCATGAGCCACCGCACCTGGCCTCTTTGACTGCATTCTATTGACCAAAGCAAGTCACAAGACCAGCCCACATTCAGAGTGAGAGGGCAGTAGAAATTATAGGATGAAGGGTGTGGCTACAGCAAGGCCATTAATTGGGGCCATCAAGGCAATTAAGTTATTAAATCTTGTTTTTAAGATTGTCTTACATTAGATGTAAGTTCCATCAGTGATCTTGTTCTTAGTCATTATTGTATCCCAATACTTAGAATAAGATGTGACACATATTAGGTGCTCAATAAATATATGTTGAGCCAGTGGAGGTATGTCATTTGAGAAGGATTCTGATTATTTTTCTGACTTTTTATATGAGGATGTTGAGGATCAGCAGCCATATAGCAGGTCAGTATGTCTGGAACAGAGGGCTTAAACCTGGGTGTTCTGTCTCTAGATTTTATAAGGATAGTTGATCAGTTACCCTGTAGGCTTTGGAGTGTCTGCTATTCTAGGGAGGATGGGGACAGTTTTTGTAGCCTATGTGTCAGAACTTTTTTTTTTTTTTTTTTTTTTTTGAGATGGAGTCTCACTCTGTTGCCCAGGCTGGAGTGCAGTGGCGCGATCTCAGCTCACTGCAACCTCCTCCTCCCAGGTTCACGCCATTCTCCTGCCTCAGCCTCCTGAGTAGCTGGGAGTACAGGTGCCCGCCACCACGCCCAGCTAATTTTTTTTTGTATTTTTAGTAGAGACGGGGTTTCACCGTGTTAGCCAGGATGGTCTCGATCTCCTGACCTTGTGATCCGCCCGCCTCAGTCTCCCAAAGTGCTGGGATTACAGGTGTGAGCCACTGCACCTGGCATGTCAGAACTTTTATCAAGTGCTACTGTGTGCCAAGCATAATCCTTAAGTTCTCAACGAGGGCTCTCAAATTCCCAGTCAATAAGAGGCTATCCCTGTGGCTCAGAGGAGCAGGTAGACTTGAGGAGATGTAGTAATGCACTAAGGGTTATCTGTGACAGAGAGATGGGGCTGTTTCCTGTCTTTGAGGATCAAAGGAAGAAAGACTCTTAACTGTGTATTAAGTTCTTCACAATAATAATGGCAGATTTATCATGTACTTTCTGTGTGTTAGGTTTTCTGCATACATGTATACTCCTTAAAAGGGTACCTGGCATACTGTTAAGCTTCTAAGTGATAACTGTAACAATCAAAGAATTACTTCTGTTGGCTGACCTTGGACAAGTCATTTATTCTCATTTTCCCTCTGGGGCTCAGAGGTTAGGAAATGACTGGAAGGATTCTCTTATGACTGGCATAGATAACAAGGGAAGTATGTAATGCCCTTAGCAGGTTTTTGACCCATAGTGGGGACCCAATCAACGTGGTTAAATCCGAATGGCCAAGCTGAGGCTTGAGTTGAAAGTGGAAGGACCCTGTTTCAGGATGAGAGGTGGAGGGGTATGTGCAAGGCATGGGTTTGGAAGCAAGATCTGTTGTGCAGCACCCACTGGGGAGCCTCAAATGCCAAGTTGATATAGTTCTGTGGATAGAAGCTACTAGAGATTGAAGGGATGTGGTCAGAATTACATTTTAGAAAGAGCATCACAGTGGTAGTGTGCAAGCTAGGCTGGGAGGCAGTGCTTGTCATCCAGGCAGAAAATGCCACTAGCTGAGCTGAGCCTGCAGCCACAGGGATGAGTGGAGCCACAGTCACCTTGAAGTGGGGGGTTAGTGGTCTTTCTGCGAGTTCAACAAGAGGGATGGGGGCTATGTGAACTAGAAGGTCTTTCCTTGTTCTCAAGTTCTGTCCTGCTGGCCTGAGTCAGGAGGGTTACAGAATGGGAATAGGATATTGTGCATCTTTAAAAAAATTGAGGCGGGGTGCAGTGGCTCATGCTCCTAATCCCAGCACTTTGGGAGGCCCAGGTGGGTGGATCACCTGAGGTCAGGAGTCCAGGACCAGCCTAGCCAACATGGTGAAACTCCATCTCTACTAAAGATACAAAAAACTAGCCAGGCATGGTGGCATGCACCTGTAATCTCAGCTACTCGGGAGTCTGAGGCAGGAGAATCACTTGAACCTGGGAGGCGGGGGATGCAGGGAGCCAAGATTGTGCCATTGCACTCCAGCCTGGGCAACAAGAGTGAAACTCTATCTCAAAAAAAAAAAAAAAAAAAAAAAAAATTGAAATGAGTCTGTTGTTGCAGTAATTCATGTATTGGCAAAGTTTAAACAATGTGGAAGGGAAGAAAGTGAAAAACAAGACTCCATTTCTTTCAGCCCTAGTCCCCAAAAGTAATATGAATACATTTTATGTGTCTTTTTCAAAATTTCCAATGTGTAGATGCCTACTTTAGCCTGAATGGATTTTTTTTTTCACTTAACAAGACTGTCAGGCCATGTAACCTACCACATTCTCTTCAACTGTGCACATACAGTAGACTGGTGTACAATTGAGGCTCCCCCTTGATGAATACCCCGGTTGTTTCTAGTTTGCTGATAGAAACAAGGATGCAGATATGGGGGTTTGAATCTAACCCTTTTGCCCATTGCCTTAGGAAGACAATTAAAAGCCAGTATGCAGTATAGATGAAACCTGTGTTCATTTCGTTCTCCCTCTTAAATCTGTTTTTTCTTTTCTGTTTTTATTTTTTTGACACAGAGTCTCACTCTGTCACCCAGGATGGAGTTCAGTGGTGCAATATCAGCTCACCGCAACCTCCGCCTCCTGGGTTCAAGCAATTCCCCTGCCTCAGCCTCCTGAGTAGCTGGGATTACAGGCACCCACCACCACATCTGGCTAATTTTTTGTATTTTTAATAGAGACAGGGTTGCACCATGTTGTCCAGGCTGGTCTCGAACTCCTGACCTCAAGTGATATGCCCACCTCGGCCTCCCAAAGTGCTGGGATTACAGGCATGAGCCACTGCACCCAGCCTTCCTTAATCCGTTAACTTGAGTGGTGGCACTCTTTGAGCTTCCATACCCCATCCTTAACATGCAGGATTGCCTTTTCCTTGCACAGCAGGCATGCAGAGACTGGTCATGATCACCTTTGCCATTCCTTTCTACCTGAACCCTCTGTCAGTACTCTTCCTGTCCTTCCTCCCTGTGGCCCAGGTGGCGTGTGACGAGCATGGCTCCCGGGGTTTCGGCTTTGTCCATTTTGAGACCCATGAGGCCGCACAGCAGGCCATCAACACCATGAATGGGATGCTGCTGAATGACCGCAAAGTGTGAGTGGCTGGGCCCGAGGGAGGGGCGGAGGCTGCAGGGACAGAAGCATGGCACCACCGACTAGGAATCGATGCTACCCTCAAGCTGCTAATGGGCACCAGGCACTTGAGCGGCAGGCAGCCCTCCTAGAAGTGTGAGCCCGGAGCAGCTGCTCAACCTCTCAGGGACTCTTTCCTCACATAAAGATGGAGCTGATGATCTGCATTAGAGTATGGTAAAGGAAGTGGTGATTTTAAAACTCTAGAGGGACTGGCTAATGGTCATATCATCAATGGACTCAGTGTTTTCATCTGTTTTCCAGCCTTCTCAGTATGGGGTGTATGTGTGTGTGACAGGGCCTTGCTATGTAGCTCAGGCTGGAATGCAGTGGCATGAACACAGCTCACTGCAGCCTTGACCTCCTTGGCTCAAGTAATCCTCCTGTCTCAACCTCCTTTGTAGCTGGGACCACAGGTGACCACATGCCACCATACCTGGCTAATTTTTTGATTTTTTTTTTTTTTTTTTGTAGAGATGGGGTCTCACTTTGTTGCCCAGGCTGGTCTTGAACTCTTGGGTTCAAGTGATCCTCCTGCCTCAGCCTCCTAAAGTGTTAAAATGCTGGGATTACAGGCATGAGCTACTGCGCCTGACTTATTCTTTAAACCTTTTGTGTTTCATGAGATATTGGCAGAAAGAAAAGTAGGCATATGCTAAGACTGCCCTCATCATACTGTTAACTTCGATATCATCCCCACTACACAGATGGGAAAACTGAGAGGCAGATAATAGAGAGAATCTGCCTCTGGCTGTTCCCTGCCCAGAATTTTGATTTTGTTCATCTGAGGGGCCAGCCCCCATGGTCAGGGCCATGGAGAGAAGGTGGCTTTGAGCTGGGGGATGCACTGAGAGTCATTTTGTCCAGGGTTACTCAGGGGAGGGTCCAATCAACCTGTCAAACAAATCTTGGTGGGCTTTTCCCAGTTCTCAGAAGAATGCTCTTTGTTAGCTCCAATTTACTCAAGTTCACCTTTGCCACTCAGTTTTCTTCAAATTTTGGTGCCTGGTACAACTTTGTTTGTGCTAAACGTGCTATAGATACCATCAGAATTTATTATTATTTTTTTAATCTGGGATACTTTCCTAGATGTGTTTACATGAACTTGGAAATGAACTTTTAAAATTAATCTTGTGACTGGGTGTGGTGGCTCACACCTGTAACCCCAGCACTTTGGGAGGCAGAGGTGGGTCAATCATCTGAGGTCAGGAGTTTGAGACTAGCCTGGCCAACATGGTGAAACTCCATCTCTACCAAAAATACAAGAATTAGCCATGCGTGGTGGCACATACCTGTAATCCCAGCTACTTGGAAGGCTGAGTGAAGCAGGAGAATCACTTGAACCCAGGAGGTGGAGCTTGCAGTGAGCTGAGATGGCACCACTGTACTCCAGCCTGGGCGATAGAGCGAAACTCAGTGTCAAAAACATAATAAATAAAAATAAAATTAATCTTGTATTTAAGTGATTTTAGTCAATGCCCCCCATAGCAACACTAGCATTGACTGCGTCTAATTCACTTACCCCTGCTTCCCCAGTGCACCCAATACATGTTAATAAGCAAAGCCCCATGATGAGAATTTGAGTCCCAATTTTACAGCAATGAACTCTGAGGCTCAGAGAGGTTAAGTAGCTTGCCCAGGGTCACACAGCTAGGCAACTGCAGAGCGAGGATTCAAGCCCTTGTCTGTCTGACTCCCAGGCTCATTCTTCTATGCTCTCAGCTGCCTGGTATATAATAGTAGTTATGTGTGCATTTGTCACAAGAATGAAATCTTCTTAACCTTCTGCTGGGGACAAGCTCTGGAACATAATATAATATCTTGGCTGTTGGAGGTAGCCGGGCCTTGGGGATGTTCTAAGGAGTATTGTCCTGCCCAGTTTCCTGATGAGGGATATGTAAGCCTGGAGAAGGGCAGCAGTTGAGCGGGAGTTGGCATGTGGGTGGCTGATGGCTGGTAGCTGTCCACAGCCATGAGCCAGTGTGTCATGTCCACAGCTTTGTGGGCCACTTCAAGTCTCGACGGGAGCGGGAGGCAGAGCTGGGGGCGCGGGCCCTGGAGTTCACCAACATCTACGTGAAGAACCTCCCGGTGGATGTGGACGAGCAAGGCCTGCAGGAGCTCTTCTCCCAGTTTGGTGGGTGTGTCCCCAAGGGAGCGGGGGGATCACTGTTTTTCCTCTTCCTTTCCAAAGTCTGGTAGGGAGGAGGGGCTCTCCTGGGGTTTCCTGAGGACTTCCCAGTCTCCCCTTTGAGCCAGGTTGGTCCTTTGCAGGGAAAATGCTGAGTGTGAAGGTGATGAGGGACAACAGCGGCCACTCGCGGTGCTTTGGCTTTGTCAACTTTGAGAAGCATGAGGAAGCCCAGAAGGTAGGAGCCTTCCCATGGCTCTGTTCTGCAGCAGGGGGACCGAGCTGGGACTAAGAAGAGGGTCCCAGCTGCCTGTGGAGGGGAAGAAAGTCCCTCCCCGGCCTAAGCCAAGAGGGTGGGAGAGTCCTGTGTGCAGGCAAAGCCCTTCCTTCTGTGGTCAAAGGCCAAGGGCTTCATTCTTTGGTCACTTCTAAGCCCTGATGTCCGCAGAGCTGAATATTTAGGTAGGGATGCAGAAGTCATTATTATATAAAAATATTTACTCATGAACTGACCACTTAAATCAGTTTCCACAAGATGTGGTGGTGTGCACCTGTAGTCTCAGCCTACGTGGGAGGCTGAGGCAGGAGGACCCCTTGAGCCCAGTGGTTTGAGTCCAGCCTGGGCAACATAGCAAGACCCTGTCTCTAATTTTTTAAAAACTCTCCAGATGTGATGGCTCATGCTTGTAATCCCAGCACTTGGGGAGGCTGGGTGGGAAGACTGCTTGAGTTCAGTTCGAGACCAGCTGGGCAAAACGGCGAGATGCCATCTTCACACACAAAAAGGCTCTCACAGTTAGCAAAGAGGATTATTTTGTGCCTTGAAATCCAACTCAAAGTAAGGATGTTGATGATGCTGTCATGCCATTATGAGAGAATTATGCTTGCTACTTTGTTCAAATTATCCATGTGTAGTTGCAGTTAGAACCTAAATTTTTTTAAGTTCTTTAAGTTCTTTTTTTAGTGTAGTTTTAAGTTCAGAGCAACGTTTAGTGGAAGGTATGGAGGTTTTCTGTATACCCCATTCCCCCACACAGGAACAGCCTCTGCCATTATCAATGTCCTGCTCCCAAGGGTTACGTCTGTTACAAGTGATTCACTTACTTTGAGACATCATTAACACACACAGTCCCAAGTTTACATTAGGATTTACTTTTGGTGTAGAGTCTAGGGGTTTGGACAAATGCATAATGACATGTATCCACTATTATGGTATCATGCAGACTACTTTCAGTGCCCTAAACATCCCCTGTGCTCCATCTGTTCATTCCTCCATGCCCCTTAACCCCTGGCAACCAATGATCTTTTTACTGGCTCCATAGTTTTGCCTTTTCTGGGACAGAGACTATGTCACCTAGACTGGCTTCTTTCACTTAGTAATACGCATTTAAAATATGGGAATATATAAATATTTACATTTTATTTTATTTTTATTTATTTATTTTTGAGACAGAGTCTCACTCTGTCACCCAGGATGGAATGCAGTGACGTGATCTCGGCTCATTGCAACCTCCGCCTCCTGGGTTCAAGTAATTCTCCTGCCTCAACCTCCCGAGTAGCTGGGACTACAGGCGCCCGCCACCATGCCCGGCTAATTTTTGTGTTTTTAGTAGAGAAGGGGTTTCACCATGTTGGCCAGGCTGGTATCGAACTCGTGACCTCAAGTGATCCACCCGCCTTGGCCTCCCAAAGTGCTAGGATTACAGGCGTGAGCCACCATGCCCGGCCATATTTACATTTTAAATATGGGAAAATTTGCAAATCTCAATTTTATTTTTATTTTTATTTTATTAAGATGGAGTCTCTCTGTCATCGAGGCTGTAGTGCAGTGGCGTGATCTCAGCTCACTGCAACCTCCACCTCCCAGTTTCAAGGGATTCTCCCACCTCAGCCTCCTAAGTAGCTGGGATTACAGGCACCTGCCACCATGCCTGGCTAATTTTTGTATTTTTAGTAGAGATGGGGTTTCACCAAGTTGGCCAGGCTGGTTTCGAACTCCTGACCTCAAGTGATCCAACCGCCTTGGCCTCCCAAAGTGCTGTGATTACCAGGTGTGAGCCACTGCACCTGGCCATCAATTTTGTTTCTTAAAATACAGCCCCAGTCCGATTTTTTTTTTTTTTTTTTTGAGATGGAGTTTCACTCTTGTTGCCCAGGCTGGAGTGCAATGGCGTGATCTCAGCTCACCGCAACCTCCACCTCCCAGGTTCAAGCGATTCTCCTGCCTCAGCCTCCCGAGTAGCTGGGATTACAGGCATGTGCTTCCATGCCTGGCTAATTTTGTATTTTTAGTAGAGACGGGGTTTCTCCATGTTGGTCAGGCTGGTCTCGAACTCCTGACCTCAGATGATCCGTCCCCCTCGGCCTCCCAAAGTGCTGGGATTACAGGCATGAGCCAAAGTGGGTATACTTAAATGGCCTTTGCCCTGGTACTGATTATTCTCAGCTAGTGTGGCCAGCCTGGTTTGCAGGTGGCCCCTCTAGATCCAGAAGATGAGCCTGGGCCAGGGCCACATCTGAGTGGTTACCAAGCATGTTCCCTCCTCCTTTCCCCAGGCCGTGGTCCATATGAACGGGAAGGAGGTGAGCGGGCGGCTGCTGTACGCGGGCCGGGCCCAAAAGCGCGTGGAGCGGCAGAATGAACTGAAGCGCAGGTTTGAGCAGATGAAGCAGGACCGGCTGAGGCGTTACCAGGTGAGGTCAGGCTTCCTGGTGGCAGCCACTTCTGTGTGAGAGCAGCTGTGTGTCGGGGGCCCTGAGTGGTGACTGTTTCTTCTAGTGATCCTACTTCTGGGCACTTGGCTCAAGGCGGGAATTGAATGAGCATGGGATGGCCCCCACTGCCTAATGTATAACAGTGAGAAACTGCGCACAACCCAACTGTCCAACCATCACAGGGGTTAGTAGGGGTGCTGGGGACCTTTTGGTTAGAATAATCCTTCACGTGGGACTGGTTAGCATCCCACCCAGCCCACTCAATCCCAGTTGCATCCTCTAGTCTCAGACAACCAAAGTACCCCGCATATTGCCAGATGCCCCTATAGGAAATCCTACTCCTGATTGAGAATAATCAGGCCAAATATGTTACATCCAAAAGTTGGAATGTTGGACAGCCTTTGAATTATGTGGAGTTAATAATTAAAGTGAATATTGTGGATCAGTGCAATTTAAAACTTCATTGGGAAGTGAACCCCTCTAAGATTTTATTTATTTATTTATTTTTTGAGACAGAGTATTGCTCTTGTCGCCCAGGCTGGAGTGCAGTGGCACGATCTTGGTTCACTGCAACCTCTCACTCCTGGGTTCAAGAAAGTCTCAGCCTCCCAAGTAGCTGGGATTACAGGTGCGTGCCACCATGCCCGGCAAATTTTTGTATTTTTAGTAGAGACAGGGTTTCACCATGTTGCCCAGGCTGGTCTTGAACTCCTGACCTTGTGATCCGCCTGCCTCAGCCTCCCAAAGTGCTGGGATTACAGGTGTGAGCCACTGCGCCTGGCCTCATTTTTGTATTTTTAATAGAGGTGGAGTTCATCATATTGGTCAGGCTGGTCTCGAACTCCTGACCTTAGTTGATCTGCCCGCTTTGGCCTCCCAAAGTTCTGGGATTACAGGCATGAGCCACCACGCCTGGCCCCCTCTAAGATTTTTCATAAAATTTCTAGATCCTTCATGGAGAGGGGCATATAAATATACATATCCACACAAAACACGCACACATACTCAGTAGTTCTCAGTGAGGAGCAGTTTTGCCTCCTGGGGGACATTTGGCAATGTCTAGAATTTTCATTGTCGTGTGGGTGGTGGGGTGCTACTGTCATCCACAGGGTAGAGGCCAGGGATGCTGGCAGGCATCCTACAGTGCCCAGGACAATGCCACAGCAAGGAACTGTCTGGCACAAAATGTCACTAGATCTGAGGCTGAGAAACACATACATCCTCTTATGTACATACAGCGTGTCCAGGGGCTTTCATACCTGCAGAACAAAATACTCATCACGTAATCTGCAAGAGCAGGATGCTATGCTGTACAATTGTGCGGTCTCTGTTCTCTTGTACATTCATACACTGTTGTGTTTGGGAGGTCTGGAAGGAGAAAAGTCAAGGTGCTAGAGGCAACTGTCACTCAACAGTGAGATGCACAGACTCTGAAGTTAGTCTGCCTGGGTTGTCCTGTCTCTGCCACTTAGCTACTGTATGATCTGGGGCAATTTATTTAGCCTCTTTGTGTTTCAGTTTTGTCTGTAAAACAAGGATAAAAGTTTTCTTCACGCAGGGTTGTTGTGAGGATTAAAAATCAAAACGTGGCCTGTCGTGGTGGCTCGTGCCTGTAATCCCAGCACTTTGGGAGGCCAAGGTGGGCAGATCACCTGAGGTCAGGAGTTCAAGACTGGCCTGACCAACATGGAGAAAGGAGAAATCCGTCTCTGCTAAAAAATACAAAGTTAGCTGGGTCTGGTTGCACATGCCTGTAATCCCAGCTACTTGGGAGGCTGAGGCAGGAGAATCACTTGAACCCACGAGGCAGAGGTTGCACTGAGCCAAGATTGCACCATTGCACTCCAGCCTAGGCAACAAGAGCAAAAATCCATCTCAAAAAAAAAAAAAAAAAGTCTTAAAAAAAAATCAAAATGTATAGGAAAACTTAGAGTGGCACCTGGCACCAGCATGAGTAAGTGCCCGAGGTTCCTGGGCTGGCAGGGGATGGAGGGGCAGCTCGCCTGTGTTAGGGTTCTGGTCATGGGCCGGCCAGGGAGGAGCTCTGACTCCTGCTGCCCGACATCCACCATCTGGAGAGCTTGGCTTGGGCATGCTCTGCACCTCAGCCTGCCACGGGACCTGGGACATCCTCGTGGGCCCCATCTGTGAAATGGGGAATAGCTGTGGTGAGGCTGGGACCAGTGCAGATGTGTGAGAACTGCAGGGGAATTTGGGATGTGGGGGCTACAGCTTGCATGTGATGGGCACGCTGAGGGATGGGGGTACCTGGGTGCTGAGGGAGACGGGGAGCAGGAGGCTGGGCTGGTGGGGCTCCCCATGCCCCTTGTACCTGCGTCAGTCCCCTGATCTCCCCAAGGCAGTTGGGGCTTGGAGGAGAAGGGGACATCCAGCAGTTTCCCTTCCATCCCAGGGTGTGAACTTGTATGTGAAGAACCTGGACGACTCCATTGATGACGACAAACTGAGGAAAGAGTTCTCTCCCTATGGAGTAATTACCAGTGCGAAGGTGAGGACTGGGGGCACCTCCGGGGGACAGCGTTCCCCTCCATCCTCTCACCACCGTCCCCCACAACCCCACCCCTCCACCCTCTCGCCCAGCAGCCTTCAGGGGGTTGGTGCCGGCTACCCCTTCTGGGGCTCTGCTGACCCCGTTGGAGCTTGTAGCCATCTGCAGCCTTGTCTGGGCTGGAGGGGAAGAGGGTAGAAATATAGTCCCAGTCACACAGCTGGACTTGGGGCTCACTGTCACCTTGGCATTTATTTACTGCCTACTGTATGCCAGATTCCAGAAATTCATATCTTAGTATTTCCATTGACTTTTGTTGTCTGGCCTCTGCCAGTGACATTACCCTCCTGGGCCTCCGTTTTCCCATCTGGAAAGTGAGAGGGCTGGACTTCGTCATTCTTCATTTGTTCTTCCCTATTTCTGGAGCACCAATTGTGTGCCCAACCCTGTTAGGCCCCTGAGATGTGGCAACTGGCCCATCAGCAGCTCTATGAGCTTTAGCAGATGTTGTCTTATAGATAAGGACACCGGGCTCACTGGATGGCTTTCCGACCCTGGCTTCTCATTACAACCCCCTGGGCAATTCTTAAATACACACACCTCAGTCAGGCATAGAATGTGGATCCCCGGGGTAGGGCCTGGGCTTTTTATTTTTTTTTAAAGCTCCCAGAGGCTGGGCAATATGGCTCATGCCTGTAATGCCAGCACTTTGGGAGGCTGAGGCGGGCATATCATGAGGTCAGGAGATCGAGACCATCCTCGCTAACACGGTGAAACCCCATCTCTACTAAAAATACAAAAAATTAGCTGGGCATGATGGCACGTGCCTATAGTCCCAGCTATTCCGGAGGCTGAGGCAGGAGAATGGCATGAACCCAGGAGGCGGAGCTTGCAGTGAGCCAAGATTGTGCCACTGCACTCCAGCCTGAGCAACAGAGAGACTCCGTCTCAAAAAAAAAAAAAAAAAAAAAGCGCCCAGATGGTTTTTAAGATGATGATCCAGTGTTTCTTCATTCTGTACTTAAATACCTGCTGTTTTACCAGGCTCTGTGGGAAACAGGAGCAAATCAGATGTGATCCTTGCTTTCAAGTAGCTTATAGTCTAGTGAGGAAGTCAGCCCGTCACTAACTCAAATGGATTATAAGATGGGGTGCAGTATGGGAGGCAAAGCTACAGGAGTTCAGTGGAACAGAAGGGAAGGCTGCCTGGAAGAAGTGGCAGTAGCAGCAGTGTTTGACTTGGCTGTGAGGAGGTAGGGAGCTGGAGTGGGAATGAGGAATTTTCCAAAGAGATCAGTGTGAGTGACAGGATGGGGGGACCCGCCTGAATGATGTGATGTTGGGTTCTGAGGAAGTGGTCTAGAAGTTCTCTTTTGGCTGTTGAGTCCAGTTGTAAACATCCCTCAGGGAGCCTTGTGTTTGGAGGAAAAAAGGTTGTCTTTTAGGTTAAGATCCTTTTGAAAAATGCGAGAGAGGGCTGTGGCACATGTAAATTAGGCATCAGTAAATTTGATTACACATCATAAAAAGCTATAGGTCCTCTTTCCAAGCAAATGCATACACATTTGATGTAGAAACATGGTTGAAAGCTGGAATTTTAAAGTTAATCAGGTTTAAATGTAAACCCCAGTCCTACCATTACCTAGCTGTAGAATCTGAGGCAAGTGGCTTTGCTTTTCGGACCTTGTTTACTCAACCTATAAAGTGGGAGCAACATTGCTCACCTCTCCAGGTGTCCTGAGAACTACTAAAAAGGCTGCATGTACAGCGTCTGCGTTTGATAAGTAGTGAAATAGTGATTGTCGTAATGATTCATCATACACCTTGCATACAGCTTCAGGAGATGGACCTTCTTGAGGACTCCTCGAACAAAGGAAATGTGTAAATTTGGATTGCTTAGAGTTAAGGCACACCTGGGGTGACCATCTTTTTAACAGGACAAACGGTATAAAATGGGGATTATAAATATATCTATTTTTTTTTTTGTGATGGAGTCTAGCTCTGTTGCCCAGGCTAGAGTGCAGTGGCGCCATCTTGGCTCACTACAGCCTCCGCCTCCCGGGTTCAAGTGATTCTTCTCCCTCAGCCTGCTGAGTAGCTGGGATTACAGGCACCTGCCACCATGCCCAGCTAATTTTTGTATTTTTAGTAGAGACGGGGTTTCACTGTGTTGGCCAGGCTGGTCTCAAACTCCTGACCTAGTGATCTGCCCACCTCAGCCTCCCGAAGTGCTGCAATTACAAGCATGAGCCACCACGCCCAGCCTACATATATATATATTATACAATTATTTATTTATTTATTTATTTTGAGATAGAGTTTCCTTCTTGTCGCCCAGGCTGGAGTGCAATGGCACGATCTTGGCTCACTACAACTTCTGCCTCCCAGGTTCAAGCAATTCTCCTGCCTCAGCCTTCTGAGTAGCTGGGATTACAGGCGCCTGCCACCAAGCCCTACTAATGTTTGTATTTTTAGTAAAGACGAGGTTTCACCATGTTAACCAGGATGGTCTTGAACTCTTGACCTCAGGTGATCTGCCCGCCTTGGCCTCCCAAAGTGCTGAGATTATAGGCGTGAACCACTGCGCCTGGCCTATGTTATGCAATTTTATATATTTTGGTTTATTATTATTTTTTATTAGAGGCAGGTTCTTATTCTGTTGCCCAGGCTGGAGGGCCATGATGTGATCATGGCACGCCACAACCTCAACCTCCTGGGCTCAAGTGATCCTCCCACCTGAGCCTCCTAAGTAGCTGGGACCACAGGCATGTGCCACCATGCCCAGCTGATTTAAAAAAAAAATTTTTTTTGGTAGAAATGGGGAGTCTTGCTGTGTTGTCCAGGCTTGTCTTGAACTCCTGGGCTCAAGCAGTCCTCCTACCTCAGCCTCCCAAAGTGCTGGGATTATAGGCATGAGCCACTGCATCTGGCCTATATTTTGTTTTATATAAAAATAATTATGAAAATTAAAGGAATTAATGGATATAAATACTTATACCACTATCAAGTTCATGGTAAGCTCTGCATAAGTGTTAGCTTTGCTAAATTTTATCATTATTAACTACCGATTGCCAGAAGTTCTTAACAATATATATATATTTTTTTTGAGATGGAGTTTTGCTCTTGTTGCCCAGGCTGGAGTGCAATGGTGCAGTCTTAGCTCACTGTAACCTTTGCCTCCTGGGTTCAAGTGATTCTCCTGCTTCAGCCTCCTGAGTAGCTGGGATTATAGGCGCCTCTCACCATGCCCAGCTAATTTTTTGTATTTTTAGTAGAGACGGGGTTTCACTATTTTGGCCAGGCTGGTCTCGAACTCCTGACCTCAGGTGATCCACCTGCCTTAGCCTCCCAAAGTGCTAGGATTACAGGCGTGAGCCACTGTGCCCGGCCCTTTGGCTATCTGATGAAGCCTGTGGAACCCTTCTAAGAATATTTTTTAAAAACTTTTTTGAGACAGAGTCTCGCTCTATCGCCCAGGCTGGAATGCAGTGGTGCCATCACAGCACACTGCAGCCTCCAACTCCTGGCCTCAAGTGATCTCCTGTCTCAGCCTCCCAAGTAGCTGAGACTATAGGAGCACCACTATGCCTGGCTAATTATTTTTTATATTGCCCAGGCTGGTCTCAAACCCCTGGGCTCAAGCAATTCTTCTGCCTCAGCTTCCCAAAAATAGGCGTGAGCCACCAAACCTGGTCCTAAGAATATTTTTAAATGCATAAAATAAGATTCTTAGGTGTACAAAGAAATTATACTGAAAAAATATAATGGTCAAAATACTAAAGCGAAAGCAGTATGTGCTTCTTTTATTATTTTTATTTTTATTTTTTTGAGACGAAGTCCCACTCTGTCGCCCAGACTGGAGCGCAGTGGCATGATCTTGGCTCACTACAACCTCTGCCTCCCAGGTTCAAGAACCTGGGTTCTGCCTCAACCTCCTGGGAAGCTGAGATTACAGGCACCCGCCACCATAACCAGCTAATTTTTGTATATTTTTAGTAGAGATGGGGTTTCACCATGTTGGCCAGGCTGGTCTTGAACTCCTGACCTCAGGTGATCTGCCCACCTTGGCCTCCCAAAGTGCTGGGATTACAGGCATAAGCCATTGCGCTTGGCTGAGATTAGCAATAATTAATGTGATATGAAAATATTTTCTTTTTCTTCATGACAAATTCATGGCTAATACTGCCAGGATTTTTTTGTTGTTGCCCATATTCATAATAGAAGGAAACGCTAATATGAAAATAAAGATGTCACTTTTTCCCCAATCCATGCAATTTCCCCCTAAATTGTATCCATGACCTACCTGAGGGGGATCCATGGACTCTCAGGTTAAGACCCCTCTACTGAAGGGTAGCAGAGTACAGTTTCAAAATTACTGATTAAGAGCATGGGCTCACCAGGAGTACAAGCCCAGCCTGGGCAACAGGATGAGACCTCATCTTTACAAAAAATGAACAAAATTAGGCATGGTGGTGCTTGTCTGCAGTCCCAGCTACTGGGGAGACTGAGTTGAGAGGATCACTTGAGGCTGGGAGGTTGAGGGTGCAGTTGAGCTGAGATTGCACCACTGCACTCCAGCCTGAGTGACAGAGTGAGATCCTGACTCAAAAAAAAAAAAAAAAAAAAAGAAAAAGAAAGAAAAGGAAAAAAAGAAGATTTTAAAAATAACTCTAGTCCTTATGGGCTGTATGAGCCAGGCCGGTGTCTTCACCCTAAAAAAAGGTTAAAAACCCAGGGCCAGGTGTGGTGGCTCCTGCCTGTAATCCCTGCACCTTGGGAGACCTAGGCAGGAGGATCTCTTGAGACCAGCCTGGGCAACATAGTGATTGCTGATCTCTACAAACTTAAAAAAAAAAATTAGCTGGGTGTGGTGGCATGTACCTATAGCCCTAACTACTTGAGAGGCTGAGGCAGGAGGATCCCTGGAGCCCGGGAGTTTGAGGCTGCAGTGAGCTATGATCATACCACTGCACTCCAGCCTGGATGACAGAGTGAGACCCCATCTCTTTAAAAAACAAACAAATAAACAAAAAGACAAACCCTAAATGCCATGTGGGTTGGATCCTGGAAGAGAAAAAGAATATTAGGGGAAAAAAGAGTGAAATTCCAGTGAAGTCTGGAGTTCAGTTAATAGCATTGTAGTTAATAGGAGCTAATGGTATAAAATAGTTAATAGCATTGCACCAGTGTTAAGTTTGTAGTTTTGAAAAATGTACCATGTTCACATTGGGGGAAACTGGGTGAAAGATATACAGCAGGCCAGGCATGGTGGCTCACGCCTGTAATCCCAGCACTTTGGGAGGCTGAGGCAGACAGATCACTTGAGGTCAGGAGTTTGAGACCAGCCTGGCCAACATGGTGAAACCCTCTCTCTACTGAAAATACAAAAATTAGCCAGGTATGGTGGCACACGCCTGTAGTCCCATCTACCCAGGAGGCTAAGGCAGGAGAATTGCTTGAACCCGGGAGGCTGAGGTTGCAGTTAGCCGAGATCGTGCCACTTCATTCCAGCCTGGGTGATAGAGTGAAACTACGTCTCAAAAAAAAAAAAAAAAAAAAAGATATATAGCAACCCTCTGTACTGTTTTTATAACTTTTTCTGTAAATCTAAAGTTACTCCAAAGTAAAAAGGTTATTTTAACAAAAAGGCTAAGAACCTCTTCCCCAAATTCCTAAAGAACTTGGCTTGGTACTTAGCAGAGGCAATAGAAGCTTACCAGAACAATGTGTTGGGTTGAGTCCTGGCTAACATATGAACCACAGGCTGAGTGACCCCAGACAAGTCACTCTTTCGAGTCTCTCTTATCCCGGCTGTAAAGTGGGAGCCGCGATGCCTCCCGCATCGGGAGGTTGTACATGTGAGGTGTGAAGACATGTAAAGTATCTGGCATGCAGCAGGCCTCATAGATGGGGGTGCGTGCTGCATCCCTCAAACAGCTCAGTAAACAGGGTGCACGCTACATCCCTCCATCACTCCTCAGTAAATGGGGGTGCACGCTACATCCCTCCATCACAGCTCACTAAACGGGGGTGCACACTACATCCCTCGAACACAGCTTAGTAAACAGGGGTGCACGCTACATCCCTCCATCACAGCTTTCTCGTGGGCCTGCCCAGTGCTGGGCTTAGCCCATGGGGAGGAGGGAGGCAGCGCAGCCCCAGGAGCCTTCCTTCCCCACCCCAGCAGCTCTTGTCTTGTCTTGCTTTTAGGTGATGACAGAGGGTGGCCACAGCAAGGGGTTTGGCTTTGTGTGTTTTTCCTCCCCAGAAGAGGCGACAAAGGCCGTGACAGAGATGAACGGGCGCATCGTGGGCACCAAGCCACTCTACGTGGCACTGGCCCAGCGCAAAGAGGAGCGGAAGGCCATCTTGACCAACCAGTACATGCAGCGCCTCTCCACCATGCGGACCCTGAGCAACCCCCTCCTGGGCTCCTTTCAGCAGCCCTCCAGCTACTTCCTGCCTGCCATGCCCCAGGTGACGGCCTGCCCGCAACTCCCACCACAGCCTTCCCCCCTGCCCCAGCAAGGCAGAGCATGAAGACTAGAGTTCTAGGGAAATGGAGGTTTCTAACTTGCTTCTGCCGAGGACTCATTAGGAAGTCTTTGTTTCCCTCTCTATAAAAGGGAGAGATAGTGTTAGTCAAATGGCATTTCCCAGTGAGAGAAGCTCGTGAATTTTGTGCTGAAAAACACTCTTAATGATCCAGCAAGTTTGGGAAATGCTGTGTTAAGCAAGACCTACATTTTTCCTTCCTCCCTTCCTTCCCTTCCTTCCCTTCCTTCCCTTCCTTCCCTTCCTTCCCTTCCTTCCCTTCCTTCCCTTCCTTCCCTTCCTTCCCTTCCTTCCCTTCCTTCCCTTCCCTCCCTTCCCTCCCTTCCCTCCCTTCCCTCCCTTCCCTCCCTTCCCTCCCTTCCCTCCCTTCCCTCCCTTCCCTTCCCTCCCTTCCCTCCCTTCCCTCCCCTTCCCTCCCCTTCCCTCCCCTTCCCTCCCCTTCCCTCCCCTTCCCTCCCCTCCCCTCCCATTCCCTTCCATTCCCTTCCATTCCCTTCCATTCCCTTCCTTCCTTCCTTCCTTCCTTCCTTCCTTCCTTCCTTCCTTCCTTCCTTCCTTCCTTCCTTCCTTCGTGGGGTCTCCATGTCACCCAGGCTGGTGAGCAATGGCGTGATCATGGCTCCTTCCTTCTTTCCTCCCTTCTTCCCTCCCTTCCTCCCTTCCTTCACGGGGTCTCCATGTCACCCAGGCTGGTGAACAATGGCATGATCATGGCTCCTTCCTTCCTTCCTCCCTTCTTCCCTCCCTTCCTCCCTTCCTTCACGGGGTCTCCATGTCACCCAGGCTGGAGAGCAATGGCATGATCATGGCTCACTGCAGCCTTGAATTCCTGGGCTTGAGTGATCCTCCCACTGTAGCCTCCTGAGTAGGTGGGACTACAGGTGTGTGCCACCATGCCCAGCTAATTTTTTTGTTTATTTTAAAGAAGGGGTCTCGCCATGTTGCCCAGGCTGGTCTCAAACTCCTGGGCTCAAGCAATTCTCCTGCCTTGGCCTCCCAAAGTGCTGGCATTACAGGAGTAAGCCACCGTCCCCCACCCTACATTTTTTTAAAAATTAAATTTTTCTTTTTTTGGAGACAGAGTCTTGCTCTGTTGCCCAGAATGGAGTGCAGTGACACCATCTTGGCTCACTGCAAACTCTTCCTCCTGGGTTCAAGTGATTCTTGTGCCTCAGCCTCCCGGGTAGCTGGGATTACAGGTGCGTGCCACCACACTCAGCTAATTTTTTGTATTTTTAGTAGAGACGGGGTTTCACCATGTTGGCCAGGCTGGTCTTGAACTCCTGACCTCAAGTGATGTGCCCTCCTTGACCTCCCAAAGTGCTGGGATTACAGGCGTGAGCCACCATGATCGGCCCTAAATTTCTTTACTGTCTACACTATTCTACCCTAAGATGCCAATATCTACTGAGATTCTCCAAAACAGGCACAGATTATCCAGCATTTCCCCAGCTTAGATGGTCATTTTTTTGTGGGATGCCTGTTAACATCTCCCCTGGATGTTAATGTTCTGAGGAGCATGGTTTGGGAAAGGACCTCGTGGGACTTACAGGAAGTAGAAAGATGTCACCCATTAAAGGCCACCACGGTAAGAACATTCCTCTCCTTTTAGCAGTTGCTTAAGCTGCACAAGTTGGAGTAAGATGTCACCCTTTTTATCCAGGTCATTGGGTTAGCTGACAGGGAGCCAAGATTGAAATCTAAGATCTTTGCCCTGCAGGATTCAGGGCTAATGGACATCCTGAGATGGGAGGAAGGAGCTTTCATTACAGCCTTGTGGGTCTTGACTCACCAGTCCCTGCAGGAGCCAGTGGAGTTCCTGCCATGGTGTCCCTGAGGAGGTGTAGCTTCTCACCTACCCTGCCGCCAAGCCCCTCAGTCTGGGTCTTCTTTTCCCATGCAGCCTCCAGCCCAGGCTGCATACTATGGCTGTGGCCCAGTGACACCCACCCAGCCTGCCCCCAGGTGGACGTCCCAGCCACCTAGACCTTCCTGTGAGTGACCCAGCCCCTTCCACTCTCAGACTGGCCTATTGGTGTGGGCCCCGTGAGGCAGTCATAACACAGGGATGAAACCTGGCTCTGCCACTTCCCAAGGTGGGTGACTTCACTTCTCTGAGCCTCAGTTTCCTCTTCTGAGCATGGGCCTGAATGAGATGTGTGTAAAGTACCAAGCACAGTGGTGAGCCAATGGAAGACACGCAGCTAGCCACCAGCAGTCATCACCAAAGATGCCTCTGATTTGTGACTCTGAAAATTCTTGCAAAGCTGAGAAGGTGAAATTCCTCTGGCTATATTGTTGACCAAAGGCCCTCCTCTGTAAGAGTGAATTGCACGCTCACTTGAAACTATCTTGAGGGACTAAGGTGTACAATCCTGGTGCTTATGCAGTTTGGGGCTCTAGGTAGACACGAGCTGGCTTTGAAATTGTAGATTCCTACACTCCCCCTTTCTGGAGTTCTGGGTCTAAGTGAATTGACTCCTATTTCTGTTGTGAATGTTGTAGTTTCCCTTCCCATTCTCTTGGTGGCCCTGGAAGCTTCCAGGCACAGTGTGCCACCCTGATTATTCCCACCACTCCATCCAACTTTTCTCTCTCTGTGGTGTCTGCACCACAAGCTGCCTACCCTCCAGGTGCCTCAATGGTCCGGCCACCAGTTGTGCCTCGGCGCCCCCCGGCCCACATCAGCAGTGTCAGGCAGGCCTCCACCCAGGTGCCACGCACGGTGCCTCATACCCAGAGAGTAGGTGAGTGTGGGTAGAGCCAAGGGGAATGGGGGTGGGGCAAAGTTGGCACTAGGAGTCAGGACCAGCCTCCATGGTGACCTTGCCATACGCCCTCTCGGTGAGCAAAGCCGACTTTGGAGACTGTAGCGTGGTGGTTAGCTTGGCCTCCAGTTCCTGGGACCAACTGACTCTGAGGCCCTTGCTGACTACTATATCTGTCATCTAATCTTTAAAATGGGGACAAAAATAGTACCCCCATTTTATTGTAGAGAATTTAAATGTTTTGTTTTTTCTTTTTGAGGCAGTTTCATTCTTGTTGCCCAGGCTGGAGTGCAATGGCATGATCTCTGCTCACTGCAACCTCCGCCTCCCAGGTTCAAGCGATTGTCCTGCCTCAGCTTCCCAAGTAGCTGGGATTGTAGGCATGCACCACCATGCCTGGGTAATTTTGTGTTTTTAGTAGAGACGGGGTTTCTCCATGTTGGTCAGGTTGGTCTTGAACTCCTGATCTCAGGTGATCTGCCCACCTCAGCCTCCCAAAGTGGTGGGATTACAGGCATGAGCCACTGTGCCCAGCCTTAATTTTTTTTTTTTTTTTTTTTGAGATCGAGTCTCGCTCTGTCGCCCAGGCTGGAGTGTAATGGTGTGATCTCGGCTCACTGCAACCTCTGCCTCCGGGGTTCTAAGCGATTCTCCTGCCTCAGCCTCCCGAGTAGCTGGGATTACAGGCATGTGCCACCATACTTGGCTAATTTTTGTATTTTTAGTAGGGACAGGGTTTCACCATGTTGGCCAGGCTGGTCTCGAACTCCTGACCTTAGGTGATCCACCAGCCTCGGCCTCCCAAAGCGCTGGGATTACAGGCATGAGCCACCATGCCCGGCTTGTTGTTGAGGATCAATGAGATCATGCATGAAAGGGCTTAGCACAGGCCTAAAGCCTGGTAAGTATTGCAGTGACTATAAACAAGGGTGTAGATTTTGGCTGTACAGCAAGCACATCTGTTCTTTCATTCTGCAAATGTTCTCACATCCACAGTGTGCTGGGGCCCCAGGCTCAGCACTGGAGGTTCTGCGTGAACGAGGCATACTCAGTCTCTGGCCTTAGGTTGCTGCCAGGCCCTGACACCCCTGCTTAAAATACACATAACAAAATTTACCACTTAACTATTTTTCAGTGTACAGATCAATGGCATTAAGTATATTCACACTGTTGTGCACTGTCACCACCGTCCACTCTCCAGAACTCTGTTCAGCTTGTAGAGCCGAAATTCTGTACCCATCAAACCATAACTTCTCGTTCCTCCTCCCGCTAGCCCTTGGCAACTGCCATTCTACTTTGTCTCTGTGAATTTGACTGTTCTTGCTTGGTACCTCATGTAAGTAGAATCGTAGAGTATTTGTCTTTTTGTGGCTAGTTTTTTTACTTTACATGTCTCAGGATGTATCTATGTTGTAGCGTGTGTCAGAATCTCCTTATTAAGGCTAAATAATATTCCATTGTATGTATAGACCTCATTTTTACTTATTCATTCATCTATCAATGGACACTTTTCTACCCTTTGGGTATTGTGAATAATGCTGCTGTGAAAATGGTTGTGCAGGCTGGGCGTGATGGCTTACGCCTGTAATCCCAGCACTTTGGGAGGCTGAGGCGGGTGGGTCATGAGGTCAGGAGTTCGAAACCAGCCTGACCAACATGGTGAAACCCTGTCTCTACTAAAAATACAAAAATTAGCCGGACGTGGTGGCATGTGCTTGTAATCCCAGCTACTTGGTAGGCTGAGACAAGAGAATTGATTGAACCCAGGAGGGGGAGGTTGCAGTGAGCCGAGATAACACCACTGCACTACTGCCTGGGTGACAGAGCAAGACTCCGTCTCAGGAAAAAAAAAAAAAAAGAAAGAAAATGTTTGTACAAATAGCTCTTTGAAACCCTGCTTTCAATTCTTTTGGGTATATACCCAGAGGTAAAATTGATGGATGATATGGTAATTCTGTTTAACTTTTTGAGAAAGCCCTATACTGTTTTTCTGTAGTGGCTACATCATTTTACATTCCTACCAACAGTGCACAGTCTTCTAATTTCTTTACATTCTTGTCAACGCTTGTTATTTTCTGTTTTGGTTTTGTTTTGTTTTGTTTTGTTTTTGGATAGCAGCTATTTGAACTCTGCTTTTTTTGTTTTGTTTTGTTTTGTTTTGCAGCCAACATTGGTACTCAGACCACAGGACCCAGTGGGGTAGGATGCTGTACACCAGGCCGGCCGCTCCTGCCGTGCAAATGTTCCTCAGCAGCACATAGCACCTATCGGGTAAGGCCAGCCCAGCTGCCTGCTCTTAGCCTGGGCTCCTGGCCGCCTGGCTCAGAACCTTAGCTAAGGTGTTGGGCCTTGGCTTTTTTTCTTTTCTTGGCTTGTAAAGTTTCATTTATTAATGTGTACAATCAATAAGAGATCACCCTTACTGCGAGAAGGGGAAAGAGGGCCAGCATTACGTTTTATTTACAATTTGTTTTGCTTCGGTTATTACCAAAATTAATTTGGATATCCTTAGTATTTGTGATGAACACCAAGGAAAGGTATTCTAAGAATATGCTGATTATTGAAGGGATGTACTTAATCTTCAAAACAGAAAATACTTACTGTAATCAAAGACTGTGTATTTATCTCCCTCCCCTAAAAAAGGCCTAAAATTCAGCATTATCATATCCTGTGTAGAATTTCAATGTGTCTCTTTTGAACTATTTCCTGCAAAATGAATGAGAACAGTCTTTAAACAGCAAAAATGTCTATTTTTTTTTTTTTGGACAGGGTCTTTTTTTTGACAGCACCCAGGTTAGAGTGCAGTGGTGTGATCATAGCTCACTGCAGCCTTGAACTCCTAGGCTCAAGTGATCCTCCCACCTCAGCCTCCAAGTACAGGCATGTGACACCATGCCTGGTTAATTTTGTGTATTTTTTTTGTAGAGACAGGGGTCTCATTATGTTGCCAAGGCTGATCTCAAACTCCTGGCCTCAAGCGATCCTCCCACTTTGGCCTTCCAAAGTTCTAGGATTATAGGTGTGAGCCACCACACCTGGCCAAAATGTTTTAAAATTACCAAGATGTGAAAGGGTGAGAGGTGTGCCGGGGACATGTCCATAAATCTACTTGATAAAAAGTGCTTTATTTGGCACAAAGTTATTGGTAACACAGGGCTTTCCTTTATCAATGTTCATCAGGGACCTTTGTAAGTTCATAGCACTACAGGAAACGTCTAAGCTAGAGGCATGACTTTGTCTTCTAATCCACTTTGCCCTTGTTGGGGACTCTCCACCCCACTTGATCATCCAGACCTTGCCCTCTGTTCCCCTCCTCCAGTGCCTCCCTGGCCTTCTGCTCACTTGCCAGGGTAAGTATTTTGAGGACATGCCTGTCCATGGTGATTAAGGGATGTGTCCCCGGCACCATGCAGGTCCAGGAGCCGGCTGTGCACATCCCAGGACAGGAGCCCCTGACGGCGTCCATGCTGGCTGCGGCGCCCCTGCATGAGCAAAAGCAGATGATTGGTGAGTGGCTGGTTCTCCTACTCTGGAGCAAGAAGAGGAGGGCTGCGAGCTGGCTAGCCTGCTGGGAAACACCTCACGTGGTGGTCCAACGTGAGGTCAAATTCCAGCTTTGTCACCGACCCCCCTACTGGGTGACCGTGGCCAAGCTGGCTCTATTCTCTAGGCACCTGTTATCTTGTCTTAAAACCCTGGTCAGACTGGATGGTCCTGAGCTTTCTTCCACTGCTGCTGTCCTGTGACTTTGAGGTTGGGAGACAGTCCAGATGTGGGGAGATCAGGGGACAAAGGGAGGAGTAGGGGTATGGTCTTGGGTTTCTGCTGAGAAATGGCTTGTAGGTGGGGGTTAAAGTTCCTCACACCTCTCCTGAACGGGAGGAAGCTGCTGTTCACCAGTTTCCAGTGCTCAATGCAGGCAGGTGGGGAATCTGTGCGTTTGGTAAATACACGATGTTTCCCATAGATTCTGGATTCCTTGTGCAATTCATCTTCACCCCTAGTGTCCATGGCAGGCCCTGATAAAAATGCCACTAAGTAAACACAAGCTTGTTCCTGGTTGGCAGGTTCTTTACTGCATGGCCCCCAAGACCTCCAGACCCTTTACTGAAGGCCCCCATTACCACTGCCCCATTGTTTCCTCAGCTTACTTAGGGTTTTGCCACATTACCCCTTCCCCTCACCCCGAAATTTTTTTTTTTTTTCCCTGAGATGGAGTCTTGCTCTGCTGCCCCAGCTGGAGTGCAGTGGCACGATTTTGGCTCACTGCAACCTCCACCTCCCGTGTTCAAGTGATTCTCCTGCCTTAGCCTTCTGAGTAGCTGGGTTTACAGGCACATGCCACCATGAACAGCTAAGTTTTGTATTTTTAGTAGAGATGGGGTTTCACCATGTTGGCCAGGCTGGTTTCAAACTCCTGATCTCAGGTGATCCACCCACCTCAGCCTCCCAAAGTACTGTGATTACAGGTGTGAGCCACCATGCCTGGCCTCACCCAGAAACATTTTGAATGAGCTTAATGGAAGTAGAAGTCTTTGTTAGTAGTTCTCTGTAAACATTTTCACTTTCTTCATGGGAAGACCCTTTCCGCCCCGACTTAAGGCACCCAGTCCTGGCTGGGCCCTGGACACATTGCTGAGATGGGCTGACCACCAATACCAGGCCCAGTCATTAAAAGTACCTGATGTTAGAAGATCAAGTGTTAAATGTCATAGCCTAGAAGGAGCAGTTCTGGGAGAAGAACCCAGATGTCCTCAGTGCTCCACTCCATACGAGCCCTGGGATGCTGGGGTGTGAGCTAGGCCGTGCACAAGCCATTAGAAGGTGTTCCACACAGGGGAGCGTCTCTACCCCCTTATCCATGATGTCCACACCCAGCTGGCTGGCAAGATCACGGGCATGCTGCTGGAGATTGACAACTCGGAGCTGTTGCTCATGCTGGAGTCTCCAGAATCCCTCCATGCCAAGGTAAGCAGGAGCCTGGGCAGCAGGGAGCCCGAGGGGGCAGGAGGAGAGCTAACGACAAGGGCTCTCCTAGTGGAGCCAGTGGATAGCTGTTTGGCCAGATAAAGTGTTTCTTCTTGCTGATACCTGAAGGCCTGCTGAATCTTAAGGGTGGAAGGGGCCTTAGGTAAGGGTTTGCTACTTCAGCCCTTCCGTAGACTAATTCTGTGTTGTTCTGTAGGTGGGTCTTTTGGTACAAGGAAGTGTGTTGTGACTCAGTGTAAGGGTTAAGATTTTTCCAGCTGTCCAGCAATGTACCTCTGTGTCAAAGGTGACAGACAGGGCCATGGGATCTTGCAAGCAGTGGTGGATGGGAGGGTTCCACAGAAACCCTGTGGATGGAGGAGGATCCTGTATCCAGGATGCTGAGCGAGGGGGAGGTCAAGGCTCTTCTGTGACCTGCTAAGATAGCTGAACTAAGCCCCCCCGCCACTCATGTCTCACAGATAGACGAGGCAGTGGCCGTGCTGCAGGCACACCAGGCTATGGAGCAGCCGAAGGCGTACATGCACTGAAACCAGGTGGGTGGAATGGTGACAGAAGCAGCTGAGCCCGGGAGAAGCTGTAAGGAAATAGGCAGGGACTGACTTTCACAAACACTGAGAATTGCGCCGTGTTCCTGGCTTTCTCTGAAGCACCAAAGAGTTTGGAGGAAGTTGTGAGAATCAGAGGAGATGATTAACTGTGATCGGAATGGGGGGTGGTGGAGGGTGAAGGAGGTGCCCTCTTGCCAGCTGCCCTGCCTGGCTTCATGCAGAATAGTTTGGGCTTTCCCAGGGCCCTGCCTGGCTCCATTCTGCCTGCCTGAAGGCCTGGCCAGGATGTAACCACCTTCTTTATTGAAGACTGGGTGTCTGCCATACTTTAAAAACACTTATTTTTACCTTTTTATCCTCAGAAAAGGAAATCCTCGCTTCCATGGCTGCCAAAAGGACAGTGTTTCTGGCTCTCAGCCCTAAGGCCCTGCAAACTCTAACTTATTTCCCAGTTAGTCTGTATCTATACTTGGGCTCTGCGTGTGAATGAAGGTTGGTCACCCATCCAGCCTATTACCTTTTGCTTTGTGTATTAAAAGTGCTGCAAAATCTGCCTTGCCTCCCAGGAGGCCCTTTTGTGTCTGAGGGAGGTGGGGACAGAGCAAACGGTAGACATGACTGGGGTGGGGCTCAGGCTCTAAGAAACAGAAACCCTAAAGGAGTGCTGAAGTACACAGAGGGCATATACACAAGAGCAGGAGAAGTGTCAGGAACTGACCCATCAACAGTACAGTGGATGATGACATGGATATCACACAATGGACCAGAGCTACAGGGGCCCCCACCTGATGTGCATGCAGCCCCTGGCTTGGGCACCCTGCAGGGCAAACACCCAGCTGCTTCTCGGCTGGCTAAGGGGTTGTGTAACATAATTAACCCTTGTAGGAACGTTTTAGGGTAACTTCCCAGGTCAGGATTTTCCTCCCCTTATGGGGAAGTCTCTCGAAAAGCTTCTTTGTGTCAGTTAGTGCTCACCTCCCATCTGGGACGTACAGTCCAGGTCTTTGCCCTCTCGTGTACCGGAGCCACCCAGTGAAAGTGGCTACTATGGCCCAAGCAGACTGGGTTCTGCTAAAAATTTACCAGCAACAAATCTGACCGAGTCCTCAAGGCTGCTCTGCCACTCTCAGCAACTCACTCTTCCTGTTCTCCGCTCCACAGACCTCCAACCTGTCTTCGCCATGTCCTGCCCACTTCTTTGGCTGCTTTTAATCTGTTCCCTGTGCAGCTCCATCGTCTTCTCCCCAAATCCTGACTGCTGGCATTTCTTTACTCTCAGTCCTGGGCCCTCTCCGTTTCTCATGCCATGTTCTCCTGAGCTATCTAATTTACAAGCGCATCTTCCATTTGTACCCAGTCGAGGATGACTCCCTGTTTTTTTCTTCAGCCCAGTCAATTCTTAAGAGCACCTGAGTCACCTCTCTCACATTGCACCGCCTACCTGCCATCAGCTCCTGGTTATCTTGGTACACTCATGTCTAAAATCAAGCTTATGATTTAACTAAGTTTCTTTCTTTTTCATTCCTTGGTTCTTTTTTTTTTTTTTTTTTTTTTTTGAGATGGAGTCTCGCTCTGTCACCCAGGCTGGAGTGCAGTGACGTGACCTCTGCTCACTGCAACCTCCACCTCCTGGGTTCAAGCAGTTCTGCCTCAGCCTCCAGAGTAGCTGGGACTACAGGTGCACTCCACCACACCCAGCTAATTTTTGTATTTTTAGTAGAGATGAGGTTTCACCATATTGGTCAGGCTGATCTCGAACTCCTGACCTCAGGTGATCCACCCGCCTCGGGTGGGGTTTACAGGCATGAGCCACCGTGCCCAGTCTTATTCTCTGATTCTCTCTTCCAGTGTTCTGTCTCCATAAATGGCCCCACCATTCTGTTGCAAAAGCCAAAATCAGAGGGTTTCCCCAGCCCTGCTGCCACACCACTTTCTCTCCTCCCATCTTCCAGAGAAAATCCACCAACATGACCTCCTACCAGATCCAAATCCACTACCACTACCTAGTGGAATAAATCCACTAATTTGAGCTAAGCTCAACCCCTGCACTCACTGCCTTCTGCCAGTTAACTGCATTTACCCTGGCCCTCCCGCAGTCTGTCCTCCACCGTGCAGTCCTAAGGCTTCTTTCAAAATGCCTCTCTGATGTCTCATCCTTGCATAAATCCTGCAGTAGCTTCCCATCATTAGAATAAGGACTACTTTACATAGCCTAGGAGACCCTGCATGATCTGCTCTTTGCCCTGTCATTCCCACGTAACGGTGTTTTACCTTCTCTGGGAGTCGGGGTAGAATTCCATCACGACCATTAAGACAGTCACATTGATAGCTGTGTGTCCCTCTCCTAGAAACATTAACCTATGAGAAGCAGAAGTTTTATTCCTCAAAGCATCTCTGGAAAAGACTGAATGATGTTAAATTTCAAAGATGAGTGATGAGGATGAGGAAGCTTATGTTGTGTTCTTCAGACATTTTTGAAGTACAAAATGAGTAGTCTCTTCGGGTTGTGCCGGCCCCACCCTCTGTGTCTTCACTAGCAAATCAAGTTGCTTGCCTTCTAGAGCTCAGAATGATGTAAATCAGTTGTGACTGGATGTCACGAAACCTGCCTCACATCAGTCCTGCCTGCTTATAAGGCAATAAAAGGGGTACGGTGCCCCACTTTGAAACTGTCCCTTGACTGTGCTGATGGGGTTTGTCTGACTCTAACTCTGCTTCAGCCTGGATGTCTGTGATGGCTCAGACAACAGACTCATCCTTAAGAGAGCTCAGAGGTGGTGTGCTTAATGCCGAGTGCTGCCTAGCACTATGTGATGGGAGCCAAGGGATGATCAGACCCCTTTGTCTACTCTGCTCTGTGGAATCCGAAAACTCTACTTCCATTAGGTGAAAACCAGCCTAGGAAAGGGAGGCAGCCCTTGATTCTAGCTAGATCCTAGAGCACTCTCCAGCCTCACCCCATACCATGTTTTGTGAATTTCATCAGCCCTTTTAGGTCCCTGTACTCACTGGCCGTGCTCCCAATGAGGGCCTTACATGGCCGTTCTGTCCACGGTGTTTCCCTCCCCTCTTCACTAGTTAACCTCCCCGTTTGGAACTCAATTCAAGCTTTACTTACTCAGGGACCCCCTTCCCTCCACTGCATCAAATTTCCCCTTTTAGGCAGGGAAATCACTGACGACTGCTTCACAACACTCAGGCAAGCTGCAATTTTACATGTGTGTGGTTGTCTGATTAACTTCTTGCCTTCCCACTGGACTACCAGCCCTCTGAGAGCAGGGGCTGTGTCTATTCACTGCTATCTATCTATCTATCTCCCTAGCACTATTCACAGTGCCTGGCCCATGCAGACATGTCAATAAATTTGTTCAACAAATGAATGAATGCCCAATAAGCAATAACTTTTATTATTACTACAGAGTTCCAGGTGCAAAGCTGAAAAGGCATAAATGAAAGCACAGCAGATATTGATGTAGAAGAAAGCTTTTTAATGCAACAGCTTAAAACACACAGTTCAACAAAATCAGTCAATTCAAATTAACTTCAACATATTACAAAGAACTATGAAGCCCGGAGAAGGCCACTGTTGGAACAAAAAGCCAAGTCCCTGCCCAGAAAGCATGGACACTGACCAAGGAGGCCTCTCGCCCCCTCCCACCTCTAGGAGGAGCGGCTACAATCACTGGGCTCTTTAAACAGCTTAGGTGCCTCTCTGCAGAAGGCAGCAGCACAGAGTCAAGGACAGCCATTCAAGGGTCAGGGCTCTGCCTTCCCACCAAAGGAGGGCCCGAACAGAAGGCACTGGGGCTCAGACACAGGAGACTGTGCAAGGACAGGACAGGGCAGGGACAGCAGCTGTACACCTGGAGAGACTGCAGCCCTGGAGAACCAGCTCAACAGGCTGCTTTGGATCAGGGCCTTAGGTTTATCCCCCTCCTTCCACCCCGGCCCAGGAGCTCAGGTTGTTCAGATGAACTGCAGTGAGTTGGGGTCTGGGGAAGCTACAAGGGCAGCACTCAGTCTGCAGCCCACTTGGGCAGGACAAAGCCAAATGCTTTGCTGATGAGGATCTGTTGGTGTGATCAGCTAGCTGGGCCGGGGGAATAGGGACAGAGCTTCAGCTTCACGCTTAGCTCTAGTGGGGACCTTTCTGGTGCAACAACCATGTCTGTGTTTGACTACACTGAGCTTAATTTGAACAAGCAAAGCCTCTTACAGGGTTGGAGGCCATCAAGGGATTGAGGAGGGGGCTTCAGAGCTCACTTGGGGCATGCTGGGTTTCAGGAGCGGGCACAGAGCAGGTGGCCCATGGCTTCTCTGGGTAAGGTCAGGCAGGGGTTCCAGTTGCCCTGTTGGGTTTTTAGTGTAGGTTCTGCTTCACTTCCTGCCGCAACTTCTGTGCAGGACCATTCCTAGGCTCAATCTGTAGGAGGTTGCTGATGTCTGCAAAGCTGGATTTATAGTCCTAATAGAAGAAAAGACAGGAGAGTGGGGGAAGGTTCCCGGACTGGGGTGGGGATAGCTGCTGAGGCAGCAAAGTGTTTTCAAACCCCAGCCCACAGGCCTGCTCTGAGTTATCCTGGGCCCAGGATGAGAAGGAAAAGCTGCAGATATTGTCGCAGCTTGGCTACACCCTGTAAATGGTGACACTGGCATAAATCTCTGTAGCTATGTTGGGACCTTTTGGCCAGGATTTTTTTTTTACCTTGAGTGCTTTGTGGGCTTGAGCCCGTCTGTAGAATGCCTTCACGTTCTTTCCATCCAGCTTGAGGGCTTCTGTGCAGTCCTTCACTGCTTCTGTGTACTGCTTCAGGACCAAATAGCAGAGCGCTCTGAAGGGAAAGACCATTTCAGAGGTTTCAGTCACGTCTTATGGGCCACCCACATGCCACGCAGTAGTTTGAGAAGTGATCTCCAATTTGCTGAACACCTACTCTGTGCTGGTTACTTTATGTCTTCTTAAATCCTCACAACAATCCTAGCCCTTTTCATGGATGAAACATGCTGGCTCAGAAGGGTAAAGGAACTTGGGCCAGGTACCGCCAGTATTAAGGGGCAGATCCAGGATTCAAATAGGCGGGGGTTCGTTCATGGGACTCCAGATCCTGATCTCATCTAGTTCTATCATGCTGTACTGCACTCTCCTATACTGAGCTCTTTCAAGCAAAGAAAAGGTTTCCTGAAACTTTTCCCTTGACAGATTAAAAAATTATCTACTTTAAGGGGGAAAAAAAAACCCAACAACTACTGAACTCTAATGATATAATGCTGACATGGGGTGAAATGTAAAGACGTTTGCAATTTACTTTTAAGTGCATCAAACACAATAATACAGACCAACAGATGGCTAAATAGTGATAAGGCAATGTAATAATACTAATTGTAGAATTTAGATGGTAGGTATATGGGTGTTCAATGTACAAATCTTTCAACTTTCCTATATTTTGAACATTTTCATAATAAAATGTTGGAAAAAAGTTATGTGCATCCATACAATATATTCTGCATCTGTGGGTTCAAAAAAGTGCATGTGTGTATATATCTTCCTCATTCAGACCTAGTCCTTCTCTCCAAAGACAGTCACTAAAAACAAAACAGTCAGATGTCTGGGCGCTCATTACATAAGTTCATCTGTTCCACCTCACTGTTTTCAGTGGGTGCAGGGTATTCACTAAGTTGGATGTAGCATAATTTATCTTACCAATTTCCTATCAAAAGGTATTTTTCATTGTTTCCAGTTTGTAAATAAGTGATGCCATGATGAACATCCTTGTGCAAGGGACTGCTGTATCCAAAGATACATGCATTTTAAAACCTGACTGGCCAGGTGCAGTGGCTCATGCTTATAATCCCAGCACTTTGGGAGGCCAAGGTGGGAAGGTCACTTGAGCCCAGGAGTTTGAGACCAGCCTGGGCAACATAGGAAGACCCCATCTCTTAAACAAAACAAAACAAAAAAAGAAATAAAATCTGATTGTTACTGCCAAAATGCTTTCCAAAAAAGCTGAATAGTTATTGACAGAGCCTATTTTCCTACAACTGTACCAACTTTGGGTCTTAAATTTTAATGTATGCCAATATGGAATAAAACACTATCTCACTGCCTTAGTTGCTTAGTTGTGGGTAAAGCTGAACATCTTTAATAAGGGTTTTTAATCTTTTGAAATCAAACTTCTCTAACTTTAACGACTTCTGTAACATTTTTTTCCCTTCACATAAGAATACCTTCCCCACTGCAAGATAGTTAATCCATGTGTTCTTCTAGAACTTAATGGTTTCGCTTTTTACATTCCAAACTGTGATCCACTCAGAACTTACTTTAAAATAAGAAGTAAGGTAGGATTCAAGTTTAACTCTAACCTGGCCAACCCAACACCTCTTATTAAATAATCTCTCTTTGCCCCAGACTTTATTATACACCAGATTCTCTCATGTCGTTGTTCTCATTTTTTTCTGACTTATCATGAATTTAAAGAAGAAAATTCTACTAGTCCTTTGTGATTGCATGGAATTCATAAATTAACGGAGAGAAAAATCTTCTCCTTGTAACAACTTAAAAGACAGGCACAAATTCTTTGGCAATCCTCCACTGAGAGGCGGAGGTGTATCTGCTCTCTCTCTTTGAATTCAGGCAGGCTCTGTGACTGCTCTGACCAACAGAGGAAGGGACACGATGTGACTTCCAAGGTTAGGTCATAATAGGCCTTGCAGCTTCCACCTTGGTCTCTGGAAACACTCGCTCTTGGAGCCTTGAACTGACAGGGAAGAAGCCAACTACTCTGAGGCCACCACGCTCTCAGGAAGCTCACACCAGCACACATGAAAAGGCTGCTAAGAAAGTGGAAAGAGGTGCCAGCTTGCTCTAGCAGTTCCATCACCCAGCCATTTGAGTCAGGCAGCCCAGCTGCCAGACATTCAAGGAAGAAGGCTTTAGAGGATTCCAGCCCCAGCTACCATCTTGCTGACCCTGCATGAGAGACCCTAAATGAGAACTGCCCTTCCCTAATTCCTGACTCCACAAATTACAAGCAAAATAAAATGGTTGTTGTAAATCACCAAGTTTTAGAATAGTAGCCCGTTTTAAACTTTGAACACAGAAGAATTCCTTTTTTTTTTGGAGACAGGGTCTCACTCTGTCACCCAGGCTGGAGTGCAGTGGCATGATAACAGCTCACTGCAACCTCCGCCTCCTGGGTTCAAGCAATTCTCCCACTTCAGCCTCCCGAGTAGCTGGGATTACAGGTGCATGCCACCATGCCCAGCTAACTTTTGTATTTTTTGGTAGAGATGGGGTTTCACCATGTTGGCCAGCCTGGTCTCAAACTCCTGACCTCAAGCAATCTGCCCACCTCGGCCTCCCAAAGTGCTGGGATTACAGGCATGAGCCACCTCTAAACACAGAGGAATTCTAAGGAAACTAAAGTTTCCTCCCAATGGGCTTGGCAATTTAAAGAAATAGCCAAGTGTCTGGGAAGCAGAGGAACCACAGTGTATCGTGACTTCAGAATAGAAATGTGGTGATTAATAGGGTCATGTGAGACTTCTAAAGACTATATTTAAGATGAACAAAATGCATAACTTCAGGCAATAAAATAAACCCCCTTGACTTTTGGTAAATGAAGTGACTGTATCCAGTCAGAAGGGTTTTAATTACAAAGGGGTTGGGAAATAACACAAGTGAGTGAAAGGGAAATAAGCTTTGGAGTCACAAAGATCTGGCTTAAATCTCAGCCACCATGTACTAGTTGTTTAACTTTGTGGTCATTAATTCATCTTTCTGAGCCTGATTAGGTAACACAGGACAATGATCTAAGCTGAAGAACTGTTGTGAGTACAAGTGAGATTCTTATGACAGCTGTTTCAGGGCTGGCAAGTTGTAGGTGCTATGCACTCAGATGTCACCTGCACAAAGGGAGCCAAAGTAAGCCAAAGCCTGGGCATTGTGTCATTCAGATGGGCGTACATGAGGTGGAGCATTAGACTATGTCCAAGACGTTCCAGGACATGATAAAATGTTAGCCACAATGGCTGAAAATTCAGTTTTGTCATTAGTCCTCTAGATTAAATTATAAATCCAATGCAATCACAACCAAAAGCTGTCCAACAAGACATTTTTTGGAATTTGCCAAAATGATCCGAAGCTTTAGCTAGAAGAACAAACATGGGAAAATACTAGGAATGCTCTGATTAAGAAGAATGAAGAAAAGACCAGCCCTATAAGATATTATAAAGCAAAAGTAATTAAAACAGTGTGGCACAGACACCTGCATGAAGAACAGTATCTAAACAAGACAAAACACAGCTCCAAATACGGTAATGATCCAGAAAAATGAGTTAATGGAGGTGTCCAGCAGCATAAGGTAAGCAGTGTGAAAGAGGGCCCAGAGATAGAGGAGTTAGAAGATGCCACACAAATATGGAACAAATAGGCTGCAGGCTTCTTTTTTCAAATTAGCCTGGCAAATTGAGGCCCCTCTGGTCCAATCAGCAATAAAACCACATAAAACCACAGGTGCAAAATTCCAAAATATAAGCTTTAAAACTACAAGTTATCTTTCCAACTCATTGGGCAGCAAAACCTGATCTGAACTGACATGAAGCTATTTAGTTTCTCTATTCCACCCCATGTGAACATGGAATTTTCAAGTTTCACTGGCAGAAATACTAATAATTAACTTCTGCAAGCTGCCCCAGACACTGCTGGGGTGTTACATAATTCAGACCTATTACCTCACTAAAATGGAAAACACTTCTTTTTTTTTTGTGACAGAGTCTCGCTCTGTCACCCAGGCTGGAGTGCAGAGGCACAATCTTGGCTCACTGTAACCTCTGCCTCCTGGGTTCAAGTGATTCTCCTGCCTCAGCCTCCTGAGTAGCTGAGATCACAGGCATGTGCCACAGCGCCCAGCTGATTTTTTGTATTTTTAGTAGAGATGGGGTTTTGCCGTGTTGGCCAGGCTGGTCTCAAACTCCTGACCTCAAGTGATCCTCCCGGAGCCTCAGCCTCCCAAAGTGTTGGGATTACAGGCATTGAGCCACCGTGGCTGGAAAACACATTTTATCTCAAGAGTTTGGAATAAGGAACAATGTGTCTATATTAGATCCAAGATTTTTGAACTAGAGAGTGATATGTGTATGCTGGTAGGGAAGGATAAACAGATTTCTAACATTTTATAATGTTTTATACTAAGCATTTGGTTTTGATATGGTCTCTTGCTGAATGTTTCAAGCTTCTGAGAGTAAAAGTAACAGGAAGATCTTGTTGAAGTCAGATTCCAATTCTTGTGCCAACATTTACTGGCTGGCTGAGTTTAAGGCAAAACCCTTCCTTCTCTGAGCCTCAATTTTCTAAACACTAAAACAGAAAGACCACCTATACGAGCATTGTTGGAGAACAGTCACTCCTACACAGTGAAGGGACCGCACCCTGGCTCCCAGGTTCTCAGTCAGTGGTCACTGACGGCAGCTCCTGGTGCAGGACTTTCTACAGGCCCACAAGTCTAACCTTTCAGGCTAGACTGTACCCATCCTTCCTGCTGTCATGCCAGGCAATGGTTACTTCACATTTTGGCTTCTGGGCCAGTACTCTCAGACAGAAATGGTGCCAGAATTTCTAACAGGAGGGTCTTGGAGAAGGGTAGGGAGCAGCGTAGCGTGGTGGGGTGGACAGGCTAAGAGACTTGTGTTAGGGTTGTGTTTGCAGAGCAGGCACACTGCTTTTAGTTACATTGCATGCTTATGAAAATTCTGGGGACGGGGGCCAACAAAGCCCAGGCTACCATTTGGCATCCCTCAGTTTCTACCCTTTTGAGAGAATGAATGCCACTGGTCATGGCTAGCTCACAACGTGGATGCATGTTTTCAGCCATAACATACTTGACTAAATGCTAGGGATGAAGGGCCCATTGCAGTCCAAGAGAAGACTATGGAACAAATGTCCTGAAATGCCCCAGGCCAGCAGCTGTATAGGAGATACCTGTTGCTGTACGTGGCAGATTCCAGGTTACTACACAAGAGGCTTTCACTGTACTTCTCAATAGCTTTCTTATGGTTTCCCTTCTTTACAAGCTCATTGCCTTCTTCCTTCAGAACTCTGGCTTTCTCCACATCCCCAGCAGAAGGCACTAGATACAAATTCAGAAGAGGAAAAAAACCATGGAGCAGCACCCAACTGAGATCAGTGAGGTCTCTTCAGCATCGTCCCTTCCAAACTGACTACAATCCTCTCTCCCAGAGATTTCCTCCCCATGTTGTAAATCATCCTTCCTGATTAATGACTTCCCCCAATTAATAGCTTCTGGGCAATTCAACAGTTTTTCATCAAGAAGTTGGGGAATCCTGATATAAAAACATTTTTGCATGCACATAAAAATATATAAATGATAAAAAGCAACCCAGGTTCTAGCCTTGGCACTGCCTCTTGGTAGCTGGAAGATCTTGTGTGACCTACCTAACTTTTGGACCTCAATTTCCTCACCAATAAAATAGGGCAATACTAATTCCACAGATGGCTATTTTCAGGGTCAAATCTGAGAGTATGTAAGAAAGTACGGAACACACTATAAACTTAAAGCAGGACAATACGTAAATAAATACTAATAAACAAATATCTGGTAAAGAAAAGGTATAGCTTCTGGGCTATGAGAAAAGGGGAGAAGAGCCTGCTATTCCTCATTTCTGGTTTGGGCTGAGCCTGTGAGTATCCTCCCTCATCTAACACATGCAGCTCTGCTCCAGCCTTCAAGGAGAGGAAGCAGAGGGAACATGGTGAAATCCAAGCTGCTCAACTTGGTGTTCAGGCCCTTCACTGCTTGGCCCCAATTAATTATTCCAGCCTCTGCTCCATATCATCTGCTTTTCAAAATTTTTTAAAACTATCTTTATAAAATACTAAATATTTATGACCAGGGTAAGATTATAGGTTTACACCCTGAATTCATTGCCTGGTTTAAGAAAAAGAACATAACTAGGACCTTTGAAGTCCTGGGGGACCTTCCTCAATTCAATCCACTGCTGGAGGAAACTATTATCCCCAATTCTGTGCTTCTTCCCCACCTTTTTAAACAGTATAACTATATACAACAGTACCCACAGATCATTTGCTGTTTACTTTGTTTTTGAACTTCATACAGAAGAATAAGTCTGTGTATTCTTTTATGACTTGGTTTTTCTTTTTCCCCTTAATGTTATATTCCTGAGATTCATCTGTGTTGATGCACAGACCTGCAGCTCCTTCATTTTCATTGCTGCAATACCAAAGCTGAATTGTCCATTCTCCCATTTATGGAGATCTGGGTTATCTCCAGTTGTTTTTTGCTATTACAGTCTTCTACGAACATTTGTGGGTACATCTCCCTGTGCACATGCACACAGGTTTCTCTCGAAGTAGGGCTTCAGCTTCACTGGCACCCTGCAACACACCACTCTGCAGTCATCCTTATTCCTACTGTTCCCCCCATGCACTTTCATTCTCCAACTCTCTCCACTGTCTCTGCCAAGGATTCTCCTTCCTTCCCACCTGATGACCTTCTTCAAGGTCCAGCTCAAGGCTCCACCTCCATTGCCACCCCTTCTGAGTCTTTCCCTGACTCCCTCATGCACTTAAGTCAGTTTCTATCCTGAAATCCTCAAACACTAAGACTCTAAAGCACATGTTCCTCCTCCTTGTGTTTTAAGACACTGTTTACATGTCTCAGTCCCTCAACTGAGGGAGAGTTCCCTGAGGGCCAAGACTGTCCTCTGTGTCACACTGCTTAGCATACACATGGCTTGGAACACATGGCTCAGTGACCCTGAAAGAATGAAATCAATGGTAGGTGCACTCATTGAAAGAATGAAATCAATGGTAGGTGCACTCATTGAAAGAATGAAATCAATGGTAGGTGCACTGATGCCATCAGGTTCATTAGCACCGCACATTTTCGTCCTAGAGAAGAGTGGGGAACACTTACCAGGCTCCCACAAACCAGAGTGAATGCTACCCATGACCAGAGAGGCGTTCTCCTGTAGAAGGTGAGTAACTCTTGTCCTCCCCTAAAACCTACAGGTCACTTACACATGGCAGGGCTCCACCTCTGATCCCTTCTGCACCTCTAGCCTGAATCCCTAGCTTGCTGGGCTGGGACCATTCCCCTGGAGCATTAAAAGAGCTTCCTAGTGCCTGACAAATGGCCTCTTCATTTCATACAGTTGAGGTGAGGAATCTCCTGTTTTTGGCTGCTTGGATCTCCTTTCTCTTCTTCATGCTTCTCCAGGGATTCACACAGTGTACATGCTCCTGGGAAGCATCAACCTCTAGTTCTGGAGGTGGGGCAGGTGCCTCAGGGTGACCTAATCACAAAATCTCATCCGCCGGTTATGGTGTGTACTTCAGGGAATGGCCTGTGACCATGAAGACCAGAATAGATTGAGAAAACGATTGAGAAAATATGTGAGCTAGAGTTTTTTGGGGGAAAAAAATCCTATCTTTTCCTAGTGAGCTATCAGAGAAAGACTTTCTTTCTCTGGGTCATTAGGCATGGGGTATGGATGTGAGGCCGGGAACTGCTACAGCTATTTTGCTACTAGGAGGGAAGCTTGCCAAAGACAAAGCTGACGTACAACAGAAAATAAAGCTGTGATAAGTACAGAAAAATGGAGTTAGTCTGTTAATATACTGAGCTGCTGGAGCAAACCTTGCCTGAATTCTCTCTGGATTTTTCACTTTTATGAGCCAATAAATTCCCTATACTATGTTTACCATGTTGAGCTTTCTGTTTTTGCAACCAAAAACATCCTAAGTACTACATCCCAAGTGCTACCAGAGGAAAGAGAAGGGAACTCACACTGCATGCCTATGTGCCAGGCTGGGAGTTTTACATGTCTTATGTCATTCAGTCCTCATGGTTGTGAGGAAGACTTTATCATCACCCTCACTATACAGCTGAGAAAACAATCTCTAAGAGGTGAAGACTTGTATTTTGTTTTATACTTTGTTCCTAAGATTATTTTTATAACTCAGCTAAACAATGCCAATTTTTGCAGGACTACTCTAAAGAAAATGGATAGTGGGAGATTGCAAGACTCTGGGCAGGGAGTCACAGCTCACCTCTGTTCTTTGTAGCTGTGGTTTCTTTGGATTTGCTTTTAGCCATCTCTTTGTGGTTCTCCGAAGGCAAGGAATTCCACCTCTTCTGAGCTGAAACAGGCACCAAGGGGATTGAGGGCAGCTTCAGGCGCCACTCAGGCCCAAGCGAGTCCATGAGAGCTCTGGTCATTCTGGAAAAGAAGGCAGGATTGCAGAGAGGTTTCCAGCTGGGTCAAGAAGATATTTCTCCTTTCACACACCCATGGGAGGTAGGCCTTTTCAGAAGAGCCAGAGCTGCCACCCTCCCCCTGGTCGGAACCACCTCTTTAGCTCCTCCAACACGTGCAATACAGGAACCCATAAACACCATCTCAGATCAGTCCCCATGACATTCCTTGAGCTTGGTCAAACTATGTTACCTTTAAAGTGGTGATCTGTTGCTTGTTAAGGATACTTAAACCATGATCCAAAAAGACTATAGTTTCTCCAAGAAAGAATCATACATTTTGTTTCATATTTTATCAATGAATCACGTACACAACCATGCAAGCACCTGATATTTGTTTAATGCTCAGGCTTTTTAAAAAATGCAAAGCTTATGTCATTCTCAAATCTTACAACTCCTCAGGGGTTCCCAATTCCCTAGGCTAATGTGGCATGTGAGATCTGGTCCCCACCCCTTCCTGTCCCCCTTCACTGTGAGCCACATTCTCTTCTGATCCTTCTGTTCAAGACTTTGCACATGCTTTTTCCTCTGCCCAGAACAACCATTTTCATTTTGGAAAAAGATTGCCACCTTCCAGGCCCGGCTAACTCCAACTTATTCTTTAGATTTCAGCTTAAAATGCCACCCAGAGACCAAGTTCATTCTGTCAACTGATCTCCAGCACCTGGTATGTCACCTAGCAACCACCAAGGCCCAATCAGTTACGTGTTGAATGAGTGAATAATGCTAACTGTGTACTTTTTCTGCTCCTACAACCACGTTTCCTATATTACAAGAATAAAATCCACAGACTATATCACTACAAATTCCAAGATGTCTCTGGCTAGGCTGTTTTCCTGGCGGCCAAGCTATTTCAAACCTCTGCTCTCCTCAAACCTGTTCCCTGGCCCTTCCCCTTTTTTAGAGCAAACTTCCTCATACCCCAAATACAAACCTACCTGCCTGGGTGCCCAATCCTTCCTATTTCTCTCCTGTCACAACAGAAGAGACAATGGGACCAATCCACCCACCTAAGCTCTGGATCCCATCTCCTCTTGCCTCTTTCAGGGACCACACCCAGGCAGCACCTCCCTCTCCCACATCTTCATCCTTCCTCTCTACTAACTCCAACCGTCAGCATTTAAGTCCCTTTAACTCTTTCCTCACCTAATAAAACCATACTGGACACCCCTTGCCATCACAGGTATACTCCCCAGCTTCTCTTCAAGCCTGACTTTCTGAAAGCATTGCCCTCTGGCTCCTGATCCCACTGACCAGCTTCCATCAGAGCCACCGGTGACTTCATTGCCAAACCTTTAATGTAAGCTCCTTGGAACACCTGACACTAATGATGTCTCCATCTTTCTTGAAATACTCCTTCCCTTGGGACATCAATGCCCTGTTTCCTCTCACCTCTCCAGCTGCTATTCCTCTGTAAGTCCCTCAAATGCTGGAGTTTCTCAAAGCTCCATCCTCTTCACACTAGCTGTGATGTTCTTTTTCTTTCTCACAGCCCTAATCCACCTCTGCGCTGATGACCCTCAAATCCTTATGTCTGGCCTGTATTTTCTTCCTTTGTTCCATGTAAATACCCAACCGTCTTACTTAGATCTCTAGTCTTATGTCCCACAGTCACCTCCGACTGAATGTCAATAATCTGAGTGTCTTCTTCTATTCCTCCCTTCTCGATACCCCGCAACCACTAAAGCTTGTTGATATACTTCCTACATGTCCCCTGACTGGTCCCATTGTTTTCTCTCCACCCTCTCCCCTGGATTGCTGCATGACTCCTTTATATTCTGTTGCCCTTCATATCATCCCTCAACATGGCAGCAAAGAGCTTTTCTCTAAAATACAAATCTGCTCATGTTGCTCCACTGCTAAAGACCTTTTCATAAAGGCTGACTTGCTCAGGATTAAGTCCAAGCCCTGAACCCTGGGTCTTGTGTGACTTGGCCTCACCAACCTGTCCCAAGCTGAGCTCCTGCCTGCAGCACCATGTGAAACCGACTTCTTACAATTCCTGTGATCTGTCACACTTGCTCACCTTTGCACACGCTGCTCTGTCTTCTGGCTAACCCCCTACCCCATATCTCTCATTCTTAGCTCACCTCCTCTGAAAAGCTCTCTCTGGCCTCCCCCTCTCCCTCTCAGCTAGCTAGGTGGCTCCTTTCTGGCCTCAGAGCCCCCTGTGCTGCCTCCTACCATGGCGCTTATCATGTTGTATTGTGCTTGCCTATTACTGACTGGTGTCTTCCTTGAGACCGGGACCTCTATGACGGCAGGAAGAGGTATGTCTCAGTCATCAGCCCAGGTCCTAGAGCAAAGTCTGTCACATAATTGGTAGATTTTGTGGAATCAGATAAATTAAAAAGGAGGCAAAGAGAAAACAAAGAATGCTGGCAGACAAGTCAAGCCAGAAATAAAGCACTAAATACATACCATGAAGTCCCTGTTAAGGGTTTGCTATTAGTGCAGTGTTTGGCTTTCTAGCCGCACACGCAGAGGGGAAACATGATCAGTTATACAAATGACAATATCCATGAGATAAAAGCCAATAACTGCTCAGAGACCAGAAAGGAATTGCACCTGGGGAACCTCTTGGATTGGCACAGTGCAATATACTGAACCATGTCCACAAACCATATCCTTTTAGGCTTGTCATAGCTGCTTGGGCTTGTGTCTTATTCTTCCAATTAGCGTTAGCGCTTTGAAGGTAAGTGGGGTCTGTATCTCTTTCTCATTTTGGTATCCCCCACTGAACCGGGCACAACACCTTAAAGTGTACAATAAATATTACTGTGTACATAGATACTGTGAGGCACATTAGGCAAATATCAATCAATCAATCTTAGTAATTGACTCCCTGAAAACCTGCTAAATAAAAAAGCAGATTTTCCTTTCTCAGCTTCCCCTACATGCCCATCGGGAGTTTTCTAAGTGTAGCCAAAGGGATCCCCTCAGAAGACAGACAAGGCAATGGCCCGCAGCCAATCAAGAAGGACAGGGAGTTGCCGTGGAGACCACCTGCTGGCAATGGAGCTCACCTGTTGATGCCTTCTACGGCTGACGTCACATTATCATCAATCTGCAGCACAGTCTTATAGTCAACATAGGCCATAGGGTACTTCTCCAGAGCCTCATAAGCAGATGCTCGCCGCAGCAGGGGCTTAATGCTGAAGGGAACCAAGGCCAGTGCTCTAGAATAGGAGGCAAAAATGTCAACTGGCTGGCTGCTGAGCCACCAGGGTTTCCCTACAGTTTCTTCCAGGCAGGGTTATCTGGAGCACTCAGCGTACAGGAAGTAATTTCTGGCTGAGAGACATGGCTAAAAACGCCAAACCTCAGAACAGGGATTTTTCAACGTAGACTGAAGTGAGGAGGAGAAAGAAGGCAGAGAAACATGAATTTTGTTAAATGTGTGTGCACATGCATCAATTTTCATAGTTTCAGTTCCCCCAAAATCAAGAACAAAAGCCTCATGGCTTTCATGCTATTATGTTTTTTTACAGTTGTGGTCTAGTGGGAATAACAAACAAGCTTTGGAGTCAGATGGGGTGGTGTCTGAATTCCACCTCTGCTGCTAACTATGTGACCCAGGTAAATCACTTTACTGCCCCAACCCTCAGCAACCAAGTTCTGGCCTGGGACACATGGTAACCGTACCCCACAGATTGGCTGTGAACACTCAAAGAGGGAAATCTGGCACAAGGCATGGCACAAATTAATTCAGCACAGGCTCTGTGAGTATGCTCACACCCCTCCTGCTCTCCTGGCTATCACCAGGGCATGAATCTAAAGCAATGTCAGAGGACATCAGATCTGAGAACACATTTCAGGTAAATGTGAGAGTTTAATGATGATAAAAGAATATTAGACTGGCTTGAAGAAAAAGAGATATGAAACATTGTTCAGTGTCCTCTAAAACTGGTCATTCATGAATACCATTTTTTTCCTTTCTCCTTCTGAGACAATCTATTAACCTCTATTCCTCCTTCTTTCCTTCGCTCCCTTCCCCTCACATACTCCCATCCCAGAAAAGCACCTGGGCAAGCCAGTTACTGGTCTGCCACTCCACCTTATTCCCAGGTTTCAAATTGCACAAAGACTTCACGGCCTGCTTCTAACTGCCCATCCCACTCCTTTTTCGGCAGCAGAGCCAAGACTCCAAAGATGCAAGTCACGGGCCATAAGGACCAAATAGAGACTCCCATTCTCAGTGACCTGGTGAAACTCAGTGACACTTTCTTAATATCTGTCCCAGATGTAATTGATGGGATCCTTCCAAAGAAGAAACAAGCCAGATTAACCCAGCCTCCTCTTCTGAGACCCTCAGGCATCCCAAAATTACCCTTGGCCACTTACGAAGTGCAATCTTTGATGCAGTCTCTGCAGTTTCCATCCTTCAAGTGACATGCTGCTCGGTTGGAGTAGAGAACACTTTCTTCTTCTGGGTCTGAAGAACCTGCCCAGGTAGAGTGGGAAGATGATCAGTTTGGAAAATGGGTGCCTCAGGGCATTAGGATACATTTCAAACTCAGAGCTCTTTGGGCTTTGTGTTAAGGCGGTAGAGATAACTATAACCTGTTCAGGCTTGTGGGTCCGCTGGGCTGGCGTGTTTGTCATTCTTATGTGACAGAAGGACACTGCGCTTTTTGCCATTCAAAGGGAACCAAGTATTTCCTCATTCACTCATTCCAGCACTGAACTTGATAACAGACAAAAGATAAACATGAAATAGCTAGCTTCTGCCTCAAAGAAATCCATGCTGTAACTACTTGGGTTTGGGTGGGTAAGTGGATGGATAGGTGTGTATTTTATTACAAAAAGCATTTAAATCCAAGAAAGAAAGAAAAAAAGAAAAAAGAAAGGGAGGGAACAAGATGATAAACGCATGATAAATGGATTGACCAAAAGTTGTAGGGGCACAAAACACCCATGAAAGACATGAGACTAGTTTTACCTGGTCAAGCCAGAAAGGACTTTGTCAGGGAAATGATAATTGAGCTGGGTGTGATGGGAGTACAGAGAACTTAATCAGGAAAAAGCCTTAAGCTACCCCATGGGGAGAATTATTAGACATTCTTCTAAGGCAGTCCTTACCCTCAGGAATCGCAGAGGCTCAAGTCCTTCACTGTGGCCACAATGATCTTTATTTATGTATTTTTTTTTGAGACAGAGTCCTGCTCTGTTGCCCAGGCTGGAGTGCAGTGGAGCGATCTCCGCTCACTGCAACTTCACCTCCTGGGTTCAAGCAATTGTCCTGCCTCAGCCTCAGCCTCCTGAGTAGCTGGGATTACAGGCACTCGCCACCACGCCTGGTAGAGACAGGGTTTCACCATGTTGGCCAAGCTGGTCTTGAACTCCTGACCTCAGGCAATCCGCCTGCCTCGGCCTCCCAAAGTACTGGGAATACAGACGTGAGCCACCGTGCCCAACCAACAATGATCTTTATTTTTAAAGATAATTTTCAACCACTTCATACCCACTAGTGTGGGCCATAATTTTAAAAAGAATTGAAAACAGGGTCTCTTTTTGAAAATTTTGAAACATACAGAAAACCATTATCTCAGAATCCACCACAAGATTTAGCACATGTTATATTAGTTCCCAACTTTTTTAATTTTTAGAGACAGGGTCTCCCTGTGTTGCCCAGGCTGGAGTGTAGTGGCACAATCATAGCTCACTGCAGCCTCAAACTCTTGGGCTCAAGTGATCTTCCCAGCTCAGCCTACCAAGCAGATAGGACTACAGGTGTGTACCACCAAGCCCAGTTAATTTTTAAAGTTTTTGTAGAGACAGAGTCCCACTGTGTTGCCCAGGTTGGGCTTGAATGCCTAGCCTCAAGTGATCCTCCTGCTTTGGCCTCCCAAAGTGTTGGGATTATAGGCATGAGCCATAGCACCCAGCCCTTAAAAATTTTTTTGATAAGCTAAAACTCCAGCCATCCCCATCCTTATCCCTGTGCTCCCTCCCCAGACTCACAGAGGCCAGTACAATCCTGAAGTTGGTATGTAACATTTTCAAGCATGTTCTACATTTATATATGTGTGTGTGTGTGTGTGTGTTAACAGGAAAGATACCATTTTATGTCTATTAAAACATTTCCTAAGAGGCATCATATTGCCTATCCTTCTGCAACTTATTTTTTTCACTAAGTATCCTGTTGCCATGTTGATATTTGATATCTTTCATTCAATACCAACAATAACAAGCGTTTTCCCCTCTTGTTTTGCCAGGCCTAGAGACGGAAAGTACAAAGACTAGTAAAATACATCCTTGCCCTTAAGGAGCTAAGTACCCAAAACCTGTAATCCATCTTGAGTCACCAGAGTACGGTTGCTCAGAAACAGCAGTGGTGCGGTGGAAAGGGCATCCACCCTGCAATCCTGACAAGTCACTCCATCCCTCTGATCATGCGTGCCCACCTACCACATGAGGATATCACTTCATAGACTTGCTGGAAGGGTTCATTGTGTTAGCCTGTTCCCTGAGCTCTCTTCGTGATCAAGAAGACTGATCAGATAAATCAAGAGACTTGCCCAAAATTACCTAGGAAATCTGTAGCAGCAGCAGAACCAAACTCCGCTCCTTGCTAAATCTAGATACCAGGCTAGCTTTTCTATGGACCCAGAATTAACCCATACAAATGTACAAGCTTTTCCAGACCAGCTGGGGTGAGATGAATGAAAATGGCAGCAACATCAATACCTCAGCTTCCTCAGCAACTTCATCAAGTAAGGCTGCCATGAGGAAGTGGGCCTAAAGGAGAGTTTTCTAGAACAAAGAAGGGGGCAAAGGAGTGGCTTGAAACTGCAAAAAGTGCAGACAAAAAAAAAAAAGAATGAAATCTGGAGAGGATGTGAGGAGAGGTCTAGCAAAATGATTAAAAATTTGGACTTAGCATCAAAATCAAACAGAACCATATTCAAATCGTGGCTCTTCCATGTCTTCACTGTGTAACCCCGAGGGAGCCAATTTAACTCTCTTGGACTCCTCCTTTCTAAGCATTTTATCCACAGGGCCATAATAAAGATCAAAGGAGATCGTGTCTAAAATGTCTAGCACATGGTAAAGCACTCAACAGATGCTAGCCAAGAAAAGGAAAAAAAGGAAGGCGGCAAAGGGAAATAGGTACTGAACGGTGACTCACAGAAACCAGGATCCAAGGCTCCTTTCAAAAGTCAAGGCTTTAACCAATGAGGGTTTCTGATTAAGTCACCCTGGAGAAGGGGCTTTGGGCAAAGGTCTGCGGTATGCTGACGAAAGCTGGACGCTGGGAGAACTGGTAAGAATATGCTATTCTTCTGTTTCAAACTCTCCAGTAGCTTCCCATCCAGCAGCTTTCATGCCAAGCTTCCAGTTTGGCATGAAATCCGAACTCCTTAGCAGAGTTTACAACACCTCCACAATAAATAAGGGTCTGCCTTCCTAACTGACCTCATGTCTTCCTATTCCCTGCCCTGGCTCACTATGCTTTGACCCCTGAAACACACCATGTTTATATCGTCTTGGAGGGGGGCCTTTCTCATTGCAGTTCACTTCAGGACCGAAAACCTTGTGCGCTTGGCTTCTCATCATTTAGACATCACCTCAAATATCACTTCTTTACAGATGTTGCCCTTGATCTCCCACTCCAGTCAACTCTATCACATCACCCTATTTGTCTTCTTCCTAACCCTGATTATCCCACAGGTCTCGTTTACTTACTGACTCGCTTAAGACTCACGCCCTCCCCACCGCCCCCACAAGAATGCGCTGTCCTTGAGAGAAGGGACTTTTTGTGTCTTGTTACACAGGCGGTATATAACAGCTACTCAACAAATACTAACTGAAAAATGAATTGCTGCGGGGCAGGAGGGTTTAGTTTTCTTCTCAGGGCTCAGAACGAGGCCTAAATAACTTAGGATGGGGGCCGACAGGGCGGTTAACAAGCAGGTGGAAAGAAAGGGCAGAGGAAGTTTCTCGTAGGATGCCGGAGGCGGAAGGGGCTGGAAGGGTGGGAGGGCCGGGCAGGACTGCTGGCCGCCGCGCGAGGCCCGGGCGGTGGTTGCGGGGGTTGGAGGAGCAGGCCCGGAGGTGAGATGGGGGCCGGGGTCGTACCTTGCGCCTGCAGCACCCGCAGCGCGCGGCCGTAGAGCGCGGAGGCCTCGGCGTACTGGCCGTTGCGGAAACTCTCATTGCCGGCGGCGCGGAGCTCCTCCACAGAGTCTGGGAATTTGGGGGCCATCCCGTGGCCAGGCCGGCGAGTTGGGAGCTCCTTCCTTCCTCCCCTGTGTGGTGCGGCACACCGTCCGGGCGCAAGCGCCGGCGGCGAATATCTCCGCCCAACAGCGAACCCGCGGCGAGGGGGCGGGTCGGGGGCGGGGCCTGCGAGACCTGGAGGCCCGGAGCGTCCCGCCCTCTGCGCGTGCTCGGTTTGGAACTTAGGCTCCCTTGCACGCGGGGCGGCAGCATGCTCTGGGCTCCCTGAGTTGCTAGAACGCCGTGGATGACGCAGGGAAGGAGGCTGGCCCCGCTATCAGGGAGATTATGTCCTAGTGGGGTCCCCACAGGCAATTAACTGATAAGCAAACGAAGACTCTAATTTCATGTGATTAGGAAAACAATTTCATGTGTAAGGAAAACAAAACAGGATAATGCAATGGAAAGTGACCACGTGTGGGCTATTTTAAATAAAGGGATGAAGGAAGGCCTTTCTCAGGGGGTAATAGTTGAGCTGAGACCAGACAAGATTTAGGGAATGCTGTTCCAGCCAGAGGGATGGTAAGTGCAAAGGTTCCAAGGCTAGAAAGTACCTGGTACCTAGTGCTCTATAGATATTTATTTAATAAATTAATGCACAGGTGGATTGATGGTGTCAAAGTCAACATATAGAGATGAATCTCTAAAGTTTAAATATTTTATTTGGGAATCAAGAATTGCAATTCAGGGCTTACACACAGACCAGGTTGTCTTTGGTATGTCAGAAGAACAAAGAGAAGGTTTGGAGATTTTTATAAAACAGAAATGTTACATATTGCTCTTCAAGGAAGTTTACAGGCACTAGTAAAGTGGGGGTTTATCAGCTTCTTGGGGGGCTGGCAAGCTTTGATTGGTAAGTGATAGTGGTGGATAAAACTCAGAATTGTAGCAGGCTGTTTCAGTAGCTATTAGATAAAACTGGTTTTAGGTTACAGCAGGCAGTTTTAGCAGCCAGGCTTGCAAAAAATTACTTTTTTGGAGCAATGTTATATGCCCTGAGTATTTGTTCCCCTGGCTTTTCAATTCTGTCTTAGTTGGATATGACAAGAGTGACCCAATTCGTATGATCAGCTTTCAGAATGGATGAAGATCTTTCACAGAGTGTGACTTCAATTTATCTCCAGCCTCATCTGACGACTCTATGTCCCACGCATTGCTATCTACACACACTAAATTCTTGCTTCCTGGCCTTTGCTTGTTATCTCCTTCTCCTGGATTTTTTTTTCTAAATACTTTTTCTCCTGCCTAATCCTGAATTAACTTATAACATTCCATTCAAACATCATCTTCTCTGAAAGCCTTTCCTGCTTCCAGCCCCCTCCCCACCCCCGACTATGCTCCCTTTGCTCCCTATTGGTCTCTAGCTTTATCCCTAACTTTGCATTAGTCACCCTTTGATTGCCAGTTTGTAGTTTTCCTTAAACACTGCGAGGTCTTTAATGGCAGGAAGTGGGTCCTTTTTATCTTTGTTTATCCAAGACCCTAATAGGGTCTGGCATCCAATAAAAGTCATTGATTGATAAAGATCTAGTCTCTACCTTCAGGAATTCAGTTATAATGATCTGCATACACTTAACTCCACCAGACTATAAGCTTTCTGAGGGCTGGATGGCTGTTCCATCCGAAATGCTTCCCCTTGCCCTCTGCCCCCACCAAGGATGAACACCGACTGTGGTGGGAAAACCAGATGAGGCCCATGCTGCTGGCTGGCTACTCAGTGACTTCCATCTTTGCTTCCAGGAGCCTGAATTTTGCCTGAGACTCTCCCAGCCTGGGGAAGTGAATCAGGATTGCTCTAAGCCAGTTAGAAAAATGTCATTTTCTCTTGCCAGTGATTCATCAAGGGATGCACATGTGATGCTGATCTGGGCAATGAGATAAAAGGGAGTCTGAGGCTGGTCGCGGTGGCTCACATCTGTAGTCCTAGCACTTTGGGAGGCCGAGGCGGGTGGATCACAAGGCAGGAAATCGAGACCATCCTGGCTAACACAGTGAAACCCCATCTCTACTAATAATACAAAAAATTAGCTGGGGTGGTGGCACGCACCTGTAGTCCCAGCTACTCAGGAGGCTGAGGCAGGAGAATAGCTTGAACCCGGGAGGTGGAGGTTGCAGTGAGCTGAGATTGCACTGCTGCACTCCAGCCTGGGCGACAGAGCAACACTCCGTCTCAAAAAAAAAAAAAAAAAAAAAAAAGAGTCTGCTGGGTGTTTATGGGAAAGGTTTCCCTCCCCATAACAGAGAGGTACTGGGTCAAGTAGCCATTCTTGTTCTTTTTCTGCTTTGGGTAGTGCTGGGTTAAGGATATGATACCTGGAGGTGTGGCAGTCATTTTGCAACCGTGAGGCAATAAACACAAGTATGAAAAGCCAACATGCTGAGTAGGATGGGAGAGGAAAAAATGAAATAGATATTGCTGAGTCATTGAATCAACTGCTGACTTATTAGCTTATTAATAAACAATAAAGGCAAGGTGTGGTGGCTCACAGCTGTAATCCCAGCTCTTTGGGAGGCCGAGGTGGGCGGATCACTTGAAGTCAGGAGTTCGAAACCAACCTGGCCAACATGGTGAAACCCCATCTCTACTAAAAATACAAACAGTAGCTGGGCGTGGTGGCATGCGCCTGTAATCCCAGCTACTCAGGAGGCTGAGGCAGGAGAATTGCTTGAATCCAGTGAACCCAGATCACTGGGTTCCATCCTGCTGCAGTCCATCCTGGGCAATACGGCGAGACTCTGTCTCAAAACAAACAGTAAATGCCATGGTGCTTTAAGCCAACATTTAGATGTTTTCACTTGCTTGCAGCTGAATATTTCCTGAGTGGTTTATCGGATAAGTGTAGCTGTGGCAAATTTTATTTTCCAAAAATGGCCCCAATAATATTTCTGGTTCCCCAAGCTCTTCCAGACCCTTGCCACTGCCCTATGAGGAGGTGGAGTCTACATCCCTTCTCCTTGAAACTGGGTGGGCCTTTGTGGCCCCCCTCCACAGTGGTAATGACATTAAGTATCTTCCACTAAAAGGCACTGCAGCATCCCACTTGGCTCTCCCTCGGGAACACACTTTAGAACCCAGGCTTTATTTTGTGAGGAAGCTCAAGAAAAATGGAGACGCCCCTAGCCTTCAGACCCAAGTGAGCTTCCAGCCAACAGCTAGCACCAACCTGTCAGCTGTGTGAAATGCCTTTTGGACAGGGCTGATTGATCCTGATTGACACCATAAGCAGAGATGAGCCTTCCTGCTGAGCCATGCTCAAATTGTAGATTTCTGAGAAGAAAAAAAGACTGTTGTTCTATGCCTATAAATTTGGGGTGGTTTCTTACACAGCAGTCAATACCTGGAAATCCCTTCCTGCAGTGCTTCCTATAAATGCCAGGACTGATAAAAACAGTACTGAAATAATTTGAAGGAGGGACAGATGAGAGGGTCAGGGGAAGGACAAGGGAACAGAGAAGTCTTCTGGGAAGAGGTGTCTTTTTTTTTGTAAAATAGCTTTATTGAGATATAACTCACATATTGAAAGTGTACAATTCAATGCCTTTTAGTATATTCAGAGTTGTATAACCATTACCACAACCAATTTTAGAACATTTTCATCACCCCAAAATGAAATCTCACACCTTTTAATCATCCCCTCCAATTCACCTATGCTCCCTTCCACCAGGGCCTTAGACAACCACAAATCCACCACAGGATTTGCCTATTCTGAACATCTCCAAACCTGCCAAAGCTATGCCATTAAAAGGCACTACAGCAAAGAGCATCATGCAACTTGCATCACACTGGGGGCCTGGCACAGAAGTGGCGGTGGTGGCACCAGGCAGGGCCTGATCCACGGGGTCCAGGGTGACCATGTGGGTCACGCAAATGGCATTACACAAATATGCCATGCTTGTCTAAGTTTTTTGTAGAAAAGGGGTTTCACCATATTGCCCAGGTTGGTCTCGAACTCCTGTTCTGCCTTGGCCTCCAAAAGTGCTGGGATTACAGGTGCAAGCCATCATACCCAGTCCCTTGAATACTGTTATGCAATTGTTCCCCATTTTCCGCCAGGTGTTGGTTCGAGGATCTATTAGGATACTAAAATGTGAGTATACTCATGTACTATAGTTGACCCTGCAGAACCTATGGAAACGAAAAGTCAGCCCACCCTATACACAGGTTTCACATCCCATACTGTATTTTCCAACCATGTTTCATTGTGGATGTGGAACCCTCTGATAGGGAGGGCTGACTGTATTTATTGAAAACAAAACAAAACAAAACAAGGGTTGCATTAGTGGACCCGTGCAGTTCAAACCCTTGTTGTTCACAGGTCAACTGTATATCCAGAGCTTATAGGAGAATACCTCTCCCAGTAACCCTGCTCACCATTTCTCTCTTAAGCTATTATTATGATTAGCCACGGTTTGCTATTTAAATTTAAATTTAAATAAAAATGTGGCCTTTCAGTTATGCTAGCCACATTTAAAGTGCTCAATAGCCATATGTGGCTAATGGTTACTATTTCGGACGGCACATATTTAGAACATTCCCATCATTTCAGAAATTTTCATTGGGAACATTCTGCGGAAAAAGGGGGCCATCATAATGTGAGTCCATCTTCTGGAAAAATCCTGGGAAGGGGACAAAGGAGGTCTGTTTGGCATTGTGTAATGGTAATTTGGTATTTAATTTTCAAAAATGTTTACCCAATTCCTATTCATCAGCCAGGTGTGGTGGCTCTTGCCTGTAATCCCAGCACTCTGGGAGGCTGAGGTGGGAGGACTGCTGCAGCCCAGGAGTTTGAGACCAGCCTGGGTAATAATAGGGAGATCCTATTTCTACAAAACACCAAAAACAAAACAACTTTGATGTTGTGGAGTCAGGACAGTCCTGGGTTAAAACCTTTGCTCTCCTTGGCTGTGTAAACCGTGGGTCTCAGCTTTCTTATCTGTTAACGGTAGGTACTTCTTCCTAGGGCTGTTTTGAGGATTAAGTGAAAGTCCAAGATTGTGTCTGGCACACCGTAGCTTCTCAGCAGATGTTTTCCTCCCATGTCAGGGAATGGCTCCTTTATCCCGTTTTGGGCCCATGGGTGGCCCTGAAGGGTGGGTGCTCAGGTGTTAAGTTCTGTAGATGGCATATCCTTGGGAAAACCAAGGCAATTAAAAACAGTGAGAGGTTGCTCTGGTTAAGTTTTCTCCTATAACTTTCCCCATGGGTCAATTGGGTAGAATCTGCCATTTTCCTAATACTCACTGATGGTAGTGGCATTCGGAAGCACAATAGCTGAAGCCGGAGCTCTGAGTGGAGAGAAAGGTCTGTTTCTCAGGCCCAAAAAGAGGTTACACACCCATGGCTGTCCAGTTTGGTGGTGCAGGCCCTGAAATCAGACCAACCTGGATTTAAATCCCCAAACCTATACTCTAAGCTATGTGACCTTGGGCTAGATACTTCACCTCTCTGGCCTTATGAAGTAGGAATAATAATAATATCGTCTAGGTTGTTAGGAGTATTAAATGAGGTAAAGCACTGAAAACGTTTAGGGACTGTGTTAAATCATTAAATAAAAACAGGGATGACCTTATCGGCTTGACACAGGGGATTAAATGAGATAATATATGAAGACAAGTACACGGCATATGCTTAATTAATGTTGCTTATTTTTATGTCTGCAAACTGACTTAAAGGGGAGGCCTTTAAGAAAGACAGTGGGGCAATTTGCGCGTTGATGCTCTGTAGCATTCTAGGAGAAAATGTGCAGGGGGCCCGTTGGGACCAGAGTTCAACCAGGTAAGCGGCAGAAAACCACAAATACCTCCAGGCGTTCCTGGGGCAGCGCCGCCTCGCCAAAATCACGCAAAACTTGGTTTGCTAAGAATTGTCAGCTCTTCTAAAGGAGGCGCTTCATGCATCTCAGTGTGTGAAATGGGACCCCGGACCCAGGTAAAGGTGCGTTCTCGGCCTGGGGACCGAGTATTTTGTGCGCTCCGGTATCGCAGAAAGACAGCGCCGCTGACACTCTAGAGACCAGCGGGTACCGCCTGGAGGCGCCTTCACCACTTGGCGGTTCCGGGCCCGCGCCCCACCGCGCCACAAGACTCACGCCCGAACCACGTGATCAGGACCGTGGCTCCGCCCCGCTCCCGCGCCGCGCTCCGCTTCCGGTAGGGGCGGAAAGCGGAAGTGTGGGAGGGTCTGCGGGGCGGGCTCAGGAGGTCCGCGGGAGGATGGAGCAGTGAGCGGGTCTGGGCGGCTGCCGGCAGCGCCATGGAGACGGTACAGCTGAGGAACCCGCCGCGCCGGTGAGGGGCCACTGGCTAAGAGGACGGGCGTGGGGTCAGGGGAAGAAAAGGCGGGAACTGGTTGAGGGGAGACACCTGTGTGGGAGTTCCCGGAGCGAAGCGACCCAGCCGATGGGGCACCTGCTGAGTGAGGGGGGGGACGTCTGGTGGGTGAGGGTCCGGCTGAGGGGAGCATCTGCTAAGGAGGTTAGACTTGGGACCGGTTAGAGGGAGCACTCGCTGTGGTGAGACTGTGCTGAGGAACGTGGGGACAAGTTAGGGAGAGTACCTGCTGAGGCCGGGCCACTCGGGGGAACGCTATCCAAGCAGGGACTCACGGAGGTGGGGGCGAATGCTGAAGCAGGGTGAGAATCTGTGAGGGATCTCTTTAAGGGGGTGGATCGAGAACTGGCCAAGAGGAAGGCCGGGTGGACTTTCTAAGGGTCTGAAGTCCCACTTGAGGGGTGCGGTGGGGGGATCTGTGGAGGGGAAAAGCTTTGCGCCTAAGGCTGAAAGCATGCGAGGAAAGGTTGAGGGTCTAGCAAGGGAGGGGATGGTGGAGGGTAGCATTTCAGAGGATGCTGTTGGTGGTGTCCCCACTGTAGGATGGCATCTTTTATTACTGATGTTCAGTGTCTTCCTAATGGTCTTCACATCCTCCTCAGCTCTTCAGAACCTGACATTGGGAGGTAGGTAAGGAAATAAGAGGATATTTTCGAGATGGGGAGACTGAGGTCCAGAGTAGTTGGGAAACGTGTTTCCTTCTTTACTCCGGGTCACTGAACCCTGCCAGACTGTGCCCTTTTCAGGCCTCAGTTGTTTTGTGAATATCAGCACCAGATCCTAGTGGTACCTGGAATTGCTTTAGTTCAAGATCAGGATGGTGGCTGATCCTAGAAAATCTCAACTCCTGGATTTCCCTTGCGGACATCCCGGGTCTTTTGCCACTCTGCCACATCTGGAGAAAAGTAGGGACTAGAGACCGAAGGAGTCATGCTTCTCTGAGGTTCAGTGTGGTTACTTCTATTTCACAGAGACGTCTGACTTCCTGCAGCAGAATGAGCTCTAAAGAAGGAAGTGTTCAGGGTGTGGAAGTGCAGGGCAACCAAGAGGTGAAGAGAAGGGATTGACTGCCTGGGCAGCACTCTTAGGGGTTGTTTGAGCTTGGGGATGTTTGAGGTGCACAAACATTGCAGAAGGCAAATAGGTGGTTGGGATGGGCTTTGGATTCACCCTAGCGTAGTGTGCTGAGACTGTAATAGTAATGATTATTACACTCATATTGCACTTACCGGGTGCCAGGCACTATTCTATGTGCTTTCCATGTCTCCTGCTGAAGCATATGAAATTGCTGATATTTGACCATCTTTGAACCATAAAAACCTCATTTGAACTCATTTGAACCTCACAACAATCCTGTGTGGTAGATATCCCTATATGTCTGTTTTACAGATGATAAAACTGAGATACAGAGGGTAGTGATTTGCTGGGAGAAGTCATAGCAAGTAAGAGACAGAGCTAGGATTTTAATGTCCATGGGGTCTGGTCCAAAGTCCGTGTTCTTTTTTTTTTTTTTTTTTTTTTTTTGAGACGGAGTCTCACTCTGTCGCCCAGTCTGAAGTGCAGTGGCGCAATCTCGGCTCACTGCTACCTCCGCCTTCTGGGTTCAAGCGATTCTCCTGCCTCAGCCTCCTGTGTAACTGGGACCACAGGTGCGTGCCACCACGCCTGGCTAATTTTTTGTAGTTTTAGTAGAGACGGGGTTTCACCGTGTTAGCCAGGATGGTCTCTATCTCCTGACCTCGTGATCCGCCCACCTTGGCCTCTCAAAGTGGTGGGATTACAGGCGTGAGCCACCGGGCCCGGCCATGCTCTTAACTGCCTCACTCTGATGCCTCTCTAAAAGTACCCCTGTTTCACAGGTCTCTGTGTATGTTAGCAGATATTTACTATAGTACCATAGTGATCCAATTATGAATGCACACTAGTTATGTTTCTTTCTGAACTATGTTCATTCTTTCTTCTTGGTTTCTTTCTCTGAGGCCTTGGTTTAATTGAAAAGAGGATTAGGAATCTGAGTTTTGTTTCCCCCTTTGCCTTGTCTTACATAATCTTGAGCAAAGGACTAAAGTTTCTTGGCATGCTCATTCCTGTACCTTTTGGATTTTAAAAAATGTATTAAAAGCACAAGAGAAGAGCATTGCAGGACTGGGTTCTGAAGTGGCTGCTCAGAACCCTGCTCATTGTAACTAGTAGATTGCCTAATTTGAAGCAGATCAATTTTATTATCACGTGTATCAGTTTATCAGGACAAGACAAAGTGTCATGGAGTGGGTGGTTTAAGCAACGTAAATTTATTCTCTCACTGTTCTGAAGGCTAGAGATCTGAAATCAAGGCATTGTCAGAGTTGTTTCTTTTGACGCCTTTGCTTGACTCGTAGATGGCCATCTCCCTGTGTCTCCATGTTCTTCCCTCTGTACCTGTCAGTGTCCTAATCTCCTCTTATAAGGACACCAGTCATACTGGATTAGGGCATGCCCATATGACCTCATTTTATCTTAATTACCTCTTTAAAGGCCTTGTCTCCAAATACAGTCACATTCTTAGGTGGTGGGTATTAGGACTTCAGCATATGAATTGGAGTAAGCTGGGGACACAGTTTTATTATGTAAGATTTTGTCCATTTATCATGTATAGTTGTTGTAATCCATATCAAATTCTGTGTGGAAAAAGAAATAGTTACACATAAAATGAACTTTATGGGAGTTCTGAAATGGGAGAAAGCTTTGAGAATTAGCCAGACCTGTAAGTGACTACTTCATAGACACCATTACTTGTGTTTGGAAAGATACAGGTGTCTTTTCAGAAATTCAGATGGCATGTGTTTCCAATAACCCCAGTGCAGGAAATGCCCTTTGTGTTCGTGAGTTTGACATTTGTGTGTGTATGTGATTAAGTGAATGATGACAGATTGGTGTCTCATATAGGAGTTAATAATTTTAAAAAATGAGTTGCCATTAGATTAATGGTATAGTGGAAGGCGTAGAGTGCATTCCTGGGATGCTGGCCATCCACATGGCCATCTGACTTAGGAGAGGAGCATCCACCAGTATTTGGTCCATGGATGCTCTGTTGATCAGGCTTGTTCATTTATGAGCAAGTGCTGAAACCGTCTGGAACCTGGGAAGTCCCAGATAAGAGAACTGTATTATCAGAGTCAGGCTGTTTTGGTAATAGTGTTTTTTCTGTGAAGAGTCATGGTATAAAATATTATTATGAATGACTTATCAAAATATTTTTATAGAAATGTTGATAATTCAGTAATACTTCTTAGGTGAAATTCTGTTTTATTGTGATAATTCAAAGATTGCTGATGAAATTCGTGATTCCCATCATTACATTTGTGAATCCATTTCACAAATATATTTTGACCACCTCTTGGTTATCAGGCACCAGAGATGTAATAGCGCCTTAAGTTCAAGTTGTTTTTAATAGCCCCGGATCAAAAACAAACAAAAAAGCACTTAGATTGTTTCAAAGATGTATTCGAGCCGTCATATGCTAAATGACGAGTTAATGGGTGCAGCACACCAGCATGGCACATGTATACATATGTAACTAACCTGCACATTGTGCACATGTACCCTAAAACTTAAAGTATAATAATAATTAAAAAAAAAGAAAAAAAAAGTTTGTCAAAGTATTATCAGAGGTTTGCAGCTGTCTATCTCAAGGCAGTGGCAATTTCCTTTGTTACGCTGTGGTCCCTGAAGTAGTTGAAATAGTGACTTTTGCATTTTGTAAACCACAGAGAGTCAACACTTCAAAGAAACATACTTGATCTTCCTTTGTATAAGCTGTTTATACAACTTTGATTATACTTGAGAAGTGAGGTATTGTCCAATGTTTATACAATTACAATTCAGGACTTTACCAAAAAAACCCTGGCATATGAGATGTTCATTCTGACTTCTGAGTTTATAGAAGTTTCAGTTCTGAAGTTTAAGAGGAGTTTCGCTTCATCCCTTTTCATTTTGAAGGTAGGAGTTTTTATGATGTCATTGGTATTTAATTTTTAGGACCTTTTGATTTTCAAAGGTCACTGTGATCATTTTGTTCTGTTGATATCAAGTTAAGGCAGTTTTGACTTGGAGCAGTTCTCCATTTCTCTAGTATATAGTCCTTGATATTCATAAACTATAAGATTGTCCTTTTGAGATCAGTGTTTATTGGTAGATACACTTGATGTGGTCAGGGTTTTTGTTGGTTTGTTTTATTTTTGTCTTCTAATTTTAATCTGTTTTATTTAGGAAGGTACACATTTGTGTGTGTGTGTGTGTGTGTGTATGTGTGTGTATTTAAGTCTTTTGTTGTAATAATTGATATTATCCAGCTAGTCTAAACCTTTTTTTTTCTACAAAGAAGTCTCCAGTGTGACTACTTCCATATTTCACCGTTTCCTCAGCTCTCTATTCTTTGTTGTTCTTTGTAGTTTCAGGAAGCCATTGTGTAGACTACACACACACACACACACACACACACACACACACACACACACACATTCCTTGGCAAGTTCCTTCTTTAAGCTCATTAGTAATTTTCAGAGATCTCAGAGTTTTAAAAAAATGTTAATTTATAACCTCCCATGTTTGTTATGATTGTCTAGCATAGTCAGAAATCTGAATTATCTGGAAATTGTGAGCAGCCAAGTACCTTTGATTTTTGGGACTAGTCAAAGGTATGTATCTACTCATAGGAAGGTCTTTGTGAGAATATCTGAAACTCACAGCTGCCTAGTGATTTTTCACTTTTGATCATATCTAAATGTACACTTTCCACTTTCTGTTTCTGTGATACCTACAGAATTTATGTGTTTTGACAAACTTACAAAAAACTTGCTAGTGGAAGAGCAAAGGTTTCCCGTGTCTTCCTTAGTCTGCAGTCCAATTCATAGTTATGTGTCAATTCATAGTTACCTTACATTAAACACCTTTTCTGAAGAGATAATTACATCATTTTAATTCATGAAATCTCAAGATTTAAATAGATTTTGAAGGATACATCGAATGCTTGAATCTACAGCATTTCAGCCACATGACTTTTTTTTTTTTTTTTTTGAGACAGTCTCTCTCTGTCACCCAAGCTTGAGCGTAGTGGCGCAATTTCGGTTCACTGCAAACTCTGCCTCCTGGGTTCACGCCATTCTTATGCTTCAGCGTCCTGAGTAGCTGGGATTACAGGCGTGCGTTACCACGCCCAGCTAATTTTTTTGTATTTTTAGTAGAGACGGGGTTTCACCATGTTAGCCAGGATGGTCTCGATCTCCTGATCTCGTGATCTGCCTGTATCGGCCTCCCAAGAAACCCTGTTTCTTAAAACAGTCTTAACTAGTGAAGTCTGTATAGAGAAGTTCCTGAGATGCTAATTATAAAAAAAAGATATATTTTATGTTCTAGTTGCTAGCAAATAAAATGTATTTTGTGTTTATATTTCTTTATTCACAGGCAGCTGAAAAAGTTGGATGAAGATAGTTTAACCAAACAACCAGAAGAAGTATTTGATGTCTTAGAGAAACTTGGAGAAGGGTGAGTGTAAAGAAACTATAGGTAGGTCATTGGGTCCCAGTCTTTTTCCTGCCCCAGAAGAAGCAGAAGGATATGAACCTTTCAGCATTGTTCTAGGTGGGGTGGAAGGTAAATTTACAGCTTGTGATGTCCTTCTTCGCTTTACTCCAATCCCTATTATAGACAGATTTAGTGATTCCTGGTCTTTTTAACACGAAGAATATCTATTGTTTTCTCTTTTGTAGGATCTGTGTGATTTTATCTACTTAACAGATAGCACTAATTAGATTATAATTCTATAAGAAACTTTTTAATTTGCTGTTCATAATTTCTGATTGGTATGCAATAACTGTTTCAATGAAAATCAATGTAATTTAGTATTTTAATATTTGCACCTTTGTGAAATATAGTAAATAAATTAAGCACTATCACCACCTTCACAGCTACTTAGGAGATCCCCAATCCTGGGTTGGGAGCCAGTGGATTTCCTGAAACACAGATTTGTTAATGCGTTTATAAAATACTGATGAAATGATATTAGTAATGTGCAGTGACCATCATTGACTTTCATGATACAATTAAGTTTACATAATTTTTATACTTTTATATATCATTTTAATTCAATCCTGTGTATTTATTCCTTCTTCTGTAATGACCAGGAAATTAAAATGTTAATGACACCATTTCTTAAGTTTTTCTTGTTAATTTTTGAATAGGCGATACAATCATATGATTCAAAATTTAAAAAAATATTAAGACTCATACAATAAAAAAAAAAAAACAACTGCCTCCTACCTCTCTCTGTCTCTTAGCCACCCAGAATCACCAAGGGTAGCGGCTTCTTGTGTGTCTTTCAGAGACAGGCTATGTGTGTGCGAGCGCGCACTCGTGTTTGTGTGTGTGTGTGTGTGTCTGTATTTTTAATCCCTTGGGAGTATTTCTGGATCAAGGGAAGACCTGACATACTAACTTGTAAAAACAACTACCGACTGATGACTATATGCTCTTTAAAATCATTTCCTTTATGTCATTAGATTATTTTTTGGGTTTAGTATTTTTTATGTTAGGAGACAGATTTACAACGTTAAACCCAATCCTGGATTACATGAAATGGTTTTTTTATGATTTACCTCCTTGTAAAAAACATTAGTCATCGTCTTTTTGTAAGTTGGAAAAATACTCTTCGGAATCCAGCAAGAAATCAAGCAGAGAAGGGAAGTAAAAATGACACACCAGCTGTGCTGTGAAAAGACAAGTCCAAGATGAATCTGAAGACTGCCAGTTGACTGGCATCATTAAAGGTATGGGGAAATGACAGTCCCTCTACATCTGTTGCCTGCCATTTTCAGCTTTAGCTTGCCATCCTTGCTATTTTCCCTAAGGCAGCAAGGCTGTGACCTTTAATCTAACAATGCTCTTAAGTTGTACTTAGAATAAGGTCAAGACTGATAGGCATAATTGACTATGTAACTTATTTCTCTCATTTCTAATACAGTTTGCTCTTACTACTACAATGTGAGGCTGACCTGGGTTAAAATCCTCGCTCTACTGTTTACTGGTCATAATAGACAAGTGGGCTTAAGCAAATTGCTTACTATTTTGGAGGCTCACAATCCTCATCTGTAAAGTTGGGATAATAATATATCAATTCATAGAGTTGTGTTATTACCTGAGGTAATTGGGGTAAAGTATAGTGCTTATCACAATAATAAATGTTCAGTAAGTGGCAACTATTGCTATTCTATTTTAAATGTATCAACTGAAGCATTTTCAAGACCTCATCATGTCAAGTCTTAAAGTATTTTTAGGTGTTGTTATAGGTAGCTCTGTTTGAGCTGATTGGGTTTGTGGAATGTCAAAGGAAGACTATAGACAGAGAATATATCAGAAATATAATGTAAACAAAAAATAAGCTAATTATGATTTTTTAAATTGTATTTTATTTATTTGTTTATTTATTTTTGTAGAGACGAGGTCTCACTGTGTTGCCCAGGCTGGTCTTGAACTCTTGGCCTTAAGTGATCCTCCTGCCTCAGCCTCCCAAAGTGCTAGGATTAGAGACGTGAGCCACTGCACCTGGACAAATTGCGTTTTAGATCTATGGATGTCTTCTGCAAGGAATGTGGAAATTTCCCTATGAAGATATCACCAGGGAGAAAACAAAGCTTCAGATCTTTCTTCCCATACTATCACCTTATTGTTCTTCTAAATAATACCAGATTTCTGGTATTTCTTGGATTTCTGTTATTCTGACTGAATGAACCTAAGCAAGCCTCATTTAACTAGGAATATTTTGAAGGAAGACCTTCACTGCACTTCTTTTCCAAACATGTGACACAATGCTATTCTTTTTTTTTGAGATTAAGTCTTGCTCTGTCACCAGGCTGGAGTGCAATGTCACAATCTCGGCTCACTGCAACCTCCGCCTCCCAGGTTCAAGCGATTCCCCTGCCTCAGCCTCCTGAGTAGCTGGGACTATAGGCACACACCACCACGCCCGACTTATTTTTTGTATTTTAGTAGAGATGGGGTTTCACCGTATTGGCCAGGATGGTCTTGATCTCGTGATCTTGTGATCTGCCTGCCTCAGCCTCCCAAAGTGCTGGAATTACAGATGTGAGCCGCCACACCTGGCCAATGCTATTCTTAAATTGTTCGGGAGGATGAATGGTTTGTGAACTCTCACTGACTTGTATCTTGTGAAATGAGCTATGGCTAAAAAAACTGTTGGATTCTGGAGGCTGCAATCATTCTGTGTTATGAGGATCATATGGATCTGTGGCAGAGTAGAGCCAAAGCTCCAGACCAGGATGAGTGGAGAGCACTTGGGAAGTGTTTTCAAGTGGAGCCTAGCACCTTTTTTCTTCTACTTAAAGTTGTACACATTGACTCATTTGAATTTTTATCATAGAATGATAACAAAAGCATCTTGCCCATGGTTTCATAAAAAATGAGTGCTATTGTTAAGACTTGTATCTGATTAATTTGGCCTCAGATACTGTGGTATTTCCATTTTTCTACATAGATCCTTGCCTTGCATGGCTTATGTAAAACACCTACTTCTCCATTCTCTGCTGTCAGTTGTAATTCATTGAATAATCTCATTTTGTTGTAGGGAATCAAGTTTTAAGGGACTTGCTTGTGAGTATGATTGCTGAAATCTTCTAACCACCCCCTATCCCTGCCTTCAGATTACTGTAAATGCAGTATATGGAATCAGGAATCTTAATTTCATGTGAGCTATCGGAGTTTTCCTTGCTATCAGGATGCATAGGGAGGTATGAAGAGTGTTCTGGTCAAGATTGCTGAGTGAGTGTATGAAGAGAACTTTCTAATATATAAGAATAATGAGTGAAAATTATTTTAAATATAAGGATATATAGACAGCTATGGACAAGGGATAGGAAAGAAATCTAAATAATCAGCGGAGACTAAAGCATGCCTTACCCTTGTCAGGAGATTGCATTTGAGCTTCCTGCATGAAGTTGGGGGCTGGAACTCGGCTCTCCATCTGTGAACTAAAGCTGAAATGAATTTGCCTGACCACAACCAGAAAGTGTCATTTGCCTGTGGCCTAGGGAAAAAATGGATATACTGGTTCGATAATAGGAACTGAGCTTGGATTGTATTTAAGTATGGTATCTTGAAGGGCAAAAACCCCAAACTCTGAATATAAGACCTGGTTTAAGTTGTGTATCCCAGACTACTGTACTGAGAAAACCATGAAATCATCGACAGTGAGTGTGGTATAGAGGAAAATCATTCAAGAGAAAATGAAATCCATGCAAGGAAATCTACTGCCATGAGATAATCAGCAGAATGGGAGAATTCACACTGAAGGAAAAAGAAATAATGGAGCAATCTCAAAAACAATTTAATATAATTACAATTTTCAAAAAGATCAAGGAGGAGATAACATTTTAAAAAGGACATCAGATTATTAACATGATTATTAACATATTTGCCCAAAGGCAGATAAAAAGTTGGGAATCTTGACAATGAAAACTACAACAATTGAAGTTTTAAAAGCCCAATAAATTGGATAAACAGTAAACTAGACAAACTGAAAGGAGAATTTGTGAATTGAAAGATAGAAATGAGACTGATCACAACATGCAGAAATACAGTGTTGGAAACCAGGAAGACAACATAGATTGAGGAGGTCTAATACAGTTTCGGTAGGAATTCTAAAAGAAGATCCTAGAAGTGATAGAGGAAATAATCACATAATAATCCTGAGAGTTTTTCATTCTTGAGGAAAGACACGAGCCCTCAGATTGAAGAAGTTTATGAAGTGCCAGATCAACTCCTAGTTACATTACAGTAGAATAGTAGACTGTTAAGGACGAAGGAAACCTTAAAAACTATGGGGAGATTACCCATGGAAAATGATAATCTGATGAAAGCTGACTTCTCAGCCACAGTCGATGTTGGAACACTGCAACAACAGTGCTGAGGGAAAGCTGTTGTCAATCCGGTATCCAACCAAACTATCATTCTAGAGTGGAGGTGAAATAAAGACAGTTTCAGACATACAGGAGCTAATTTATCAAGAATGCCTTTGGATGGAAGTAACAATACCCAACAAACAGTGGCTAACCAATAAAGACATTAAGAACTAAATAATACATCTGGGGGTGTGAGATTCGAGAAGCCATTAATTGGCTTGACAATGGTTTGACATCTGGGTAATTCTCATAGTCTCAAATGGCTGCATTAGTTTCAAGCATCATCCCTCACATGGCAGTAACCAAAGAAAGAAGGGAAGTGGCAGGTGGAAATGGGCCTTCTTGTGTGCTTGTCTCCTACCAGGGAAGAAAGTCTTTCCCAGAAACCTTTCAGCAGAATTATCTTCAAATTTCAGTGGCCAGAACTGGGCGACATGTTTGCCACTAGTTCAGTCACTGGCAGAAGGGAATAGGAATTCTGTGAGTGGCTTGGACTACCATGGTATATCTCCTGGGATGAAGCACATCACCACTGTAACAAATTAGGAAGTTATTTTAGCAAGGAAGAAGGGACACATGCTCAACAGTTGCCTCTCTCTGGCAAAAAGTATTTGGTGTAATATTTAAGGATCATTATGCTAGTTTTGCAAGTATGACAGCTTCTAATGGAATGGAAATATTTTTATGTGCTCTGCATAGACTTAAAAAGTTTTATGTTACTTTCACATTGAAACAGTTCATGAGCATCTTTTTGGCAGTTAGAGTATTCTACTTTGACATAGTAGGTGGCACTGTTATTTTGATTTTTTTTTTCACCAAGACAGTGTGAAGATACAGATGTGTTGGGAAATATGAAAGACAGTTTACTCAGTATTATTTCACTGACAGCTGCCCAGGATTCCAATGAAAATGTTATCTGTGTAAAGTGATGATGGTATCTCATTTGACCATCACAAATGAGATACCATCACATCTTGTAAGGTAGTTTGTTTATTGTCATTTTACAGATGAGAAAATTCAGGTACAACAAGGTTAATAAGGTGTAAATGATAGCTAAATGTAGTGTTGGTAGGACTCAAATCCAGCTTCTTTACTTTCAAAATCTAGTGGATCTGTAGCCTCCAAATTGACTAGATACACAAACTTTATTTTGATATTAAGCTGTTAAGGGAAGATGGAGTAGGAAGCAAAGAGTGTGTGTGCTGTGTTTACCTGATACTAATATTAAACAGGCTTAGATTTTAATTAGTTTCCATAATATTTTAAGTATTATTGTAAGTAAGAGGAGCAAGGACAGAAAGATCTTGTGGTACTAGAGTGAATACAATAAAACAAAGACTGCCACTTCCATATTGTACCCCAGTATAGATGGGGAGACAACGTAAGCTTTGTTTTCAGACACACCCGGGTTCAAATCCTGGACTGATAACACAACTGGTTTCAAATCCTGGACTGATAACTTATGTGACCTTGGGCAAATCATTAACCCCTTTGAACCTTTTTACATTTACCTGTAAAATAGGGATAATCGTCTCATCTTCATTTTTTGTAGGAATGAATTGAGATGGTGTACAGTCTCTAGCAGATAGCAGGCATGCAGTGCATGGCAGCTACTATATTACCATCTCATAAGAATACATTCATTACAGTTTTGAATGTGAAGCTTTCAAGATGCCATTTTGTTGTAGTTCTCTTGGCAGTTTTTTCCCCAAAAGTATTTTAGCTATCTTAGTTTTGCAAGTGTATATGTATTAGGCACTTAGGGATATATGTTAGAACTATCAGTTGCTTGTGTTTTACCACTTCTTATATCTTGGCTTGCTTTGACTTTATAAATGTTCTTCTTCTCCCAAATGTATAGGTCCTATGGCAGCGTATACAAAGCTATTCATAAAGAGACCGGCCAGATTGTTGCTATTAAGCAAGTTCCTGTGGAATCAGACCTCCAGGAGATAATCAAAGAAATCTCTATAATGCAGCAATGTGACAGGTAAAGGCATGTGGGCTTCCTTTGGGGAGAATGTGGTTTTGAATTAGCTATGATTGTGTAGTTTGATACCTAGAGACACATTTACTTAGATATTTTGCAGAAGGGAGAATTCGATGGAATCACTGTGCATTTTCTTTTCAGAAAAAAATATGATGATAATGGTTGTTTTTGTAGCTAAACCTCCGTAATTTTTATGCATGGTGTTTTGTTTTTTTTTTTTTCAATTTTTCTTTTTTTTTTTTCTGAGACAAAGTCTCGCTCTGTCACCCAGGCTGGGGTGCAGTGGTGCAATCTCGGCTCATTGCAACCTCCACCTCCCAGGTTCAAGTGATTCTTGTGCCTCAGCCTCCCGAGTAGCTGGGACTATAGGCATGTGCCACTACGCCCAGCTAATATTTTTGTATTTTTAGTAGAGATGGAATTTCACCATATTTGTCAGGCTGGTCTCAAATTCCTGACCATAAATGATCTGCCTGCCTCGGCCAAATCCCAAAGTACTGGGATTACAGGAGTGAGCCACCATGCCTGGCTTTTTTCTTTTCTTCAGTGAGCCCTTTTAGAAACTAGGAAGAAGAGGCAGAAGGTGGTGCTTGCTTTTTTGTGTGTGTGTGATAATGATCTTTTTTACTTCCTATTGAGAAAACATTTCTGCAGAGATAGCCAAGAACAGATAATTCAAATGTTTTTTAGTTCTAGAAACCTTAGAATATCAGGTAAATCTATAAAAAAAGAGTAGTTATGTATATACTACTGTTTGTTCCTTCACATTAAAAAAATTATTCTAGCTGAGAGTACCTACGTATTTATTTTTGAGGAACTAAGATTTGTCAAATGTTGTAAGCAGGAAGTCAGACCAAAAGACAACCACAGAAAACCACGTGGTTTGCTCTGAAATTCCATGACAACATGGGTTGGTCACTGATAGAGCAGGCTTCCCCAGCACTATTTAGATTAGAGACAAACACAAAGTTAGGGGCAATGCCAGCTCTAGGGAGCTGAAGATGGGTGAGAAATTCTCTCAGTTGAAGCTGCATTCATTCTTCTGAAGGCTTTTTGGTCAGCAGATCAACTTAGTACCTGCTGTTTGCAAAACTTCTACATTAGGGTTTAGGTGGGGCTACCTACCAAAAAATTAGTCCAGAAGCCTTTCAGTCTCACAGACTTGGGAATGTAGTCCTTTCTTTTTTCTCTCCCTCCTTTTTTTTTCCCTTCTATTTTTGTGATTACTGTCTACTAGATAAAATCCCCATTTTTCTTGATTGGATTGACCAGATGAAGGTGGCAGTTTTCCATTTACTCCTTTTTCAGATACATTTTGGAAGTTCTTTCCATTTGGCAAATTGGGACTTTGTCACTTTCGATAGACTGTGCGGGAGCTGTGTTCCAAACAGAGTATGGAAATGTCTTTAATTAAAGAAGAGATATTTTTAAGCGTCTACTCTGTGCTAAGCACTGTAAGAAATACAGTGAAATACAGAGCAGAGTCCTTGTGCTTTGGGAGTTTATAGACTAATTGGACAGGCTAAGTATATATATATGTAGAGGAGAATCTAGCCAACAGTGCAAGTCTATAGAGAACATATTCCAGTAGTAAATACTTGATAGTAATGGCCTACAGTATTTAACTCCTGTCAGTACTGTATTACAAGGAGAGTAAATGTGTTGATATTTACCTTAGACACTTTTTTCATTAATATTTAATGTGTGTGTGTGTTTTGCTGTCCTTGTCACTGGCATGTTTCCCAAGGTTTGAAGAGGAAATTCTAAGAGTTCTGAGTTAATGAAGCCAATTTGGTTTTAACATCAGTTGTTAGGAAACTTCATTTGGCCATGATAACAATCTAGCCAGTTAAAGGTGGCAGCTCTCAGAGGGCACATTATTTTATTTTAATAGGATATTTGATTTTTCTCTGAAATTTCTTGTTTGGTATCTCTCTTCCAGCTTGAGACCTAAAATTCCAGGTTTGATCCTGAACATTTTTTCTTTATAATAGATTGTAGTGTGTCTATGTTTTTATTACAAAGTACATATGACTTCTTAGAAAAATTCAAATGAAAAGAAAAGAAAATCACTTTTCCCTTTGGAGAAATCATCATTTTTTCTTTTTTTTGAGACGGAGTCTCCTCACTCTGTTGCCCAGGCTGGAGTGCAGTGGCGCGATCTCGACTCACTGCAAGCTCCGGCTCCTGGGTTCATGCCATTCTCCTGCCTCAGCCTCCTGAGTAGTTGGGACTACAGGGCCTGCCACCACGCCAGGCTAATTTTTTTGTATTTTTAGTAGAGACGGGGTTTCACCATGTTAGCCAGGACGGTCTCGATCTCCTGACCTCGGGATCCGCCCGCCTCGGCCTCCCAAAGTGCTGGGATTACAGATGTGAGCCACTGCGCCTGGCTGAAATCATCATTCTTAAATACTGCTTGATACACATATTCTTCCAAATCACTTTGGAGTTTTACAGTAATTACTGTTTTGTAGCCTGCTTTTTTGTTTGTTTGTTTGTGTAAACACAATATCTTCTCATGTTATCACATAGTCTATAACATTTTTCATGGATTCATGATATTTTATTATACGGCTATAGCATTCTTTGTTTTTTTTGAGATGGAGTCTTGCTCTGTCGCCCAGGCTGGAGTGCAGTGGCATGATCTCGGCTCGCTGCAACCTCCACCTCCTGGGTTCAAACAATTTTCCTGCCTCAGCCTCCCGAGTAGCAGGGACTACAGGTGCACACTGCCACGGCTGGCTAATTTTTTGTATTTTAGTAGAGACAGGGTTTCACCATCTTGTCCAGGCTGGTCACGAACTCCTGAGCTCAGGCAATCCGCCCGCATCGGCCTCCCAAAGTGTTGGGATTACAGGTGTGAGCCACTGCACCTGGCCCTGTATCATTATTTCTTAAATAAACTCCCTAATGTTGGATGGACATTTAGATGATATCTAAATTTCCACTTTTGTCAATAGTGCTATGATGGTAACTGTTACTTTTTGAACATTTATAATTCTTTTTTGAGGATAAATTGTAGACATAGAAATGCTGGTTAAAGAACCCACCAAGTTTTTTATACTTTCGTGATTTATTACCCTCCAGAAAAGCTATACCATTTTGCATTCTTATCAGGAGGTTGTCCATTTTATCCTTAACTATGAATAATTGATCTTTCCAGATGAGGAATTAATTTGTATATACTTGCTAGCATGAATTAAGAGATATTTGAAGGCCATTTTATTAATTTGTATTGTCTCTCTCTCTCTAGCCCTCATGTAGTCAAATATTATGGCAGTTATTTTAAGAACACAGACTTATGGATCGTTATGGAGTACTGTGGGGCTGGTTCTGTATCTGATATCATTCGATTACGAAATAAAACGGTAGGTTTACCTTCTAGAACAATGCAACTGAGCTAGTTTCTTATGCCATCTTCTTTTCTCTGCCTCTTTTTCAGGGCATTCTCCTACTAGAGAGACGACTGTCAGATTTCCCCTTTTCCATGGTTATTTTCCGTCTTTATTCTTTTATGTCTCCTAAGAGTGACAGCTTTTTTTTTTTTTTTTTTTCAAGAGACCAGAGTCCCCTGTCACCCAGGCTGGAGTGTAGTGGCACAGTCATAGCTCACTACAGTCATAGCTCTACCTCCTGGGCTTCAGTGATCCTCTCACTTCAGGCTCCTGAGTAGCTGGGACTACAGGCATGTACCACCATGCCCAGCTAATGTTTTGTTCTGTTTTTTAATTTTTTTGGGGGGGGGGAGACGGGGTCTCACTATGTTGCCCAGGCTGGTTTTGAACTCCTGGCCTCAAGCAATTTTCCCACCTCAGCCTCCCAAAGTGCTGGGATTACAAGTATGACCCCCCCATGCCTGGCAATGTGGCAGTTTTGACACCAATTTAGTCCAGTGATTTTTACCATGCTTTGGTTATTTCTTACTGGGAAGAAAATGACTGTTAGATCTTAGTTATAGAATGAATTTTAAATGTTTAAATTTGGATTTGGATTTGGGTTTCTGCTTCTACCTATTGTGTTCACAAATTAAATTCCTGTATTTCCTGTTAATCAGAGAATAATCCCCTTATGAAAGATTATTTGCTGATACTGTGGTTACAGTATAAGACCTAGGAGTCATGGGTTCTAGTTCTGGTTCAGTTACTTAATCTCTTTATGTATTCATTCAGTAAATATTTCTTGAACACTGTTTTAGGCCTGAAGGATCTAATAGTAAATAAAACAGATGACAACTCTGCTGTCATGGTAGTGTACTTCGGAATAGGGCAACAAAAGCAAATTAATGGTAACTATTAATAGAAAAGATATAATAATGATATATACTATGAGGAAAATGAATGAGAATGAAGTGATGGTAAAGTTGTGGAGACTGGTGGGCTATTTTAGAGTAGATAGTTGAGGAAGGTCACTCAGAAGTGGTGACGTTTACAGGAAGACTCAAATGACGAAAAAGAGCTAAGAGTCCTGAAGGAACATTGTGGGTGGGCAGTAACCAGTGCAAAGACCTTGAGGCTGGAATGAGTTTGGCATGTCTGAGTGATAGAAGGGCTACCATGACTAGAAGGGAATAGGCAAAGGAGAAGCTGTAGGAGATGAGGTTTGGCAGGTGGGCAGGGCTAGATTGTATTAGATATTGCAGGTCATGGGAATGAGTTTGAATTTTATTCCAGGTATTATAGGAAACCATTGCTGGATTCTAAGCAAGTGAGCGAGCCATCTGATGTATGTTTTAGAAAGATAACTCTGGGGCTGGGTGTGGTACCTCATGCCTGTAATCCCAGCACTTGGGGAGGCTGAGGCGGAGGATTGCTTCAGTCTAGGAGTTCAAGGCCAACCTGGGCAACATAGTGAGACCTCGTCTCTACAAAAGAAAAAAGAAAAACAAAATTAGTCAAGTGTGGTGTCATGCGCCTGTAGTCCCAGCTAACTTTTGGGGTGTGATGGGGGTTGAAGTGGGAGGATTGCTTGAGCCCAGGAGGTTAAGGCTGCTGTAAGCTGTGATTGCGCCACTGCACTGCAGCCTGGGCAGCAGAGCAAGACTCTGTTTCAAAAAATAAAAAAGATAACTGACTTCTGGGTAGATTGTGGGTGGATAAGTGGAGAAGCAGAGAAAATCTTAGCCTGTGGTTTTTTTGTCTTAATAAGAAAAATAAGAATAATAATATCTGTATTCCATATTTGCAAAGTTGGGAAAATTAATTTAAATATGTAAAAGTACTTTGTAAATTGTGAGGTGCTACACAAATTATAAGGTGAGGGTGTTTTAAAACTGAGTTATAACTTTTGGATTATTCATATACTATCTTCTTAATTTACATTATTCAGAATTAGTGTGTTTGCTTAATCAAATAGCAAGTTCTTTAGGAATAGTATCCTAACATAAGATATATGTAAAGAAGTTCCAAAACTGGAATAATTTATTGAATTAAACATTGGATTTCAGGGCTTCTTATATGCAGCATTAAGTCAATTTATTTCAGGTATTTTAAACTAGTCCAAAATTAATTTTGATGGCACTTTTGGTTTTTTTTTTGCCATTGTAATAGTAGGTTATTATATTTAAGTAAATTTTAACTTAATTACTAAGTGCTGGTTTTTTGTTGTTGTTGTTGGTTTTTTTTTTTTTTTTTGAGACAGAGTCTCCTCGCTCTGTTGCCCAGGCTGGAGTGCAGTGGTGTGATCTCGGCTCAGTGCAAGCTCCGCCTCCCAGGTTCATGCCATTTTCCTGCCTTAGCCTCCCTGGTAGCTGTACTCCCTAGTACAGGCGCCCACCACCACGCCTGGCTAATTTTTTATGTATTTTTAGTAGAGACGTGGTTTCACCGTGTTAGCCAGGATGGTCTCGATTTCCTGACCTCGCGATCTGCCTGCCTCGGCCTCCCAAAGTGCTGGGATTACAGGCATGAGCCACCGTTCCCGGCCTAAGTGCTGATTTTTAATTACTACACGTTATTTTGCCAAATGTTATAACTCTGCCCTGTCCACCATGATATCCACTAGCCGCATGTGGTTATTAAGGACTTAAAATGTGGCTAGTCTGAACTGAGATATGCTGTAAATATAAATTATACACCAGAGTTTGAAGAATTATTGCCATAAAAATTGTAAACAAAAATCTTTGATTTTTTCATATTGATGACATGGTGGAGTGATAATATTTTGGATAAATATGGTTAAGTAAAGCAGATTATCAAAATTAATTCTTTCTTTTTTTTTTTTTTTTCAAAGATAGAGTCTTGCTCTGTTGCCCAGGCTAGAGTGCAGTGGTGTGATCATAGGTCACTGTATGTTGGAACTACTGGGCTCAAGTGATCCTCCTGCCTCAGCCTCCTGAGTAGCTGGGATTACAGCACCAGCCACTGCGTCTGCTTGTTTCCTTTTTCAATGTGGCTACTAGAAAATTAAAAATTATATTTGTGGTTCCCATTATATTTCTATTAGGCAGTGCTACTTCAACTGATTAACTTAACTGGTTAGAATAAAGAGGTGGTAAGTCAAGTCATGAGCTTTGTTCTCTTCCACTATAGAAGGTACCCCAGACTCTAGCCTACTACCTTGCCAGTAGTGTTTGCCTGGACTTTAGTGAAAGCTTTATCATTTCTCTCTGACCTTTGGCATAAATGACTTAACTTGTCTGTGCCTCAGCTTCATTATGTATAAAATGATGATGATAATAATAGTTCCTCTACCTCATTTAGTTGTTATAAGATGAAATGAGATTACATAGTGCTTAGCATGGATTAAACACTTAGTAACGGTTAGCCTTTATTTATTTATTTATTTATTTTTGAGACAGAGTCTGGCTATGTCACTCAGGCTGGAGTGCACACAATCTCAGCTCACTGCAACCTCCGCCTCCCGGGTTCAAGTGATTCTCCTGCTTCAGCCTCCTGAGTAGCTGGTTTACAGGTGCCTGCCACCACACCCAGCTAATTTTTGTATTTTTAGTAGAGACAGGGTTTTGCCATGTTGGCCAGGCTGGTCTTGAACTCCTGGCCTCAAGTGATCTGTCCGCCTCAGCCTCCCAAAGTGCTGAGATTACAGGCATGTGCCACTGTGCTTGACTTTTTTTCATATTATTAGCATAGGACCTGGTGCTTATTAAATATTGATTGATAATATCAAAGGTGTTAAATTATGACATATTAATTGATTTTCATGACACTCTTAAAAGTTATATTCCTATTTTATAGATTGGGAAACAGGCTAAGAGAATAAGAGAAGGTCAGTAACTTGCTTAAGTCACATGAAAGTAGAGCCAAGAGTAAAAGCTACGTCTTCCTAGTCCCAAATCCTACAGTTTTTGCACCAGAGCACACTCCATTTCACATCTGAGGTGTTTGTCAGAAGGGGAACTATGTAACAGTTTGTTGACAGATTGAGTTTGTTTAGGACTGGTGTCGGGTCTGCAGAAAGTCTATATTGGCCAGATCAGATATTCTATACTAGTTTCTAGCATTCTCACTTTCATTTATTTATCATCGTTCAACAGATATTTTTTTCAGTGCCTACTGTGTGCCAGGTGGCTTTATTGGTATTAGGGAAACAAAAGTAAACAAATCAGACATTTTTAGGAGCTTGTGTTTCTAACAGGGATGATATCACATACATAGATAAATAATGGGTAATATGTCAGATGGTAGTATACTGCAGTGACAAGGTAATTTAAGGGAATAGAGTATGAGCTAGAAATGGAGTAAGAAAGCCCTCTCCATTTTCTGAGGAGGTGATATTTGGGCAGATTACAAACTGAGGAAGCATACTGGATAGACATCAGGATGAAGAGAATAGGCAGTTGAAAAGTCCCAGAAAGGGGAGTGTGCTTAGAGTGTTTGAGGAACAGCAAGGAAGCAAGCCCTTGTTGAAACAGATTGAGCAAGGTAGAAAGTGGTAAAAGATGAAGTTAAAGAGGTAGCTGAGAGCCAGATCATGTAAAGCCTTGGTAAGGACTGACTTTTATTTTAAGTGGGTTAGGAAGACATTGGTAGGTTTTGACTCTGGCTTACATTTTAATTATAGCTTCTGTGTGGAAAATACATTGTAGAGTGTCAAGAGCAGAAGCAAAGAAGCCAGTCAGGAGATTATGAGAATAGTGCAGTCAGGACACGATGGTGACTTGAACCATGGTGATTACAGAGGGTGTATTTGGATATACAGTGTTTTGAAGATAGAGAAAAGTCAAGGATGACTTCAAGGTTTTTGACCAGAGCAACTGAAAGAATAAAGTTTCCTTTTACTGAAAGAGGGAGGACTGTGGGAGAAGTGGAGTAGGTTGGAAGGATCAGAGGGAGAGGGGTAAGGTGATAGACATAGAGTTTGATTTTGACATGTTATGCTTATGATGCTGGCTAGGTATTCTAGTTGGAGATACATAAATCTGATTGAGGGGAGATCTGGTATGGAAATATAGCCTTGGGAGTGGTCAGTGTATCTATGGTATAAGCAGTCAGATGCTGTTCACAGGTTGAATAAGATCTGTTTATATTAAAGAAAGGTTTGGATCTGATTTTTCCTCCTTTTTCTAATGCGCTGATATAAACTGATAGAATTTGAACTTCTTATTCTTTTTTCAGTTAACAGAAGATGAAATAGCTACAATATTACAGTCAACTCTTAAGGGACTTGAATACCTTCATTTTATGAGAAAAATACACCGAGATATCAAGGCAGGAAATATTTTGCTAAATACAGAAGGACATGCAAAACTTGCAGATTTTGGGGTAGCAGGTCAACTTACAGTAAGTAAAAATATTACTTGTATTGATAATTTTCATTTCTGTCCTGAGAAGCAGTTCCTTTTATTTACCTATTTTTAAAATATAATACTTGACTTAATTGTATTAGTAAAAAATCACAGAATCTGCCAATAGGTTACAAAAGAGCTAGTTAGTGGGTTATTTTAGATCTTTTCCTGGGGTTCAGGTCACATAGCTTAACTTTGTTCAACTTTTATAAAGATGAAAAGTAAAGCAAGAAATGATAGATTACTCTAGTGCACTACATCAACATATTTATAAAAGGAAGAAAAATTAAGAGGAAGAAAAATTAAGTCCAAACTGCTTTCCTTGACTAAGACATAACATCATCTCATTCAACTTCCAGGTAGTACTTGGCAGTTACTGTGCTGAAAACACTCTGTTCGTTTGAGTCCAGGATACAGTCTCTTGATTCTTCTCCTGCCTAACTAGTGCATGGAAGTGAAAAAAGAAAAAAAAAAACTTGTTTTCAAAATAGGAAGTCTAGAATTATTTGATTCTACATAAGTATATATGAAAGTATATATAGAAAAATAGAAATAGTTTTAGGCAGGTATACTCTAAAATTTGCAAAAATATTACATATCAAGTGGTTTTCTTGGGTGGTAGAATGAATATATATAGTGTGTGTTTAGAACTGGTGTTATGTACGGTTTTTTTTTTTATTATTTTTATTTTTTTATTATAAGTCTGCCTGGGACATGTTAGGGAGCCTCAGGTATTGTAACAGCACAGAAATTGCTTTGATGTTTAAAATAAATCAGAACCTTATTCAGTATCATGATTTGTGGGCTCTCCAAAAGGTTTTGTTGTTAACACAAAAGTAAACAGTACCAGACAATATTACCTAAACCACAGTCTTAGTCAGGAAACCAAATTGAAAAAATACACCCTCTGATGGTCTATAAAATAATATAATATTGGTCGGGTGCAGTGGCTTATGCCTGTAATCCCAGCACTTTGGGAGGCTAAGGTGGGAGGATCACTTGAGGTAAGGAGTTCGAGACCAGCCTGGCCAACATGGTGAAACCCCGTCTCCACTAAAAATACAAACATTAGCCGGACATGGTAGCGCACGCCTGTAATCTCAGCTACTTAGGAGGCTGAACCTGGGAGATTGCGCCATTGCACTCTGCACTCCAGCCTGGGCAACAGAGTGAGACCCCATCTCAAAAAAAAAAATGTGTATGTATGTATGTGTGTGTGTATATATATGTGTGTGTGTGTGTGTGTATATATATATATATATATATATATGTATCCATTCCATTTAGTAATTTTAGTAATTGATTGATTACCCAATAATGACTTACAGTGTTCTTATTGCTATAATGCCTGCCTTGGCAGAATTTTTCTCCCCTTTAATATGTACAATTCAGTGTTTAGTATATTCACAAAATTGTGCAACTATTGCCAATGTCTAATTCCAGAACATTTTCATCATCCTCAAAATAAACTGTACCCTTTAGCTGTTAGTCCCCATTCTCGTCCCAGCCCTTGACAACCACTAATCTACTTTCTGTCACTATAGATTTGCATATTCTGAATATTTCATATAAATAGAATCATACATAATGTGCCCTTTTGTTTCTGGCTTCTTTTGTTTAACATAATGTTTTTGAGTTCATCCATGTTGTAACATGCATCAATTCTTCATTCCTTTTTATTGCTCAGTAATATTCCATTGTGGCTGTAACACATTTTGTTTACTTATTCATTAGTTGAATATTTAGATTGTTTCTGCTTTTTGGCTGTTAGGAATAATGCTACTGTGAAATTTGTGTACAGGTTTTTATGTGAACCGTTGTTTTCATGTGATACACAGAGTTGCTGGGTCACATGGTAACTCTGTGTTTAATTTTTTAAGGAACTGCCAAACTGTTTTCCAAACTGGCTCACCATTTTGTGTTCCCTGCTGATGTATGAGAATTCCAACTTCTCTGCATCCTCGCCAACATTTTCTTTTTTGTGTTTTTGATTATAACCATCCTAGTGAGTATGAGGCAGTATCTCTTTGTGGTCTTGATTTGCATTTTACTAATGACTAGTGATGTCGTCTGTCATTTTTTCTGCTTATTGGACATTCGTGTATCTTTGGGAAAATGTCTATTTAAATCTTTTGCCCATTTTTAATTGGGTTATTTACCTTGTTATTGTTGAATTAAGAGTTCTTTATATATTTTAGATATAAGTCTCTTATGTACATGATTTGCAAATATTTTCTCTCATTCTGTGGGTTGTCTTGAAGGTGTCCTTTGAAATACAAAATTTTTAAATTTTGGTCGTGTCCAGTTTCTTTTTTCTTTTGTTGCTTGTGCTTCTGGTGTCACATCTAAGAAATCATTAGCTAATGCAGGGTCATGGAGATTTACTCCTATGATTTCTTTGAAGTGTTTAATGGTTCTAGCTCTTATGTTTAGATCTGTAATCTGTTTTGAGTTAGTTTTCATGGTGTGAGATAGGCATCCAATTTCATTCTTTTATATGTTGATATGTAGTTGTTCCAACATTTGTTGAAAAGACTGTTTTTTCTTTGTTGAAATGTATGAGTTTATTTCTATGCCTTCAATTCTATTCCGTTGACCTATATGTCTGTCCTTGCACCAGTTCTATGCTGTCTTGATTACCGTAAGTTTGAAGTAATTTTTGAAGTTGGTTAAGTGTGAGTGTTCCAACTTTGTCCTTCTATTTCAAGATTGTTTTGGCTATTCTGGGTCCCTTGTATTTCCACATAAATTTTAGGATCAGCTTGTCAATTTCTGCAGAAAAGGCCGTTGGGATTTTGGTAGACATTATTTTGAATCGTAAATCAGCTTGAAAATACTGCCATTTTGGCAATATTGTCTTCCGATCTATGAACATAAGCTGTCTTTCCATTTATTTAGATTTTCTTTAATTCTTTTAGCAATGTTTTATAATTTGCAGTGTACAAGTTTTGCATGTATTTGGTTAAATTCATTCCTAAGTAGTTTGTACTTTTTGATGCTATTTTAAATGGATTTGCCTTATTTTCAGATTGTTCATTGCTAGTGTAACATACAATTGATTTTTGTATATTATCTTGTGTCCTGGCACCTTGCTGGACTTTTTTTTTTTTAAATTAACTGTGAACATGTATGTTGTTTTGTTAAAAAAAATGAGATTTTTTTTCCTTCACTAAAATAAACTGAAACTGTAGTACAAGATGATCTGACTTGGCTGTTTGGTTGTGACACCTCCAGTACTACTAAGTTTAGCCCCTCTCCGGTTTCTTGTCTAGAGGCTGTAGGCCTTGTTGGCAGCTTTCTGGGAAGTGGTGGTGGTGGTGGCAGTGGGGATTGTTAACATGTTAATGCTCATTTAATGTTCCTGATTCACAACACTACCCACACTCTCTATAGTCTAGAGATCCTCGGTTTCACTCCCCAGAGAGTACACCTCCAGTCTAATGCCAGGGTGGGGCGAGGGAAGCCCACTAGTTGCTTGATGGGAGAGGAAGGTTTAGGGTGCTTAGCTGCTTCTTAACTCTTTCAACCCAGGCTTCCTATTTGGATGTCCGTTTTCACCCCTCTTTTCTCTGCCTGATGCCACCAATTTCTAAGTCTTTTGGAGGGGTTGGTGTTAAAATCAGGTTGTTTCCTAGTTTTCCTGGCGACTGACTGAGGATTCCATCTGATAGTCTGTTCAGTTAGTTACTATTGGGCCATCTGCTCTCCAGCTTTTAAAATTTTGTGGCTGTAGTTATTTTCCCCTTTGTTTTTTTATTCTTGTAGATTTATTCTTAAAAAACAATCCTTTTAGTATCTTTTTGAGTGAGTTTTGAGAGATAGTGAAAGTAAAATGTATTTGCTCAAGCTGCCATCTTTACCCAAGACTCTGTAATATTATTTCTGGTGGCAACATGGGTATTTCATTGTATGGATATAGCATGATTTATTTAACTCTTTCCCTACAGTTGGATGTTGGGTGCCCATTAAGGTTGCTTAGAGTTTTCCCACCACTATAAACATAAACTCTGTGATTAACATTCTTGCAACTAAATTTTTCAGCATTTCCTTGAGTAAATCTTAGGATAATTTATTTACGTTGGAATCTGGGTCAGAAAATATGTGAATGTATATTGGCAAAGTGCTTTTGATGCATAGTGCTGAATTTCTTCTAGAAGTGAACAGTTTCAGTTTCCAACTTCAGTATATAAATGTGCTCTTTTCCTCTCATATTTGCTAATGCTGAATGGGCAGTAACTTGTATCTTCCCTGCTATTTCTCAAAGCAGTTCACATATTTTTGCATTTAATTATTGGCCATTTATAAAAATTCGTTTGTAAATGTTCATTTTTGTGTGTGTCAGTTTTCCTAATTGAATGTTGTACTTTTTTTTTGTTTTTGGGAGACAGGGTCTTGCTCTGTCACCCAGCCTGGAGTGCAGTGGCACAATCACGGCTCACTGCAGCCTCAACCACCAGGCTTAGGTGATCCCCCCACTTTGGCCTCTTGGGTAGCTGGGACTACAGACGCACACCACCACCCCCAGCTAATTTTTAGTAGTTTTTGTAGAGACATAGTTTCACCATGTTGACCAGGCTGGTCTCAAACTCCTGAGCTCAAGCAATCTGCCCCACTTGGCGTGCCAAAGTGCTGGGATTACAGGTTTGAGCCATTGTGCCTGGCTGAGTGTTGCATCTTTTAAATAAATCTTATTAAAAAAGATAAACTAAAAAAATTTATGTTAAAATTGTTACTCCTATTTTGTATATGCTGAAATATCTTCTAGTTTACTAGTTGTCTTTTAATTTTGATTATGGCTTTTTAAAAAAATACTACATAAGTTTCCAAATTTTATATAGAAAAATCCATCTACCTTTATCTTATGGTTTCTGTCTTTGATGTCATGCTTAAAAATGCTTTTTCTCCTTAACATTATAGAATGGTTAATCTATGTTTTTTTATTTTTTATTATTTTATTTTATTTTATTTTTTTTGAGACAAGGTCTTGCCCTGGCACCCAGGCTGGAGTACAGTGGCATGATCATGGCTCATTGTGGTGTCAAACTCCTGGGCTCAAGCAATCCTCTTGCTTCAGGCTCCCAAGTAGCTAGGACTACAGGTGTGTGCCACTTCGCCCAGTTAAAATTTTAACATTTTTTATAGAGATAGGCTCTCCCTATTTTACCCAGGCTGGTCCGGAACTCCTGCCTCTGCCTCCCAAAGTACTGGGATTAGAGGTATAAGCCAGCACACCTGCTCTGTTGCTCAGGCTGGAGTGCAGTGGCATGATCATAGTTCACTGTAATCTTGAACTTTTGGGCTCTTAGCCTCCCAAGTAGCTAGGACTACAGGCATGTGCCACCATGCCTGGCTAATGTACTGTTTTTTGGTTTTTTTTGTTTTTTTTTTTTGAGACAATCTCGCTCTGTCACCTAGGCTAGAGGACAGTAGCGCAATCTTGGCTCACTGTAACCTTCGCCTCCCAGGTTCAAGTGATTCTTGTGCTTCAGCCTCCCGAGTAGCTGGGATTACAGGTACCTGCTACCACACCCGGCTAATTTTTTGTACTTTTAGTAGAGACGGGATTTCGCTATGTTTCCCAGGCTGGTTTCGAACTCCTGAGCTCAGGCAATCTGCCCACCTCTGCCTCCCAAAGTGCTGGGATTATAGGCATGAGCCACCGTGCCTGACTGTCTAATGTACTTCTTTAAAGTATTCGTTGGGCTTTGTTTTTTATGTTTAAAATTTCAACTTATTTGAACTTATTTTGGTGAAAGTATAAGGTAGGCATTTAAGTGTAGAGTTCTACAAATGACTAGATTCCCAGTGCTTTTTTTTTCATAATCTATTCTTTGCTTGCTGATTTTAAATGACATTTTAATCATAAATCATATGTATATGTGGTATATATAACAGGTTATTATATATACATATATATGATATATATGTACACACACACACATACATATACACATATGCCATAGTGAACTTCTGGACTTTATTTTTTTATTGCTATGCTATTTTACTAATATAACTTTATAATACAAATCTAAGTGGGGTTAGTGTACACTCATTGCTCTTATTAATTTTCAAAAACTTTCTAGCTATCCAAGTAACCATTTCTAATTGAAATAATCCAGTGAAAACAATTTTGACTAGCACCATTTGAAAACACCCTTGCAAATTTGAAGTTTCAGAGCTAAGGAAATGACTAAGCAGTAAGTTAGTTCCTGTGTTAGTTTTTTACATGGGACTGACAATGAGATTGATTTAAATGACCTGTCATTTGCTTCTGACTGGCATTGCCTAAATCACAGGCATTTCAGAAGGAATATCAGTGATGATGATCGGAAGTCCTTTTTCGTATTTAGTTCTGTTTAAAAATTCTTCTTTTGCTGGGCATTGTGGCTCATGCCTGTAATCCCAGCACTTCGGGAGGCCGAGGCAGGTGGATCACCTGAGGTCAGGAGTTCGAGACCAGCCTGGCCAATGTGGCGAGACCTTGTCTCTACTAAAAATACAAAAATTAGTTGGGCATGATGGTGGGCGCCTGTAATCCAAGCTACTTGGGAGACTCAGTCAGGAGAGTCGCTTGAACCCCAGGGCCGGAGGTTGCAGTGAGCCAAGATTGTGCCTCTTCACTCCAGCCTGGGCAGAAGATCAAAACTCTTTCTCAAAAAAAAAAAAAAAAAAAAAAAATCCTTCTTTTGCTAAAGCATAGGAACTGTAGGGAGGTTCTCTTTCAGTAGGGCCATGCCATCCTGAGAAAGTATGCAAGTGGTTATTTGCTGTAATGTGTACCATATCCACATATTCTTCTTTAGCCCATAAACTAAGATATTTTGTATATTATTTTTTATATATCAAGTTTAAAATTTTTTTATTGCACATGTATGCTCATATAAACCTTCAGAATGTTACAGATGTATACAGGATAGACAGTAAAAATCTTTAGTGATTCTGCCTACTAGATATAATTAATGGTTTGGTGTGTATTACTCCAGATTTTTTGTGCTATGATATAACAACGTTTCATATTATTGTTTATTGTTTTATTATTGTTATGATCATCATTATTATATGTATTTTCCTTTTACAAAAACAGGGCTATATTATATATAATTGTACAACTTTTTTTTGCTTTGTAATGTATGTTGTGCATTTTTTTCATGCTAGGAAAAGGTATATATCTTCATTTTTTTTCTTTTTAATATGGTGTTTCAGTATATGGTTATTTATTATATTTAACTTACTATCTTTTGATGATCATTTGAGTTGTTTCCTTTTCCTCCTCATCTCCCCCATTACAGACATTTCTACAGTCTTTGTGCATATCGTTTGAGATACTTGAACATAAGATAGATTTCAAGAAATAGATTTGGATCAAAGGATATGAATATTTAAAAGTTGAATAAATATTGCCAACTTATGTACTAAAATGTACCAATTTATACTACAGTAACATTTTATTTCGGTACCTGATTTTCTATGCTATTATCAGCATTAATTATTAATTTAAAATTTTTTGTCAGTCATTTTAGTTTTTTTAATAATTGATTGAGAATCTTTTTGTGTTTCTTTGTCATTTGAATTTCTTCTATGCCTGCTTGATCATGCTCAGAGTATGGTTTTTATATGTATTTCAAGTACAAGGCATTTTTTTATTGTTGGAAAAGCCTCTTTTTCTCAGTAGTTTTTTTTTTTTTTTCTTCTTTTTTTTTCTGTAGACTTCCTCTGTGGACATCTCAGTAGTTTTAAGCTTAGTGTCAGTCTCTCTCCCTTTCTATTTTAGGATACCATGGCCAAGAGGAATACAGTGATAGGAACACCATTTTGGATGGCTCCAGAAGTGATTCAGGAAATTGGATACAACTGTGTAGCAGACATCTGGTCCCTGGGAATAACTGCCATAGAAATGGCTGAAGGAAAGCCCCCTTATGCTGATATCCATCCAATGAGGGTAAGAAAGTGGACAGAAAGCCAGTGGGGTGGTTAGTTACTGATCATCATTAAAAAGTGAAGTTCAAGCCAGGTGTTGTGGCTCACACCTGTAATCCCAGCACTTTGGGAGGCTGAGGTGGATGGATCACCAGAGGTCAGGAGTTCGAGACCAACCTGGCCAACATGGTGAAACCTTGTCTCTACTAAAAATACAAAAATTAGCTGGGTGTGGTGGCGTGCGCCTGTAATCCCAGCTGCTTGGGAGACTGAGGCATGAGAATCGCTTGAACTCCGGAGGCAGAGGTTGCAGTGAGCTGAGATCGTGACACTGTACTCTAGCCTGGGAGAGAGAGTGAGACTCCATCTCAAAAAAAAAAAAAAAAGTTCAATGGCTTACTTGTTTAAGTTGCAAACAATAAATGAATTATGTGTAAATTTGTAAGTGTCGCTATAGATGATACACCTCTACGGACTCTAGTTGTAGTCATTAATTAATTTAAGTGTGTTCCACCCCTCTCCATTCCAGAGGTTGTGTATTGATAGCCCTCTGGCAGGACATAGGCCATAGAAATGCTTAGTTTGATTTGTGCTACTCTCTCTCTCTGTCTGTCACTCACTCATTTTGAATAGTTTAGACAACCACATTTTAACATGTCAACATTCACTAGAGCTATGTAGTGGTTGTCTCCTTTATACAGAGTATGAACTTTCTACTTTATCAGTCTCCATGATTCCCTGTTGTGTCACCAAGTATTAGCTGCCACTTATTACAGTATTTCTCTAATGTTTTTCTTATAATAGTGTTAAGAAGAAAGCAAACTGTATTTTTGAACTCATGTCACTGAAACCCAGCCTTGTTCATTTTTTGTCTTTCTTCTGCCTGGTCCCTATAGGTGTTTGAATTTGTAAGTTTTGGTTTGTAGATCCCCAGATCCTCTTCATCTGGAGGCTGTGTACTCTCCAACCCCTATCTCCTTCTAGAATGTTAAGGGCCCATAGAATGCATCTCCAGTGAAGCTCTTCCAGTGCTCACACCCTAAGCAGTTCCCAGGCTTAACTGTCCCAGAACCCTTCATCACAGCACTGTTGTAATACACCCCCCCGCCAACCCTGCCTTCCTCAGGGGCTCTGTGGTCCTCTCCATCCTTCCTTACCACAGCTCTTCCTCTTCTCTGATTAATTAATTCTCCTATTAAAAGACTTACACAAATTCATGTTCCCAAGGTAAGTCCTCCCTCTTTTTTGGGAGAAGGAGTGAGGAGATTTACTAGTTACAATTTTAGATTTAAAGAATATAATTTAAGCTGCTTATTTGTATAGTGTTTTACTTTTCAAAAAACATGGCTTTTTTAAAATTGGAAATTTAATAAATAATAGTCTTATTTTTGGACATAGTAGAATGTAACTGCAACGTAGTGGGCCAATTTTTAATTTTTCCCCCTCACACATGCGTTGATTTAGCTTACTTTGGAAGTTAATGACCCCATTGTGATTTTTGGGACTTCTGGTTGATGACCTTATTGTGTAGTTGCTGCTGACATCTGGGGGTGGTAATAACTTTTAAGAGGCAGGGAAACTTGACAACTATGGGGTCAAGGTTATCTTTAGGATGTAGATACTCTTAGGTCTCGCCTTTCTACTTTGAAAGGCAATGTACTGTGGTTACCAAAATAATAATAATAAAAAAGCTTGATTGATGTTGTGAGGTTTAGGAAACAAGACCCATATATGAGAGAGGGAAAAGGAGAGAGGGAGATATGTCAGGTTCTTTAACCATCAGATGCTTAGACTTTTGTTGGAATTTGGGTGAGCTTCTCAGTGGGTAAGTGAAAAATCATTTACCAAGCTTCAAATGTAATTCCAGATGTATTTTTTATTGGAGCATTACTTTTATTTTACCAGATCTTTTTGTTTGTTTGTTTGTTCTAACCAGGCAATCTTCATGATTCCTACAAATCCTCCTCCCACATTCCGAAAACCAGAGCTATGGTCAGATAACTTTACAGATTTTGTGAAACAGTGTCTTGTAAAGAGCCCTGAGCAGAGGGCCACAGCCACTCAGCTCCTGCAGGTATGAATCACCCTGTGATGCCATCTCGCTCCATTTCATTTACATGCTGACCAAAAGATGCCATGAGGTCACCTACGTGGAGATAGTAAAGAAGTATAAGGCAGGCTGGGTGCAGTGGCTCACGCCTGTAATCATAGCACTTTGGGAGGCTGAGGCAGGTATATTGCTTGAGCCCAGGAGTTTGAGGCCAGCCAGCATGGTGAAACCATGTCTCTGCAAAAAGAATGCAAAAAATTAGCCAGGTGTGGTGGCGCATGCCTGTAGTTCCAGCTACCTGGAAGGCTGAGGTGGGAGGTGGGAGAATCTCTTGATCCCAGGAGGTTGAGGCCGCAGTGAGGCATGATTGTGCTGCTACATTCCAGCCTGAGCAATAGAGTGAGAAGCTATCTTGAAAAACAAAGTAAAAGAAGTTTAAGACATTCTCTACCTCTAGGGAGGTTTGAATCTATTTGAGTAGAAAAGAATGTTAAATCATCGAACAAGACAATAATGTAAGAAAATACAGGGCAGTATGGGATTAGAGAAAGGGAACTGACATTTAGTGAGTACCTGCTGTCCGCCACATACTTTGCATATGTGCCATTTAATCATCACATAGACCCTGTGAAGGGTGGGTATTATTTCAGTTTTATAGATAAAAAATGGAAACTTAGGGAGGTTTACTCATTTCGGGTCACTCAGCTGGTAAGTAGCACAGTCAGTATTAAAACTTGAGCCTTTTTTATTCCAAAGCAGGGGTACCATCAAGTCTACCCGAGTCTGACAAAGAATTAAGAGCAGTGGTGGGTACTGTTGTAGTTCAGGGTGGGAGAAGGCCTCTTTGGACTGGAGATGCAAAAAGTGTTTTCCTGGAGGAGGTAGCTTCTAGGCCTGGTCCTTGAAGGACAGGTGGCATGTGGCAGGCAGTATGCTTAGTGGTTAGGAGCTTGGATCCTGGTCAGATTGCCCAGGTTTGAATCCTGGCTCCCAATATACTAGCTTTGTGATCTTGGGCAAGTAACTTAATCTCTCTGTTCTTTTAGTTTTGTGATCTGTGAAATGGGGATACAGTACCTGCCTCATGTGTTGTGATGATTAAATGATATAATGTGTGTTACTTTGAACAGTGTTCACATGTATTGAAGACAGTATGGTATGAACGTGATAAATATTAGCTATTATAATTGGGCTAGGCCAACCGTTTGCAGTCATTTCAGACCCAGTGCCCCCTTTTTATAACCAATGTATATATTTAAAAACTCTCATTACTTTTCTGCAATGAAACTCACATATAATAAAACCTTTTTATGCCCATAATTTAAAAAGAATCAATATTGTCTATGATGTGATGGAGAAAAATAAAGATAATTTATAATGAAATAATATGGCTTTCAACGTGCAGTTACTTCAGCCTGACCCAGTTTGCAGACATAATGAAATAGATACCTGTGCCTGGCATCATGAATGAGTTTAGATTTAAGAGCTGTAAGAAAATCAGAAACTAGCCAGGTGCAGTGGCTCATGCCTGTAATCCCAGCACTTTGGGAGGCTGAGGCAGGCGGATCACTTGAGGTCGGGAGTTCAAGACCAGCCTGGCCAACATGGTGAATCCCCATCTCTACTAAAACAATACAAAAATTAGCTGGGCGTGGTGGCGCATGCCTGTAATCCCAGCAGGAGGCTGAGGCAGGAGAAGCACTTGAACCCGGGAGGCAGAGGTTACAGTGAGCTGAGATTGTGCCACTGCACTCCAGCCTGGGCAACAGAGCAAGACTCCATCTCAAAAAAAAACAAAGAAAAAGAAAAGGAAAAGAAAATCAGAAACTACGCCATTTAAGAAATACAGTAAAAAGAATGAGTGGACACTAGCATGAAACTGATGTTAAATAATAACAGGCCAGATTTATTTGTCTCTTATTACAGAAGGTGGGATATGATATTACAGATTTTCTAAGTGGAAAGAACAAGGCAATATGATATTGTTGCAAATGAGCTGGGTCTTATTTCTAAGTGGATTGCCAAATTCTTTTTCTACCTGGATGGGGTAGTGACAAAATATTATGGAAATGTATCTCCTGTGTTGCATTCTGACCACATTTTGAGGTATACTGTCCATCTCTGGAGTTCTTACTTGGAACTTGTATCCTTTGATGGGTGATGGAGAACAGAGAATGGATTGCCAAGAAACAATGGGGACAATATTGGAGTAAGTTTGGAAGACAACAGGCAATTCCCCAAAAAGAATTTCCATATGTAACTTTCACAGCATAGATTTCTTATCACGTGCTACAAATACAAACAATAAAAACATATGATGGTATTAATATTAAAAACTTATAAAGCAAATTTTAGTAATGAAATTCAGCAATACCCCTTTGTTTCAAGTATCTTTGGTGATTGAATAATATTTGGGTCAAAATCTGTTACATATATATGATCAGTTTTAGTATGTCTGCAGCAACTGCATTTTTGCACTAAAATCCTTTTTACCTAAATGTGTAGTTGGAAATGCTACCATAGAAAGAACAAGTCAGATGAGTAGATTTTTCAGTGATTTCTAAATAATTTCTTTATTCCATTAAGTTCCCCTCTCTAAAATCACCTCCCAAATCACTGGCCTTTTTGCATATCTCTTGAAAACATTTTTTTAGTAGTATCTACTAAGGTGTATACACACCCTGAGACATTTGAAAAATGTGCAGACTCTGCCACAGTTCATGGTCGTACAGGACAGTTCTGTACTTTGCAAAATTGCTAATGTCCCATGCCATTTGTGCTCACCAAACATTGTGGCAGCTATAACATGTTCCCAACATGTTTACACAAGTTCCTCCAGGAGATGATACTCCCTATTGAGAATCGCTAGATTTGACAGAGAGAAATGGCATAGGCGTTTCAGCCAGGCTGAAAAAGATAGGCAAAGACTGAATTTGCTCTACTCAGAGTTATAAAGGGTGTGTGGTTTAGCTGTTGTCCGAAGCACAAAGAGAAAGATCAGATTCATTGATTGATTCAACACATGTTATCCAGTACCTACTGTGTTCCAGGTACTGTTTTGGCACTGTCACCATATAAACTGTCTCCAGTATTTTCTACTTTGTTCTTTTAGCACCCATTTGTCAGGAGTGCCAAAGGAGTGTCAATACTGCGAGACTTAATTAATGAAGCCATGGATGTGAAACTGAAACGCCAGGAATCCCAGCAGCGGGAAGTGGACCAGGACGATGAAGAAAACTCAGTGAGTGGCAGCCATTGCTGTGGGCCTCAGACATTGATGCTTGTTATTTTATGATTGCCAAACCAGGTAAGATGAGTAGGAGGTATTGGATCAACTTGGAGCTGGAGATGCTTCCAGCATAACTATGTCCTAACCTGGATCAACGCATGCTAGAGGGTTGTTGTATCTGTGCTTATTCTTCTCCCAGTGCTTCCTAAAACACTTTTAAATTTTACTCTTTGCCCCTCTATCTTTTACTCAATTTAACTTTTTATTTTAGAGAGAGAATGCTCAGGTCTGGGACTTGGCTTTTCATATCCTTTTGGGGAATCTGGGATCCATACTTAACATGTAGCTTTTACATTTATAGACTTCCTCACAACCCTGAGATTCCAAAGATGTTCACATGAGTTTCTTAGATCTATGTCGCAAAACTCTGTTAAGAAGAGTAGAGGAAGAATTCCTTTAGGGTTAGATACACTGCTTATTATCACATGGATAAATTTGTCTTCTTTGCTTAAGTAACAGCGCTTTCATTTCTGGAAGGTGAGTTTAGGACCTGAATAAGTGTTAAATCTCGAAATATTTTCACTAAGACAAGTAGTAGTTATTCAGAAAACTCAAAGTCTTTTGTCAAATTAGCCCCAATTTGAGATTGTATCCTTTTACAGGAAGAGGATGAAATGGATTCTGGCACGATGGTTCGAGCAGTGGGTGATGAGATGGGCACTGTCCGAGTAGCCAGCACCATGACTGATGGAGCCAATACTATGATTGAGCACGATGACACGTTGCCATCACAACTGGGCACCATGGTGATCAATGCAGAGGATGAGGAAGAGGAAGGAACTATGAAAAGTAAGGCTCTGAGTAAATTCACTGACTTCTTAGACCAAGCATACATATTTCAGAGAAGACAGATTCTCATGGTTCATGCAGGCTTAGCCTTGGGTTCTTTCTTTTGTCACAACCAAAGGAGTAGAAAACCTGGAAGTTTGCGATGGGGACAGGAGGTTTGGTGAGGGGGAAAGCTGGCCTGTGGAGTCAAAGTCAAGAAAGCATCAACAGTGAGAAAGAATTTTGCTTTTGAACCAGAGCAGCCATTTTCTCATTGAATGTTGTCATTATTTTCCTTCCTTACCTTGATCTTTGGAGGCAAGCACATGCATTGTTTGATGCATAATTCCTGTGAAGGTGTAATGACATTCTGAGTTATTTACTGTACATACATCTTCAGTTTATTTTCATGACCGTTTGGGTCTAACCCAAGTTTACCAATACTGTCAGTCAATGAAAGATGACTGTACAAGTTGAAAAGTTCTATCCAGTTTCTTCTAGTTTAAACTCGTCTCTGCTTCTCTCCGTATCTGGCTGATCCTTTTTTGCCTGTGACTAGGCCTAACATCTTGTGTTCAGCTCCTATCTTAGAGTGAAATTCTTGTGTCATTCAGTGCTCGTGGTGCTTTATGTTTCATCCCCTAAACTCAAGATTAAGGCACTGTAGAAATCCCATGTTTGATGATGTACAAATTATCAACTAAATGCCATGTACTAGATTGCCCTTCTCCTCCCCTCCTGTTTTAAAAGTAGCCAGTATGATTTGTTAGTAATGTTCATTTTGCAGTAATGAGCTACTGACCTCTAGTTCTTTTCATTGACTCTGAGTACTAAATTGTCTACTTGTCTTAAGGGGTTTAATTATGTAGATGATTATAATCGCTGTGTAATACAACTAGGCCAACCTGTTAGTATGTGTTGTACATGCACGTGTTAGGGAAATTGTGCCCATTTTTATTTAAAGAATTAATTTTTTTCCAAATGTGATTTTCATAATTCAAATGCTAATTCAATGAGTTGTTTATTCTTTTCAGTTTCTGAACTTGGATAGTTTTAGCATGTCTAATGAGAAACATGCATCTTTTATTATAATCGTGAAGAGAAACTGTTTAAAAACCTAAGCAGTCACAGTCTGAGTAACATTAAATACAATTTGTTCACAGACAGTCTGTTGCAGATTTTGTAATTCTCCCTTTTGGATTACAGATTTGACAGATTTGCCACTTATTTTGAGATTTTTAAAAATTCCTTATTGTTTTAGGAGTTACTTAAATTTATCATTATGGAAAATTAAAACATACATACAATTACACAGAATAATATAATGACCCCTATAGACCTATATCACTCAGCTTCAGCAATGATCAACTCACTGCCCATCTTATTTCAGCCCCACCTCACCAAAAAGCAATTAGTAAATACTTTGTAAAAGTATTCATTTTTAAGGCCATAAAAAGCAGTGAGAGGAGTAAGGGGTAAAAAAGATTCTTAAGGTAATGCAGGCTTCAAAGTCCTGATTTATAGGACATGCTATGACATCAGTGGTATTTTGGGCAAGATTTTTTTTTTTTCTGATAATAACTCTAGAAAATAGTAAAATGAATTAATTCAAAGTAAATCTGAGTCATCATACCATTTCTTTATAATTGATTTTAAATATTTATTTATTTAAGTTATTTTTTTTTAACAGATAGGGTCTTGTTCTTGCCCAGGTTAGCGTACAGTAGGTATGATCAGCTCACTGTAACCTTGATCTTCTGGGCTCAAGCTATCCTCCCACCTCAGTCTCCCAAGTAGCTGGGAGTATGTATAGGTGTGCCCAGCTAATTTTTAAATTTTTTGTAGAGACAGGGTCTTGCTATGATGCCCAGGCTGGTTTTGGGCTCCTGGTCTTAAGTGATCATCCTGCCTTGGCCTCCCAAAGTGCTGGAATTAGAGGTGTGAGCCACCTCTCCTGGCCTGATTTAATATTTAATATTGGACCAGGTACAAGCCTGGGCTCAGATACTGATCTATGTGGTGTTAGATAATTCACTTTCCTCCTATGGGTCTCAGTGCCCTAATCAGTAAAATTAAATTATTACTAAATTTGTTTATTTTCATTGTCCCTTATTCCTCTAATAGTCAACACATTTATAAAAATTGTGTAATTCATGACTTGCAGAACTGAAATTTCTAGAGGCTAAAATTTGTGAAAATGGATAGACTTTCATTTAGTTCCTTATTTGAACCTCTATGAAATGTTTATCCTTGGAAATTAAAATTATAAATGTTAAGGGAGACTATGCATGTATAGCAGGGAGTGTATGGGATATGGGAACCCTCCTTTCCTTCCTGTCAGTTTTGCTGTGAACCTAAAACGTCTCTAAATTTTTTTTTTTTTTTTGGAGACGGAGTCTCACTTTGTCGCCCAGGCTTGGAGTGCAGTGGTGCGATCTTGGCTCACATCAACCTCCACCTCCCGGGTTCAAGTGATTCTCCTGTCTCAGCCTCCCGAGTAGCTGCGACTACAGGCGTGTGCTGCCACACCTGGCTACTTTTTTTGTATTTTTAATAGAGGTGGGGTTTCACCATGTTGGCCAGGCTGGTCTCAAACTCCTGATCTCACATGATCTGCCCGCTTCAGCCTCCCAAAGTGTTGGGATTACAGGTTGAGTCACTGTTCCCGGCCTCTAAAAATGTCTTTAAAAAAATGATAACTGTTGGTTAGTCCGAGTGCAGTGGTGTTTACAACTAATTGATCACAACCAGTTTTTTCTTTTTTTTTGAGACGGAGTCTTGCTCTTTCGCCCAGGCGTGTGCCACCATGCCTGGCTAATTTTTGTATTTTTAGTAGAGATGGGGTTTCACCATGTTGGCCAGGCTGGTCTTGAACTCTTGACCTCAAGTGATTTCCCCATCTTGGCCTCCCCGAGTGCTGGGATTAAAAGTCGTGAGCCACTGCGCCCGGCCACAACCAATTTTTTCTTTGTTTTTCTCCACTCCCACTGTTTCACTTGACTAGCCTTAAAAATAAAAATAAAAATAAATAATCTTTTAAGAAATGCCTGTTCATGTCCTTTGCCTAATTTTTCATGTTTTTTTTTTTTTCTTGTAAATTTGTGTAAGTTCCCTGTAGATTCTGGATATTAGACCTTTGTCAGATGGGTAGATTGCAAAAGTTTTCTCCCATTCTGTAGGTTGTCTGGTCACTCTGATGATAGTTTCTTTTGCTGTGCAGAGACTCTTTAGTTTAATTAGATTCCATTTGTCAATTTTTGCTTTTGTTGCAATTGCTTTTGATATTTTTGTCATGAAATCCTGTTTTTTCTCCTTTCTTTTTTTTCTTTGAGACGGAGTCTTGCCCTGTTGCCCAGGCTGGAATGCAGTGGTGCGATCTTGGCTCACTGCAACCTCCACCTCCCGGGTTCAAGCGATTCTCCCGCCCCAGCCTCCCAAGTAGCTGGGATTACAGGTGCATGCCACTATACTCAGCTAACTTTTTTTTGTATTTTTAGTAGAGACGGGGTTTCACTATATTGGTCAGGCTGGTCTCAAACTCTTGACCTTGTAATCCGCCCACCTTGGCCTCCCAAAGTGCTGGGATTACAGGCATAAGCCACCGCGCCCAGCCTCCTTTCTTTCCTTCTGTTGGATTGATTGAGTCCTCACCGCCATCACTTCCTTTCCCTTACCTTAATCCCCTCTCCCCACTCTCTTCTACCAACTGGCAAAGTGTATGCATAAGTATATGCTTACTTAAATTTCTACTTTCCTAATAAATTTCAAAGTTAATCAGTATCTCTCTCCTCTTCCTGAATAAGAAAAAGGATTTAAGACACTTTGCCTTTTTTTCAAACTGCCTCTCTCATATTTTGTTATTGTTGTCTATTGCTTTGGTTCACCAGGTTTTTAAAAAACATTAGCAGCTGGGCGCTGTGGCTCATGCCTGTAATCCCAGCACTTTGGGAGGCCGAGGCAGGCGGATCACGAGGTCAGGAGATCGAGACCATCCTGGCTAACATGGTGAAATCCCGTCTCTACTAAACAAAATACAAAATATTAGCCGGGCATGGTGGCGGGCTCCTATAGTCCCAGCTACTCGGGAGGCTAAGGCAGGAGAATGGCGTGAACCTGGGAGGCGGAGGTTGCAGTGAACCGAGATTGCGCCACTGCACTCCAGCCTGGGCAACAGAGCGAGACTCCGTCTCAAAAAAAAAAAAAAAAAAAGTTAGCTACTATAATCATTATTTAGAGTCAATACAATTTATGAACATAGTGAGCTACTAATATGTTTGCTTACCTTTGCTTCTTTAAGCTTATACTTTATCTTATGGGCTCATTTTTCTTCTCCTTTTAGTAGGGTGTAATGGGTAGCAAACTTTTATAATTTGTATGGTTAATAAAAGTCTTAATTTTTTTCTCTTTTTTGAAGATAGTTTACTGAGGCATGGATTTCTAAGTTGACTCTTATATTTTCTCTTTGTACTTTGAAGAGATCATTTTGATATTTTCTGGTATCTGTTGATGGTGATGGAAATTCTGTTGTCAATATTGTTCTTTTGTAGATGATTTACGTTTTTCTCTTTTTTTCATTTTCCTGAATATTTTCTGTTTTAACTTATTGTCTCTATGTTGGATTTTTTTTTTTTCCTTCTAATTCTGCTTCTGGCTCTGTACTTTTCAATCTAAGGACCCAGGACTTTATTCAGTTTTAGAAAATTCTCTTTGGTTTCTCTATTATTATTATTTTTTCTAGGATTTCTTTTTCTCCTTTTTTATTTTATTTTTGTTTCATTTTGTTTTGGATTTATTTATTTATTTATTTATTTATTCATTCCCAGAAATGTGGTCTTGCTATGTTGTCCAGGCAGGTCTTGAACTCCTGGGCTCGTCATCCTCCTACCTCAGTCTCCCAAGCAGCTGGGACTACAGGTGCATACCACTGCTCCGGGCTTGTCTTACAGATTTTTTTCTGTTTATCTCTTTGAACATTTCAATTTCCCTTTAAAAAAAAAACTTTCAGATCCTGCTATTATTTTGTGTTTTTTGGGTCTAATTTTTCTGTTTATTGTGTTTGTTATCTCTCATATTGTTACATTTCTTCTTACACTTTGTAAATTTTGTTTTTGAGCTTATGTTTGGTGAGAATTATCTTGCTTGGAGGTCCTTTGTATTCCTTGGGTTGTACAGGCATCCCTAGGGCCCTATGGGGTATTTCTTTCTAGAGCAGTCTTTAGAATATTTCTCAGTTCCACATTGTACTTGTGGTACAGCCAAGGGAATTGTATTTCTAGAAGTTGATTTTTTCCACCTCTTACCTACCGAAGCAGAAGCCATTTCTAAGCCATCTTCTTAAGCTTCTGGGCAGTATTGTCCTGGCTCCTATCTTTATGCTGGGAATCGAGTTCTGGCTTCCCCCTTTACAGGTATGTCTTGCCTTCTGCCTTATCCTGATTGCTATTTGCACATCTGCCTTAAAGCTAAAGTCCTTGTGATTTGGTTTTCCCATTAGGCCACTCGGCTCAGTGCTGTGGGTTTCTTTCCCGCTTTTGGCATCTGGAAGTTTTCGTTTTCTGGTTCTGAGCGCTATGGGTTGTTTTTTGTTTGTTTGTTTGTTTGTTTTTTAAGTCTTGAGTTTCTGTTTGTTTATAACAGGAGGGGAGGCCTTAGCACTTCAGCTCATTCCGTTATCTTAACTGTCTACAGAGATGATGTTTCTCCACTTTCTCTATAAAGGAACAGGTTCAGAGAGATTGAGATTGTTACTTGTTCATGGTCACATGGCTAGTAAGTGGTGGAGCTGGAAATTGAAAGCACTTCAGAGTTGGCTGGACGCAGTAGCTCACGCCTGTAATCCCAGCACTTTGGGAGGCCATGGCGGGCAGATCACAAGGTCAGAAGATCAAGACCAGCCTGGCCAATATGGTGAAACCCCATCTCTACTAAGAATACAAAAATTAGCTGGGCATGGTGGCGGGCGCCTGTAGTCCCAGCTACTCGGAAGGCTGAGGCAGGAGAATAGCTTGAACCCAGGAGGTGGAGGTTGCAGTGAGCCGAAATCGCGCCACTGCACTCCAGCCCGGGTGACAGAGCAAGACTCCATCTCAAAAAACAAACAAACAAAAAAAAGAAAGCACTTCAGAGTCTATGCTCTCTTCATTCCACAGAGCTTCTGATTTGTTTTGGTTGCCTATTATATTCATAGGCGTTAGATCCATAATAGAAAACTCATCATAGTTATGGTGATTCTGGTGCTGTCTTTCACTGAGAATCCAGGGATGGCTTTTGTTTGTTCGAAACAATTATTTATTCATTTATTTATTTAAAAAATTTCAACTTTTATTTTACATACAGGGGGTACATTGTGCAGGTTTGATGCATAAATATATTATACCCAGGTAATGAGCATAGTACCCAGTAGCTAGTTTTTCGACCCATGGTCCCCTTTCTCCCTCTCACCTCTAGTAGTCTGCAATGTCTGTTATTCTCATGTTTATATCCATGTGTGCTCAGTGTTTAGCTCCCACTAAGTGAACACATGCAGTATTTGGTTTTCTGTTTTTGTGTTAGTTTGCTTAGAATTATGGCCTCCAGCTCCATCCATGTTGCTGCAAAGGACATAATTGCATTTTTTTAACGGAGTCTTGCTCTGTTGCCCAGGCTGGAGTGCGTTGGCACGACCTCGACTCACTGCAACCTCTGCCTCCCAGGTTCAAGCAATTCTTCTGCCTCAGCCTCCTGAGTAGCTGGGATTACAGGCATGTACCACCACACCAGGCTAATTTTTGTATTTTTAGTAGAGACAGGGTTTCACCATGTTGTCCAGGCTGGTCTCGAACTCCTGACCTCAAATGATCCACCCGCCATGGCCTCCCAAAGTGCTGGGATTATAGGCGTTAGCCACTGCGCCTGGCCTAATTGCATTCTTTTTTTATGTCTGCTTACACGGATGGTTGCGTAGTATTCCATGGCATATATGTATCATATTTTCTTTATCCAGTCCACTATTGATGGGCACCTAGGTTGATTCCGTATCTTCGCTATTGTGAATAGTGTGGTGGTAAACTCATCGTATGAATGCATGTGCATTTTTGGTAGAATGATTTATTTTCCTTTGGGTACATAGCCAGTAATGGGATTGGTGTTTTAAGTTCTTTGAGAAATTAGCAAACTGCTTTTTACAGTGGCTGAACTAACTTACATTCCTACCAACAGTATATAACCATTCCCTTTTCTCCATAGCCTCACCAGCATCTGTTGTTTTCTGACCTTTTTTTTTAGTAATAGCCATTCTTACTGGTATGAGATATCTCATTGTGGTTTGGATTTGGATTTCTCTGATGATTAGTGCTGCTGAACATTTTTTCATGTATTTGTTGGCCACTTGTGTGTCTTCTTTTGAGAAGTGTCTGTTCATGTCCTTTGCCCATTTTTTAATGGAATTGTTTTTTGCTTGTTGATTTGTGTAAGTTTTTTTTTTTTATAGATTCTGGATATTAGACCTTTGTTGAATGTATAGTTTGTGAATATTTTCTCCCTTTCTGTAGGTTGTTTACACTGTTGACAGTTTCTTTTGCTGTTGTGCAGAAGCTCTTTAGTTTAATTAGGTCCCACTTGTCAATTTTTGCTTTTGTTGCCATTCCTTTTGAGGACTTGGCCAAAAACTTTTTGCCAAGGCCAACGTTGTGAAGGGTATCACCTAGGTTTTCTTTTTGGATTTTTATAGTTTGAGGTCTTACATTTAAATCGTTAATCCATCTTCACTTAATTTTTATATATGGTGAAAGATAAGGATCCACTTTCAATCTTCTTAATATGGCTAGTCAGTTATCCCAGTACCATTTATTAAATAGGGTGTCCTTTACCCATTGCTTGTTTTTGTTGGCCTTGTCGAAGATCAGATGGTTGTAGGTGTGCAGCTTTATTTCTGAGTTTCCTATTCTGTTCCATTGGTCTATGTGTCTGTTGTTGTACCAGTACAAGAACAGCATTCTGTTTACTATAGTCTTATAGTTTGAAGTCAGGTAGTGCACTGCCTCTGGCTTTGTTCTTTTTGCTTAGGATTGCTTTGGCTATTTGGGCTCTTTTTGGTTCCATATAAATTTTAGAATAGTTTTTTCTAGTTCCGTGAAGAATGTCATTGGCAATTTTATAGGAGTAGTATGGAATCTGTAAATTGCTTCGGACAGTATACGCATTTTAATTATATTGATTCTTCCTATCCATGAGCATACAATGTTTTTCCATTTATTTGTGTTGTCTCTGATTTCTTTCAGCAGTGTTTTGTAGTTCTCCTAGAGATCCTTCACTTCCTTGGTTACCTGTATTCTTAGGTATTTCATTTTCTTTGTGGCCGTTGTAAGTAGGATTGTGTTCTTGATTTCACTCTCAGCCTCGCCATTGTTTGTGTATAGAAATGCTACTGATTTTTGTACATTTTTTTATCCTGAAACTTTACTAAATGTGCTTATCAATTCTAGTAGCCTTTTGACAGAGTCTTTAGGATTTTCTAGGTATAGAATCATATTGTCAGTAAAGAGAGATAGTTTGACTTCTTTTCCTATTTGAGTGCATTTTCTTTCTTTCTTTTGCCTGGTTGTTCTGGCTAGGACTTCCCAATTATTTATTTGTTTATTTATTTTTTTCTGAAACGGAGTCTTGCTCTGTTGCCCAGGCTGGAGTGCAGTGGTGCGATCTCGGCTTATTGCAACCCCTGCCTCCTGGGTTCAAGCAATTCTCCTGTCTCAGCCTCCTGAGATTGGGATTACAGGTGCATGCCACCACACCCAGCTAATTTTTATGTTTTTAGTAGAGATGGGGTTTCACCATATTGGGCAGGCTGGTCTCCAACTCCTGACCTTGTGATCCGCCTGCCTCTGCCTCCCAAAGTGCTGGGATTACAGGCGTGAGCCACCGTGCCCGGCCTCCCAATTATTTATTATATGTAACTTATGTGTTATACTCAATAGGATAGATGTTATAACTGCTAATAATAATTATTAGTGATTAGGCACTTAATATATACCACACACTGTGATTTATCCTTTAAGCATTTCACATATTTTGATCATTACAACCATGCTGTGTGGTAAATAGAACCACTCCCTGTTTAATAGCAATTGAAACCCAATTGCAGAGATTAAGTAACATACTTGTGATTATATAATGAGTAATAGAAAAGCCAAGATTTGAACCCAGATATGTTTGATTTCAGTGGTTATGTTCTGAATCATTAGATTATACTACTTCTAGCAGAGCCCCTTTATCAAGTGTTGGGAGCTGGGACTAAGGCTTATGTTGCAGATCATGTGTTGGTGAGTCTCAGCTTGTAGTAATGTACTTCTCCTTGCTGGTTGTTTTGATAACCAGTTACTCTACATATGTCCTCAGTATTTCCAGAAGGAAAGGACAGATGGTTTTCAAAGGGGGCATGCCTCTGATAAGCTAATGATATTGTTACCTCTGAGGGAATTTGTTTTGGATGTATGTATCTGAATCTATAGGAAGGAGTCAGACTGCAGTTGGAGGGAAGGGATTAAGGTGGGATTTGATTGATTTTAAGTGGCCTCAAGCATACATGTGAGAACGAAAGAGGCAAACCATGGTCCACGTTACTTTGAAAACCTCTGTCTGGATAAAATATTAGATTGGGGATTTTGGAAGGCTTCTTCTATTTGTCTAGATGTTCTTGTTTCTGTTGTTGTTTTTGTTTTTGAATAAGGGCTCTAGAATAACCTTGTTTACCTCCCCAAACAGCAGGACACATTATTGAAGTGACATGAGAGGGTCTGTGTCAGTGTTAGGATCATTGTGCATTCTCTGGGCCAGCAGAGGGAGCTCTGTATTAAGTTAATGGGTTATAATCGTGTTCCCATTTGAGTTCACAAATCCCCTTTATATAAAGGTAGGCTTTATGCTAGAACAAGACCATTATTTATTCATTCTTAAGTGTATTTTAAGTAACCGCAGTGACACTAGGGCAATGTCTTTATTTTATTTAGTTGGGAGATTGGATACCTCATACTTGGCAAAGTTCAAATAAGAAGTCAGCCAAAACATCTCAAAATAGTCACTTTTTCTCTCCCTTCCCAGATTTCTCAGTGGACTTGACACAATTGGTGTTCTTTTTCTGTAGCATGGTACCATGCATATAGTTTTTAAACTGTAATCAGCTAAAATGGCCTTACGTGAATAACTGAATAAATTTTTTAAAAAACCTAATAATTCTTGTGTAGAACTGACTTGAAAGTTCTTGTGTAGAACACACACACACATATATATATATATATATATATATTTTAAGTCAAGTTGTTGGGAGCCAGGACTAAGGCTTATGTTACAGTAAATAACAGTAAAAATATATATATTCCTGATATAGATCAGGAATTTGTTTTTGTTTACAATATGAGCTCTAGTAGTCTGTTTTATTTTTCCATCTGAAAGACTTGCTTCCTCCCTCTATCCAGGTCTTTGATCCTGTCACCTTCTCAGTCCTTCTTTGACCATTTGTCTGCAATAGATTTCCCATCCCCTTATTTTTCTTTTCATCACAGATTACTTCTTGAAATTTATATCACTCTTCTCCGATACAAATTTTTTTTTTTTTTTTTTTGAGATGGAGTCTTGCTCTGTCACCAGGCTAGAGTGCAGTGGCGCGATCTCAGCTCACTGCAACCTCTGCCTCCTGGGTTCAAGCAATTCCCCTGTCTCAACTTCCCAAGTAACTGGGACTACAGGCACACACCACCACCCCCAGCTAATGTTTTGTATTTTAGTAGAGATAGGGTTTCACCGTGTTGGCCAGGATGGTCTCGATCTCCTGACCTCGTGATCCATCCGCCTCGGCCTCCCAAAGTGCTGGGATTACAGGCGTGAGCCACTGCACCCGGCCTCTCCCATATAAATTTTAGGATCAGTATATCAAATTTTATAAAATACTACTGGAATTTTGACGTAATTGCATTGGATACACAGATTAATTAGGCAGAATTGCCATCTCTGTGTTAATTCTTTCTATGCATGAACATGGTTTATCTTTCAATCTGTTTGGTCTATCTTTTATATTCTTAGATAATTTTATAATTGTACCGACAAAGATGTTTTAGAGCTTTTTGTTAAATCTATTTTTAGATACTTATTTGTTGCTATTACAAATGGCATAGTTTAAAAAACTTTTGTTTCTAACATTTTTCTTCTATAGACAACTACTGTAGATATTTATAGACTGTTTTATTCATTGTAACAGGTTTTCTGGAGATTGCCTTTTTAAAAAAATGGAGACAGTCTTATTGTCTATGAATTATGATTATAGTTTTTCCTTTTGATCTTTATATATAATCTTCTTCTTCTTTTTTTTTTTTTTTTTTTTTGAGGCACTATCTCACTCTGGAATGCAGTGGCACGATCCTAGCTCACTGCAGCCTTGAATTCCTGGGGCCAAGCAATCCTCCTGCCTCAGCCACCTGAGTAGCTGGGACCACAGGCATGTGCCACCACACCTGTGATTTTTTTTTTTTTTGTAGAGATGGGATCTCCCTGTGTTGCCCAGGCTGGTCTGGAACTCCTCGGTGCAGGTAATCCTCCTTCCTCAACCTCCCAAAGTACTGGGATTATAGGTGTGAACCACCAAGCCTGGCCAAGGTTTTTTTTCTTATTAAGACCTCCAATACAGTGTTGCATAGTAGAGCTGGTAGTGGACATTCTTGTCTTGTTGCTCACTTTAAAGAAAATTCTTGGGATTTTTTACCATGGAGTCTGATTTTGCAGCAGAATTTGGTCGATACCCCTTAACAGGCTAAATAAGTTTTGGTCTATTTTTAGTTTAAGAGGTTTTATTTTTAAAAAAAGTTCTTTAATTGATGTTGTTTTGTCTTTTTTTAATTTGAATAGTTAGCTTTTTAATTTTCTTGCTTACTAATACATTTAATCAACATTGTAACTTTTTCTCTTAGTTCTGTTTTAGCTGTATTCCATACATTTTCATATGTGGTATATTGTAAATATTTTTTTCCAGTGTGTAGTGCTTGTGCTATACACATTTATTTTTTAACCCATGAGTTATTCGGAAGTGTTTTTTAATAGCAAATATATGATTTTTAAAAACTGCTTATTTAAAATTTTTAATTTATAGAATTGTGGTTGAAGAGTGTGGTCTGTTCTATCAATTCTTTGTTATTTTTTGAGACATTGTGGCCTAACATGTTATTAATTTTCATTAAATGTGCTTTGTGTGTCTTAAAAATAATGTATTTTCTAATTGTTTGGTGCAGGAATCTATGTAATTAGCAATCAGTTGCTAATTGTCTTTCATTTGTCTATCTTTACCAATTTTTGATACTTGATCTTTTAGCTTCTGAAGGAGATTTGTTAAAATTGTTAAATTGTTAAAATTGTCACTGTGTGGTTGTGGGTTTTGTTAATTTTGGTATTACTCACATATGTCATCCAAAGTAATATATTGGTGGCACTGAATACAATTGGTAGTACTGTGAAAATGATGGAATTTTTTGCATATTTTCTCTGTTTTATATTAAATTATATATTTTCTCTTTCTTTTATCTTAATATGCAGAAGAATAGTTTCACCATTATCCGTTTTCAAGCAACCATTTTTTTAAAGGAGAAGAATTTCTTCTGTTTTATTTGATCATTATGAAATAGGGTGTTAATATTTAGAGCTAAAATGAAAACGGTCCAGGATGTGGTGGCTCATGCCTGTAATCTCAGCACTTTGGGAGGCCGAGGTGGGTGGATCACTTGAGGTCAGGAGTTCGAGACCAGCCTGACCAGCATGGTGAAACCCCATCTCTACTAAAAATACAAAAAATCAGCTGGGCGTAGTGGGGCGTGCCTGTAATCCCAGCTACTAAGGAAGCTGGGGAAGGAGAATCTCTTGAACCCGGGAGGCGGAGATTGCAGTGGGCCAAGATCGTACCACTACACTCCAGCCTGGGTGACAGAGCAAGACTGTCTCAAAATAAAATAAAATGGAAAGGATTAATTTTATACTTGACGTAGAAAGAATCCAAGCTTTCACAACATTATTAAATATTTAAAAAGTATATCTTTGAAAGCAAAAAATATTTTTTTTTTTAGAGGCAAAGATAACAAAAACATTTTGGAGCAACTGAAGTAACTTGATTTGCACAGATTTGTAGTTTAGCAGTTAAATGCTTTTGCCCCTCATGAGGAAATGACAAGCCAAAGGATGGCCACTTGCAGTAACATGTACTCATCCACTAAAGATTTGACATGCGGCGGTTCTTCCTCTCAGGATTCATTGGCGATAATGTCATGGTTTTCTTGTCCTTACCACATTCCCAGGAGATGCATAGCCCTGGTCACCCCTCCTCATCTCCAGGCTTAATAGGTCAATGGGAGGCAGAACTTGGACTACTAATTGAAAGAATGTTTCCCCTGACCAAGCCTTCAAATTAGATTCAGTGAATTGAAGGGAGTGAGATGATGATTCCTCTTTAAAACTTGTACTTAGTGCATAAGATTCTAATTTTTCTCCCAGAGCAACAGCCACATTAATCTCTTTGAAACAGAATTTTAAAGCATAATGACATAATTAAGTTAGGGCAACTAAGAGACATGTTTTAGTTAAATTACTGAGATAGTATTTTGTGGTAAAAACATTATGTGTTTATAGTTCCTCAGAAAGTCCTAAGTTTCATGAAGGCACCTATTGTTGCTGTGAGTTTCCTCATGTTGAAATCAGGTGAAAGGCTAGGCTGTTGTCAAAATGATTTTACTTCAACACCGTCCATCAGATACTGATTTCAGAGCTGCATAAGATAGGAATTCTTGACTCAGAGCCTATTTTCTTTCCATCTGCAGTTTGAAAGGGGTTGTTAGAACATTGTCTCCCTTGTGTGTTATCTGTCTTATTCTCTCTGACTCAGATTATGGCATTTGCAAGTACAGTAATTAGGACATAAAGTACTGCAAGTATTTTAACACTTCTTTTACCACAGTAGCCTTACTGTCCAATTTCTGATCCCTTCAGGATTTAAACATCTATCATCAGAGTATTGTGTTGGTGTATGCTTGCCACTCACAGTCAGCATCACATGAGAGTTTCAGACAGCATTAGTCCAGTTATGCACCCCAAAACTAAAGCTGAAAACATTTGATTTTGTTGGAACCCTATCTCTGAGTAAGGGCAAGAGAAGGACAAAGCTGTAGTGGAGTGAACATTGATTTTTAGCATCAGTCTTTGGCTTGAAACTTTGCTCAGGGTCTTACAGACTACGTCACCTTGGTCAGGTTCTTTCTTTTTTGATCCTCAGTTTCCTTGTCTGAAAAAATGGGGCACCAAAGTTCCTATTTTGTAGTTTTGTCAAGATGATATGAGATTGTATGTGTAAAATATTTAATGTGTAAATGCTCAAAAATGGTAGGTATTATAGTAAGTCTTTTAATGTATGAGAGTGTTTTTTTCATTGGACATAAACATTTCTTCAACAGTGCTAATTTTCTTCTTCCTAATTCCTTTTCTCTTGATACTAACTTTTTACTAACTTTTAGTTTTTACTCTTGGTATTGATGGTGTTTTGTAGGTGCCACCCCAGGAATGCCTGAGTGCTGGCATGAACATGGTTGAGCTAAGGGAAGGTCACTTGTCAGTTTCAGTAACATTTTGCCATTGTGCCGAGAAGAGAGAGGGAGGCTCTGTGTGGTTTGTGTCTGTGTGTGTCTGTGTTTTAAATTCCTTGGCAGTAAGATGATACATGTTTTGAGAATCTATTAAATAGCCCAGAATACAAGATGACGGATTTTTAAGAGGGCCAGACTTTAGATACACATGAGCCTTCTTTTGTAAAGTTTCAGCCTCTTATCTTAATACAGTGGAATTTATTACCGACTGGATTTTTTTTCCACCCCCGAAAGATAACCACTGTGGTTCACTGTGCATTTTATCAGTAGCTCCCTCGTGGGTGAGATTTACAATAGAAGAGCAGACATCTTGGTACTTAGGTTTTTCTCACAGTTTCAAAAATAATTCAAGGTTGTCCTGCCAGAGTGGAGACTAAATCCTAATTGTTTGTGCAGTTTTTCTTATTGTATCCAGATGTTGGGCCCCCTTTTATCTTTGGAAACCATTAGCATTCTTGATTCTTTTGGAATGAGCCAAAAAGCACAGACTCCTGATGCCTGAAAATTCATTCAGAACACCCTGCCAGACCACATTTTAGGATATGAAAGTACCAGATCTCAGTATAACTTGGGTGAAGGGCTCAAGGCCTATATATTTTGAAAGATAGCTACTCCAGTATAGTTATATTGGTAAAAGGAGAGCCAAGAACAGCCATGAGGGAAATACATTTTTCAAGAGAGGGCAGTAGCATAATGGTAATGAAGAACATAGGAAAGTGAATCACAAACAATATACTTTAGTCCTTAAGCCTAAGAGGCAGATAAATCTTTCTTCATCAGTTAGTGGAATATATTATTTCTCTGTTGCTCTAAGCTTGCTGTTCTGACCTTCTTTTGTTCAGCAAGAAAATGGAGATACATTTTTAAATATCAATTTAAGTGTATCTATAAAGAAAAAGCAGATGATTCTTTTCAAATGTTTATGCTCTATAAATATCAATTTGGAATCAGTATTTGTTTATAATGAATATTTAATACCAACCAAGAAGAATTTATTAAATAGTCACTATGTGTCATTAACATGTAGAGTATGAAAACCAAATGAGGCATTCACTGCTTTCAGTAACTTATATATTAAAAGGGGAAGATGACATTTGTCATTATCATTATCTAATACTTATGGCATGTGTACTGTTCTAATTGTTCTAATTCCTTATGTGTATAGAGCATTACTCTAGGCGCTTCAAATAGTAGTATTTGATAATGATGCGACGTAGGAGAAAGGACTTCTACATATGAAGGTAATGATACACTAAGACAAATGCTAGGTAAGTGGTACAGGAAAGCGTTAAAGGATTTGTGAAAAGGAAGGCAATGACTCGGATATGCAGGAAGGCTGGGGAAGGATGTTACAGGCAGGTGCAAAGTCAGAAAGGTAGAAATGTGTTTTCATTATTCAGGTTGGCTGAAGCAGATGTGGGTGTTGACTGGATTTTGGAAGACTTTGAATTCGAAAGTAAGGAGTTTGAACCTGATTCTCTTATTAATAGGGTATCTGAAGACACTTTGACTAGGAAAGTGATAAAATGGAGTTTCAAAAGACTGTAAAAGGTGAGACCAATTAGGAAATTCTTGCAAGAACCAAGATGTGGACCATTCTCACCTGTGAACATTTTTTATCTTTTTAGATGTGCTGCCACTATTGCTCTAGTTAGTAACCCTTTGAATTTTGGATTTAGCTCTCTTTGAATTGATATATTTCAGTTCACCAGAATTAAAACAGCTAGAGCACCATTGCCCAGAAATTAAGTCCATTCATATAGAGGCAGTTACTGAAACTGCTTAACTGGAAGAGTTATTCTGGGCTTCAGGGAACCTTATAACTTATGATTCCAGCAATTCTTAGTGGTTTCAAAGGACATTCAAAGGAATATTTATGGCCGTACACAGCTACTTGGATAGTAACCAGTGTAATTAAATGAGCTGATACATGTAAAGCACTTAGGTGCCTGGTAACAAAAACAAAACCCAAAACCACACACTCATAACAAATGTTAGAAAAAAACAAACCCTGTGATAAGAATTGCACATTAAGGCATATTATTCCAAGCCAGAGGAAAACATTTGCTGGATTACCAGAGTTGTTGTTGTTGTTGTTGTTGTTTTTCCTGCAAACATTCATGCATGAAACAGAGAAAAAAAATCAGGCTCTGCCCAGTTCTCTGGTTTGCACAGAATTAATTACGATTTAAGTAGAAAAGAGTCATTGTAGGAATTAAGGAAACAGTAGGTTGACCACATTGGTTTACTTAGTGACAGTCTGGAAAATGAAGGTTTGAAATTGAAGGTCATGAAGTTTAAGGTCTAGTAGATGGTCATTCCAATGGAACAGTGGGCTTCAGTCTTTGGTCAAGGTCCTTCCCAGTTATGACTACCCAGACATTATGTTGTAGTTCATATGAATCCAGAAATAAGAGCAAATAGTAAAGGAAAGGTGTCTTGCTGCTTAAAAAAAATTGAGTTACTGACATATAATTTACACACCATACAATTTATTCATTTAAAGTGTACAGTTTAATGGTTTTTAGTTTATTCACAGAGTTGTGCAACCATCACCACAATCTAATTTTTAAAGTTCTACTTTTTTTTTTTTTTTTAATTTGGAGACAGGATCTTGGTCTGTTGCCCAGGCTAAAGTGCAGTGGCATGATCATAGCTTACTGCAGTCTTGAACTGGGCTCAAGTGATCCTTCTGCCTTAGCCTCCTGAATAGTTGGGACTACAGGTGTGCACCACTATGCCCAGCTAATTTAAAAAAAAATTTTTTTGTAGAGACAGGGTCTCACTATGTTGCTCAGGCTAGTCTCGAACTCGTGGCCTCAAGCCATCCTCCTGCCTTGGCCGCCTGAAGTGCTGGAATTACAGGCATGAGCCACCATGCCTGGCCACTATTTTTAAATTGAGATATAATTTATATGTCATAAAATTTGCCATTTTAAAGCATAGAATTCAGTGTTTTTTTTAGGATATTAACAAGGTGTTGCAACTTTAAGCACTATTGAATTCAAGACATTTTTATCATCCCCTGAAAAAACTCTAATCCTGTTAGCAGTCACTTCTCATTTGCCTCTCACCCCCAGGCAACCATTAATCTACTTTCTGTCTCTATAGATTTGCCTATTTTGGACAGTTTATGTAAATGGAATCATATAACATGTGGCCTTTTGAGAATGGCGTCTTTCATTTTGCATAATGTTTTTGAGGTTTATCCATGTTATAGCATGTATCACTATTTCTTTTTGTTGCTGAATAATATTCCACTGTATGGATACACTGCATTTTGTTTATCTGTTCATCAGCTGATAGACATTTGGGTTGTTGATTCCTTCTGCTTTTACGTAGCATTTTTCAAAGAAAAATAAATGGAAGATACAGTTGCTTATGAATTCACTGCTTTGTCTGTAGGCTTAGACAGATTGTTCATTTAGCTTGACAAATGCTGCTTACAAAGAAAAATAGGCCAGTCTTAGCATAGGAATTCATGCATTTCCGGCATCAGATAAAAGAATCAGAGCAAGATGTGGTATTTTCAAGGCTTGATTTCTCTCTTCAGTCCATTCTTTCTACGGCTTTAGGTTTCTTGTATTATCATTCAGCTGAACATCTTTATTTCTTGGGATACATCTGAAAAAATATGCTAGCTCAAGTTAAAACAAAAAACCCACAAGCTAGCTGAAGCCCTGGGGGACAGCATGGCCTTTAATCAGCTTGGAATGATTCTCTTACGCTTTTTAACCTGACAAGCTGCTGTCCAGCACACTTGATCATCTATCTAGCTAACGGGTGCTGAAAGAAAAGTTCAAAGATAAGGTTACTGGGAAAATTACATTTCCCCACTCTTTCTGCACTTAGTTTAATGGCAGTTCTAACATGTCAAGAATCTTTATTTTGATTTTAGAGACTGTACAATATGAGATGTAGCTCACTAAACTTAAAACCTGACATTTGGCATTCAAGTCCCATCCTTGTTGGTTACTAGCTTAGAAATCTGCAAATTTCTCACTTGTAAAAGGGGCATAATAAATAACACATATCTCAAAAGACTCTTTGAGGATTAAGTGATATAGTACATTTTCTGGCACTTGATAGATGCCTATTAAGTGTAAGGCTTTTCCCCCTCTACTTTATATGGTGGTCATGCAGTTTGGATGTGCAGTTTGGATGAGACCATTATGTGAAAGCACCTAGTAGAAAGCCTGAAATGTAGAAGGTATTTAGTGAATGTTAGTTAAATTTGAACCTAAGTTTCCAAAGAATAGAACTCTTTTTTCCAGATTTAGGGGTGTATGTTTAAGCGTGTGTGTGTGTGTGTGTGTGTGTGTGTGTATGTTTATGTTTATGTTTATGTTTATGTGAGATAGAGATACTGAAACTGTGTCAGTTAGCTTTTGCTGCATTGTAAACCACCCTAAAATTTAGTGGTTTAAAATAGCCATTTTATTTAACTTGATTCATGATTCTGTAAGTTGGCAGTTAGGTTGGACTCAGGTAGGCAGGCAATTCTGGTCTGAGCTGGTTAGCTCTGCTCTGTGGTCAGCTGGTGCAATAACAGCTGGGGATGGCTGATTTATTTGTTGAGACATTTGTTGACTTGGGCCTCTCCATGTAGTATTTCACCATCTAGCAGGCTCAATCAGGTTTATTTATATTATAGTAAAATATACAAGACTTTTTTTTTTTTTTGAGACAGGGTCTTGCTCTGTTACCCAGGCTGGAGTACAGTTGTGTGATCATATCACTGCAGCCTTGACCTCCTGGGCTCAGGTGATCCTCTTGCCTCAGCCTCCCAAATATTTGAGACCACAGGTGCGTGCCACCACACCCAGCTAATTTTTTTAAAAAATTATTATTTGTAGAGACCAGGTGTCTTGCTATGTTGCCCAGGCTGGTCTCGAACTCCTGGGCTCAAGCAGTCTACCCACCTTGGCCTCCAAAGTTGTGGGATTACAAGCATGAGCCACCATGCCCAGCCTACACAAGAATTTTTAAGTCTCTTCTTGCTGTACATTTGCTATTGTCTCAATGCCCAAAGCAGGTTAGATAGCCAGGCCCAGAGTCATTGTGAGAGGGAGTAAGGTAAGGATGAAGATACCAAGAGGAAATTGTTGTGGCCATTTTTAAAAACAATTTATCTTAGATACTAATTGTGATAGGAATGCAAATCTGTTTACTGAGAATTATTATCAGTCTATAAAATCAGACTTAGTACAGGTGCTGCAATGTAATGACAGTGTTATTCACAATAGGAATACTGCTGTCTTCTTCATATAAACTTAACATGTCAGTAAAGCACTCTCACACATGAAGAAAGAACCATTATGGTGGAGGCATTTATTTTCTGGAATCACTAAATACAAGGATCAGCTAATTATTTTTGAATGTCTGCTGTTTCTTGCCAGTTAAGGTGGCTTCCCCTATCAGTCAGTTCATTCAGTTTTTCACTTTAGTTCCATAAAATATTTCATCTGCATCTCTAGACGATATCTTTATTACAGTTTGAGTTACCTCTTCCATCTGTTAAACCACCAACAACAAAAAATCCAAAGAATCAGAGATACTCTTGTCACTAAAATATTTCTTGAGTCTTAACTATTTTTCACTTTGGTCTTTGCTTTATGCCTGTACACATCTAGTTGTAGCATGTTTTAGATGAGAGGCACCCAGTATCATAATCCTACTAGAGATAAGAACTTCTTCTTTTGAATAGTTATTAATAACTGAGCATAAATATGTTTTCATATGCTACTGCCAAGTCATAAAATCACGGAATTTTTCAAAGCTGCAGGGAACATTAGATATAATCTGGCCCTTTGTCTTCTTTTTGCAGATTGGGAACCTGTGGTTTTACCAAGATCATGTAGTCAGAACCAGAATCTAAATCTTTGAACTGCAGGATAGGGATTACTTTCCATTTTTTTTTATTGTGGTAAAATATACATAACATAAAATTTGAGGAGAGGAATTTTTCCGTTCTTCTGTCTCCAAAATCAACTTTAGCTTTTTGGCAATCTGATAAATGTAACATTTTAACTAATCATTTTGCTATAATTAAATTTTTAATACATGTGTGCATTTTACTTACAGCTTATATCTGAATATGTGGTTAGATAAAAAAAACTTCTCTTTTTATTTCACTTTAGTTTTTGGAACTTCGAATTCTAATAAATGTCAGGTATAATCAGGTCCCTGGTATTGATATCAGAAGGTAAAAGCAAATACATTTTAGATAGACTTTCTTATTTGTGGATTTTCATTGTTGAAAGAGACAAAGAACAGTTGGTGTTTTAACTCCAAAAATTAGAAATTTTTAAGTGGGTTGGTAAGAAAGAAGAACTCAAATATGAGGCAAGCAGATGTTCTCACTTTTTCATCTGAACAGTGACAGAAATTAGACAAATAATTATATTCTCACTTAACAGACATTTCTTTGATTTTTATGACATGGTTTAGAATTAGACCACAGAAATGTTATCTTTAGTGTTTCATCATCCTTGGTTTAAAGATTCAATTTCTTAAGTCCACCTGTATTGCAACTGAAAGTAATTAATGAAGAACCATAGAAATATATTGTTTTATTGTTGGATATAATACATTTTAAAAAAGAATGACACCCTTATGGTTTTTGTAAATTCCATTGGAGAAAAAGTTTTAAATTACCTGTTATTTCTGTCCAGAAGTCGCCATTTTTATTGATGAACTCAATTTAGTCATTTATCTGTGCATATATAAAAATGAATGGATGGATGGATAAACAGACGTGAATGACAGAAATAATGAGACAAGGGAGGTTGGTGCGTGATATATGCAGCTTACTCTCAAATTTTAAGTGTGTATTTCCTAAGAAAGAAGATACCCTCTTTTGTTTGTATTTCCTACAAAGGAGTTGCTCTTTTTTGTTACCACAATAAAGTGGTCAAAGACTGATTTTTCCTTTTTATTTCTTGAGACCGTGTCTCACTCTGTCTCCCAGGCTGGAGTGCAGTTGCATGATCATGGCTCTAACATCATACCTAGAGCACACAAAACAAAGCACCATATACTTGCTGATTGGTCCTAGCAAATAATGTATTTAATTCTTAATTAGTGAGGAGAAAACAGTGTAGTAGGAAACCATTGGCAGTGTGTGGATATGGGCAGATACAGGATTGGCTGCTGTTGAGCTTAGCAATGGTGATAGTGAGAAAAATGACAAATGTTCTGAGAGGTAGGGCGGCTGGCCTGAAACTGGACTAGGAAGTGTCATGAAATAAGTAAGATTGCATAGACCAAGGGTGCCTGGAGAGAAACACTTGCTGTTCTTTATCTTCTAGATACCTTCTCATCTACTTCTTAAGGTGCTGAACCTTCTGGTTGTTTTTCCTGATTACTGTAGGAAAGGGCCGTATAAACCCCTATGTTCATGGAAAGCAATGAAAAATACTTCCTGTATTTCCCTGTATTAGAATACTAATCAGAGGCACAAAGGTACTTCAACCTTTGAAACAGGTACATTCAGCTAGTTTGATTTTTAAATCATGCCAGGTAAAATTATTCTTTCTGCTCTTGTTACTAATAACTAATAGCTGCTGTATTCTGCTCTCTTAACGGTTACTGCTACTATGTAACTGCTGATGCTTTTCTCCAGGATGGTTTGAGGCCCCATCTAAGTCCCCTTTTACCAGTCTTCCCTGACCACACAGCATGCAAGAACTGGGCACATATAATTCTTTTAATCAATTCTATTTATTTTATACCTGTTCAATACTAACTTCTTTTTTTTTTTTTTTTTTTTTGAGACAGAGTCTCGCTCTGTCACCCAGGCTGGAGTGCAGTGGCGCGATCTCAGCTAACTGCAAGCTCTGCCTCCCGGGTTCACACCATTCTCCTGCCTCAGCCTCCCGAGTAGTTGGGACTACAGGCGCCCGCCACCACGCCTGGCTAATTTTTTGTATTTTTAATAGAGATGGGGTTTCATCGTATTAGCCAGGATGGTCTCGATCTCCTGGCCTCGTGATCTGCCCACCTCAGCCTCCCAAAGTGCTGGGATTACAGGCGTGAGCCACCGCGCCCGACCCAGTACTAACTTCTTTAAAAAATGTTCATGAGAAGTAAATAAAATCACCAATAGTCCTACTACCAGAGATAAACCCTGTTAACATTTTGGGTATTTTCCCCTAGTTTTTTTTTTTTTCCTATATGTATGATTTTATAGAGTCAAAATCATACTGTATATATAATACTGTATCCTATTTTTTCCCGTAAGTTTATTGTAAGCCATATGTAGATAGTATTTTTAAAGTTACATAATATTTCATAGAGTGGATGAATTGTGATTTATGTTTTCTTTTTCATGTATGTTTTTCTCATTATTCCAGTTAGATTATGAGATTATCAAAGAAAGTCACCCTACTGTATCATCCCCTCTTCCTACTTAAATGCCTATAGAGAATATTGTATGTGATAGATGCTAAATATTTTTGCTTGCTTCTGTCTCATTCTAAATATTATAGGAGCTGTTTGCTATAGGAGACTCCAAATGTATTATTTGCAGATTATCAGAATCATTGCATCACCCAAATCTTTCCATTTAGAAAAAGGGACCCCAGGGAAATTTCTGAATGTATTTTAGGGGAAATCTTAACTCCTCTGGAATTCCATGAGAATTTTTTGGGCAAAGATTTGTGCATTTTTTGTAGTTTCACTAGATTCTTGAAGGAGTCCTTTATCTAACAGAAGTATCCACTGATCCAGATATTGTAGCCCATCTGGAGATATGTCTATTTATTAAACTTACCTAAAATTTAGAATGTTTCTTTTCATTTTTCATTTTTCTTTGTTTTCAGGAAGGGATGAGACCATGCAGCCTGCGAAACCATCCTTTCTTGAATATTTTGAACAAAAAGAAAAGGAAACCCAGATCAACAGCTTTGGCAAGAGTGTACCTGGTCCACTGAAAAATTCTTCAGATTGGAAAATACCACAGGACGGAGACTACGAGTTTGTAAGTAGTGTTGGAAGTAAATGGTTATGTCTTCAGGGGAAGTTATTTGAAATATCACATATTAGTGCCCAAGCATTTTCTTGTGCATTTTGAGTCTCCTAAACCATCCCTGACAGTGTCTACCGAGCTGAAGGACAGTATTTTGACTGATGTTTGAGCAGTTCTCTGGTCCCTGATTAGTGGCATCTTTTTTGCTTTCGAAGTCCATATTCAGTTTTTATTTTTGTCCAGTTAGAAATTGTTCATGGTGAGAGAAGTATTCAATCATCAAATGAAATTGCAACTGTCTTTAATAGTTTATTTGGGGTTTTGATTTTATATTTAAGAATTAGATTGGAGGGCAATTGACACTGTTTTGTGGTGTCCTTGTTGTTTTGCTAACTATTCTCCTAATTTTAACCCTGCTGAAAGGATTATTCTCAGTTTTTTTCAGAGGACGAATGTATAATTATTCCAGTTTCATATGAAAAACTGGATGTGTTTTCCTTTCTCTACTGTGGAACATTTTCCCTCAACCATAGACACTTATTAATGTTCATAGGCATTTAAGGAGTAGAGCAATAAAAATTTTGGGAAAAAGTAAGCTAAGGAGTCTGCATTTTCTTCTTGACTATTACTAGAAAAGATTTTTCTCTTCAGTAGCTTTTTATTTTTACATTCTAAAATTCTGAAGTTTGATTCTCCATCTGTCATAATTCTGTTGTTTATAAAAGAACTTAGATTGGGCATTGGGCTTGAATTCTGGTAGGCCTGTCTAGTTCTGGCTTTCCACTATACTACTCACTGGGCTAGAGGAAATGACACCATTCTTCCATAACTTAATTTCTACTTTTATAAAATGGCAGGAATATCACAGTTTATACAACTAATGGTAGAGATCCTTTAAGGACCAGAATAACTCATCTGAGGTAAATTAACTGATTAGTCACTGAACCCATGATAGAACCCAGGTTCATTTGTTTTATTACCTGTTTGTTCATTTACTTACTTATCCAGTGTTTTTTTTTTTTTTGAATGTCATGCGTTTGACACTATTCTAGGGATGTGGTCATTAACAGAACAGCCAAAAACCCATCCCTCCATGAGGGAATTTTCATTCTAGGCGATGATGGAATTTTCATTCTAGGCGAAGGAAAATAAGTATTTAGTGTGTTAAATGGTAGCAACTATTGTAAAAAATATAAAGCAAAAGGGAGGTTAGGAGACAGAAAGAGTGTGTGTGTGTGTGTGTGTGTGCATAGTTTTTTAAAAATAAGAGTAGTCAAGGAAGTTCTCATTGGTAAGAAGATGAGGATGTGAACTATGTGAATATCTAGAGGAGAGATTTTTAGGCAGCAGGAATAGCAGATGCAAAGATCCTGAGGCAGGGACTTGGCTGGTGTGTTTACAGAACAACGAAGAAACAGTCTGTTTTGGAATGGCATCAATAGGATGTGCAGCAGGAAATGATATCAGAGATATAATGGAGAGCGAGATAATGCAGGGCTTTTTGTGTAATAAAAAGGACTTTAGCTTTTACTCTTGAGTGGAATGAAAGACCATTGGAAGGGATGACTTGACCTTATTTATATTTAAAAGGTATTATTCTAGTTGCTATATTAATACATTATAGGAGAACTGTAGCGTTTCTGAACACAGGTGCAGTGTTTTTATTTACTATTCAAAGGTGGCAAATTATGGGGCACATCTGCTACTATTCTCCACTTCTAGGCCTTTGGCACCCATCTGTTCCACTGAATCAGGGTTCAGCTTCAGAAGCTGCCACTGCTAATCATAGTAGACTTACGAAATTTGAATTATTGTGCGTCTGTTCCATGTTGCCTGTATAGTTGTCTTCAACATGTGTATAAGGACTGATTTCTCAGTTTAGCCAGTCTTCAGGCAAAGATGTTTAACTACTGGGTGCCAAATCACATCATTATTGTGATAGAATGCTTGAGAATCCTCAAATCTGTAGTACTTCTAAGCTTAGTTTCCTTGTTTTTAAATGTTTTAGAAGTTAGCGATTTTGGCTAGGCGCGGTGGCTCACGCCTGTAATCCCAGCACTTTGGGAGGCCAAGGCCGGTCGATCACCTTAGGTCAGGAGTTCGAGGCTAGCCTGACCAACACAGAGAAACCCCGTCTCTACTAACAATACAAAAAAATCAGCCAGTATGGTGGTGCATGCCTGTAATCCCAGCTACTCGGGAGGCTGAGGCAGGAGAATCGCTTGAACCCAGGAGGTGGAGGTTGTGGTGAGCCAAGATCATGCCATTGCACTCCAGCCTGGGCAACAAGAGTGAAACTCCGTCTCAAAAAAAAAAAAAAAAAAAAAAAAGAAGTTAGCAGTTTTGAAAACCCAGTCACTTTAATCCTTTTTAATTTTAAAAAATATTGTTTATGATATTTTTAGGATACATGTAATATTTTAGTACCTGTTCATAATGTGTAGTGATCAAATCAGAGTAATTGGGATATCTATTACCTCAGACGTTTTTCTTTGTGTTGGGAACATTATAAATCTTCAGCCGTTTTGAAGTATACAATAAATTATTAACTATAATTTTCCTACTGTACTATCGAATACGAGAACTTATTCCTTCTCTCTGACATATTTTTGTACCCCTTAACCAACTTCTCTTCATCCCTCTTTCACCTCTTTCCCAGCCACTGCTAACCGTCATTCTACACTCTGTTTCCATAGGATCCACTTTTTTAGCTCCCACATGAGTGAGAACATGTAATATTTGTCTTTCTCTGTCTTATTGTAGCTAACATAATGACCTCCAGTAATATCCATGTTGCAATAAAAGAAGCGACAACATTTCTTTCTCTTTTCTGGCGGATAATATTCCATTGTGTGTATACCACATCTTCTTTATCCATTTATCCATTGATGGACACTTAGGTTGATTCCATATCTTGGCTATTGTGAATAGTGTTGCAATAAATAGGAGAGTTTAGATATCTTGTTGATACATTGATTTCCTTTCTTTTGGATATATGCCCAGCAGTGGGATTGCTGGATCATATAGTAGACCTATTTTAATTTTTTAAGGAACCTCTATACTGTTTTTTATAATCGTTTTATTACTTTAAATTCCTACCAATGGTGTATGAACATTCCCCTTTCTCCACATCTTCACCAGCATTTGTTATTTCCTGTCTTATTGATAATAGCCATTCTAACTAGGGTGAGATGATATCTCTCTCTCTTTTTTTTTTTTTTTTTTTTTTTTTTAAGAGACAGGGTCTTGCTTATTCTCCCAGGCTGGAGTGCAGTGGTCCGATCATAGCTCACTACAGCTTCAAATTCCTGGCCTGTAGTAATCCTCCCACCTCAGCCTTCTGAGTACCTAGGACTACAGGTATGGATCACCACGCCTGGCTAATTTTTAAATTTTTTCCAAAGATGAGGTCTGGAAATGTTGCCCCAGCTCATCTGGAACACCGGGCCTCAAATAATCCTCCTGCCCGGGCCTCCCAGAATGCTAGGATTACAGATATGAGCCACTGTACCGGCTCTTTGTGGTTTCAATTTGCATTTTCCTAATGATTAGTGATATTGAGATTTTTTCATATGCCTGTTGCCCATTTGTATGTCTTTTGAGAAATGTCTATTCAGGCCTTTTGCCCAACTTTCATTCTAATCATTATTCTTGGATCAGTAGTTTCAATGTGTAAAGAATTTATTTCTCTTTGCCACAGTTTTCTCATACTAAGATCATTGGCAGGAAACTTGTTTTGGTGGGCAAGCTACTTATACGGAGGAGCTTTAGGAGGTCTTTAGAGAGAGTACTTTTTATTTTGGAAGTAGATGACTTCTAGGGGGAGTGGGCCCATGGTGCACAGTGACCAGGTTAGCACATTGCATGACTTGTATTACTCCTGAGACTTTCTTCTAAATCTGAGGTCATAAACTGGCAGCAACCAGCTCACAGACCTTTCTGTGTGTCCTATACGGTGTTTAAATTTTTAATTTTTTAAAATTAGTTGCTTATGTTAAAAACTTATGAGATTTTACACAAAATGTTGGATCTCCAGCTTATTTTGAAAATGTGAAAGATCTGGCTACAGTAGACCTACATTATTGGTTAATGGTTGTCTGGAGCTGAGTGGCAGCTGCCCTCTTTAGCTATGACCTCTCTAATTCTTCACACTATTTGACCTACTTCACTCATTTGTATTAACTGTCTGACCTGTCTGACACTTAGGGGCATTTGATATTGGGACTCTTGCACTAAATTGTTTGGATTTATATATGCTTGAGCCAGCCTATTCTGATATATGACATTCTACTCTATTTGTACCTTCAGAATGTTAAGATAATTTACTTAATAAAAGTCTCTTACAAAAAAATTTCAAACTAAGCAATAAAATTGAGATGAGAGATAACATGAGCTGCTCTCCCAACAAAGATCAAATGAAAACTGTCTTCATAGTTGATATTCTTGTTACATAGCTTTTACCTTGATCCTAAAGCAAGCATTTGAAATAATAGTCTGGAACAGTGGTTCTCAAAGTGGTCCCAGACCAGCAGTGTTAGCATCACCTAGAGACTGTTAGAAAGGCAGTTATTCAGGCCTTACCCCAGGCAGACTGAATAGGAATATCTGGGGACAGCACCCATTGATTGGTGTTTTAACCTGTCCTCCTGGTGACTCTTACCCACTAAAGTTGCTCTAAAAGGTTTTTAGAGTAGTATATCTTCATATACATTTCTTGTTTTCTTTTCTATTAGATACTATAGAAATTCAGAGATAAGGATGTATTTCTATTTTATTAACATTGTATGATTTTTAAATTTCCTTGTTATTCCCCTTTTGAGTCTCCTATACTCTTACTGGAGGTACCAAAGAAGCACATAAAATATGGAAAATGTATGTTTGTAAGTGACATCTGGCAAATAAAGAGCTAGTCCTTTGAGTGAAGAAAGTTCTGAATAATCTCCTGAAAGCTTAACGAAGGATATGTGTCAGACTTGCTAACATGTTTCCCTCATAGTTGCTTTTTTTTTTTTTCGAGATGGAGTCTCACTCTGTTGCCCAGGCTGGAGTGCAGTGGTGACATGATCTCAGCTCACTGCAACCTCCGCCGCCCGGGTTCAAGCATTTCTCTGCCTCAGCCTCCTGAGTATCTGGGATTATAGGTGCCTGCCACCACACCCAGCTAATTTTTGTATTTTTAGTAGAGACAGGGTTTCACCATCTTGGCCAGGCTGATCTTGAACACCTGACCTTGTGATCCACTCTCTTTGGCCTCCCAAAGTGCTGGGAGTACAGGCGTGAGCCACCGGGCCCAGCCTCCTTCACAATCTCTTACAGACTTTCTGATTTCTAGGCAGATAGTATTTAATTATGAAAAAAGATAATTCTGTTTCCTCCTATGAAGAGAATTGCTGCTTTCCAATGACCTTTTTGCCCAAAATGGCAAATAGGAAGTAATTTAATCAGGAGTAGCCGAATTTTATACTGACAAAAACTTCATATTTTCATCTGAAACTGAATATTTGTCTCATTTCTAAAAGTGAATTGCCTGTTTGCCAAGTTGAGAAACCCCTCCAAAAATTTCTAATAATGTTTAAGATACATAGTGATTAAAATATAAAAGGTGCTTAAAAATGCAATAGTCTCTAAAATTGATATTTCATATTCTATTAGCAGATCACTTTTTTGGAAAAAAATGTAATATTTTGTGAGAATTCAGACCTTCCCATTTTGCCATTCATAAAGCCACAAACAGCTGTAAACTTAAATCCAATTTGGCTCATGAATCTTCCAAAAACACACTGTAATATTTTAGTTTAAGATGACCCAGGCTGGGTGCAGTGGCTCATACCTGTAATCCCAGCACTTTGGGAGGCTGAGGTGGAAGGTTTGCTTGAGCTCAGGAGTTCGAGACCAGCTTGGCACATAGTGAGACCCCATCTCTATTACAAAAATAAAAAAAAGATGGCTCAAGTGCCAACAGTGGTGAACAAAACAGACCAGGCCCTTGTTCTCATGGAGTTTACAGTGAAGGAAATAGACATTAAGCCAGTACCCTAGTAGGTATCAGTTCAGGTAATAATAGCGAATTTTTTTTTTTTTTTTAAAGCACAGTTAAGAGATATTGTGAGAAAAGGCCTGTGGAGAGACAGGACATTCAGCTGAGACATCAGTGAAGAGGGGAAGCAAGTCACAGGAAGGTAGGGGAAACAAGTACAGAGACTGTGAGACAAGACATAGACTATGTGTAAGGAAGGAAAGGAGTCCATTGTGGCTGGAGCCGAGTGACACATGGGATAGCAGTTTAAATGTAAATGCATCAGTAATCACAGTAAATGTGAGTGCACTAAAATCTCCTATTAGAAGAGAAAGAGTCTGGATAAAAATAACAGTCAAATTCCGGCTAAATGCTGTTTATAAGAGATGTAACAAAAAGAAAATACAACCGAAAAGTTTAAAACAGAGGAATGGAAAAAGATACACTAGGCAAATACTCACTAAAAGAAAGTAGGTGAAACAATATTGATATCAAATGAGGCCAAGCATGGTGGCTCATGCCTGTAATCCCAGCACTTTGGGAGGCCGAGGCAGGCGGACCACGTGAGGTCAGGAGTTTGAGACCAGCCTGGCCAACATGGTGAAACCCCATCCCTACTAAAAGTACAAAAAATTAGTTGGGCATGGTGGCAGATGCACCTGTAGTCCCAGCTACTCAGGGGGCTGAGGCAGAAGAATTGCTTGAACCCAGGAGGCGGAGGTTGCAGTGAGCCGAGATCGTGCCACTGCACTCCAGCCTGGGTGACACAGCGAGACTTCATCTCAAAAAAAAAAAAAAAATCAGATGAAATAGAATTTAAGACAAAAGAATGTTACCTGGGAAGGATATGTTTTATGCTGTTAAAAGGTATACTTCATCTAGAAGATGTAAGTCATGCACCTATATGAAACATACATATTTATCCCAAACTGATAGAAATAGAAGGAGCAATGAGAATACTGCAATTATAGTTTCAAGAAGTTAATCAAGAAGACTTAAATATTCTTCTCTCCAAAATTGACATTTCAGTTAGACAAAAAACTAACGCAATTAACAACATTGATAAAACAGAATATAGACAAAATTTCTAATATATATGTAACTTTAAAAACATGGAATATTCATAAAACAACTATTTTATTCTTTTTTTTACCTTTATTTCAGGTTCAGGGGTACATGTGCAGGTTTGTTACACAGGTGAATTGTGTGTCATGGGGGTTTGGTGTACAGATTATTTCATCACCCAGGTAATAAGCATAGTACCCCATAGGTAGTTTTTCGATCCTCACCCGCCTCCCACCCTCTGCCCTCAAGGAAGCCCTGATTTCTATTGTTCTGTTCTTTGTGTCCATGTGTACTCAGTGTTGAGCTCCTACTTACAAGTGAGAACATGCTGTATTTGGTTTTCTGTCCTTGTGTTAGTTTGCTTGGGATAATGGCCTCCAGCTCATCCATGTTGCTGCAAAGGATGTGATCTTGCTCGTTTCTGTGGCTGTGTAGTATACCATGTCAACATGTACCACATTTTCTTTATCCAGTCTGTCATTGATGGGCATTTAGGTTAATTTCATGTTTTTGCTATTGTGAATAGTACTGCAGCAAACACAACGCATGCATGTGTCTTTATGGTAGAACAATTTCTGTGCCTTTGGGTATATACTCAATAATGGGACTGCTAGGTTGAACGGTAATTCTCTTTTAAGTTCTTTGAGAAATCGACAAACAGCTTTCCACCATGATTGAACTAATTTACATTCCCACCAGCAGTGTATAAGTAATCCCATTTCTCTGCAACCTCGCCAGCATCTGTTATTTTTGATTTTCTAATAATAGCCATTCTGACTGATATGAGATAGTATCTCATTGTGGTTTTGATTTGCATTTTTCTAATGGTTAGTGATGTTGAGTATTTTTTTCACATGCTTATTGACCATGTGTATGTCTTCTTTTGAGAAGTGTCTGTTCATGTCCTTTCCCCATTTTTAATGAGGTCGTTTGCTTTTTACTTGTTAATTTGTTTAAGTTCCTTACAGATTCTGAATATTAGATCTTTCTTGGATGCCTAGTTTGCAGAAATTTTCTCCCATTTTGTAGGTTGTCTGTTCACTCTGTTGAAAGTTTATTTTGCTGTTCAGAAGCTCTTTAGTTTAATTAGAACCTATTTGCCAATTTTAATTTCTGTTACAATTGCTTTTGTTGCCTTCATCATGAAATCTTCCGCCAGGTCCTATATCCAGAATGGTGTTTTCTAGGTTATCTTCTAGGGTTTTTATAGTTTTAGGTTTTACATTTAAGTCTTTAATTCATTTTGAGTTGATTTTTGTATACGGTTTAAGGAGGGGGGTCCAGTTTCAGTCTTTTGCATATGGCTAGCCAGTTATCTCAGGATCATTTATTGAATAAGGAGTCCTTTCTCCATTGCTTGTGTTTGTCAACTTTGAGTTACTATGTTTTTTTGTTTTTTGTTTTGAGACAGAGTCTTGCTCTGTTGCCCAGGCTGGAGTAATGCAGTGGCGTGATCTCAACTCACTGCAATCTCTGCCTCCTGGGTTCAAGTGATTCTCCTGCCTCAGCCTCCTGAATAGTTGAGATTACAGGCACCTGCTACTACACCTGGCTAATTTTTGTATTTTTAGTGGAGATGGGGTTTTACCATGTTGGCCAGGCTGGTCTCGATCTCCTGACTTTGGGTGATCTACCCACCTCGGCCTTTCAAAGTGCTGGGATTACAGGTGTGAGCCACCATGCCCAGCCAATGTTTGAAAGGGTTAAAAAAGAAATCAGGCCACATTACCTGACTATAATGCAATAAAATTAGAAATTAACATTAAGAAAGTAGTCAAAGCCACTTTATCCCACCTGGAGATGTAAAAATATATTCCTAAATCTTACTTTAAAGATAAAATAAAATATAAATTATAAACAATTTAGAAATGAATAATAAGAATGATACAAAATTCAAATCCCTGTAATTCAGAACCTGTGGGAGGCAGTAAACAATGGCACTTAGAAGAAGATTTATAGCCTTAAATGAATTTTCTTTTTAGAATACCAGAAAAATTATAAATAAGTTAAAAATAGGATAAAGATAAAAGCAGAATTTAATGAAAATAGAAAACAAACCAAAAAGTTGATTGGTAAAAACCAACAGCAAGATATTTGAAAGGACCTGATATTTGGTAGATTTGATCAAGTTAAAAAGGAAGAGTGTACCAATAAACTGCAGTAGGGGAAAGGCGAGAGACAGTTACTAGAAACAGAATATGGCAGTGTGATCAGAGATTATTATTTATAACTTTATATTATTAAATTTGAAAACTTAGATAAATAGATGTTTAAACATTATGCCATATTTACTTCCCATGTGGAAGTGTAAATGCATAAAAATATGCAAGATACTTTTGAACAAGAAGAACAAGGTTGATCTTATTCTTTCAGAGACCAAAACATACCACAAAACCACAATAATGAAAGCACTGTGATATTGGCATAAGAATAGAACATAGGCCAGGTGTGGTGGTTCACCCTGTAATCCCAGCACTTTGGGAGGCTAAGGCGGGAGGATCACTTGAACCCAGGAATTTGAGATCAGCCTAAGTATCATAGTGAGATCCCCATCTCTACAAAAAAAAAAAGAAAAAAAAATTAGCTGGGCTTGGTGGTATATGCCTATAATCTCAGCTACTTGAGAGGCTGAGGTGGGAGGATCTCTTGAGCCCAGGAGTTCGAAGCTGCAGTGAGCTAGGATTGCACCACTGTATACTACCCTGAGTGACAGAGTGAGACCCCATGTCTTAAAACAACAACAACAAAAGATCAATGTTAAAGAGTAGGATTAAGAAACATACCTATGTATGTATATGTGTGTGTGTATATATAATATAGATAAATTTTTAAAAATATATACACCTTTGTTGGATGCATAGTTTACATTATATATGAGTGTATTACATAATGATAAAATACAAAATAATGCAAACTAAAATTTGTGTAAATTTAATAAAACACAAATCATGCTACCATTTCTATGTATATGCACACATACAGCTGCATAGATAAAAAAAGACAGGATCTAAAAATAACTTGAAAGTCATTACCTGTGGAACTTTAGTTTTAGCTGTCTTTACACAGAGAGAATATATTACTATATCAATATATTACTTGCTTAACTTAAAAGAAATAAATAGAGCGAGATACATTTTTAAACTTTCAATTGAGATTTTTTCCTGGTTTTAGTCTAAATAAAGTTAACCAGGTTATATATATACAGATTAAGAGAACCACAATACTTTTCAGTCAGTTATCAGCTTTGCAAGTATTGTTGATTATTAGCTTTCAGTATCCTTAGGTTTTAGAGTAAATTTCCTATTTATTCAAATGAAGTTGCTTTCAGATTTCTTATGACTTCTTCTATAAAAAGAGTTGATAGTAACTGGCCCTCACATATTAATTCAATCTATATTTATTGAGGTTCTCTGTGTGTACTATGTGTGAATAGATAAGACTGCGAGATCTTTTACAGCCTTCACTTTATCTTACCCGTCTTTGTATTCCTAACACCTAGCAATTGCCCAACTTAGAGTTAGCACACCATTTCAAATTAAACTCAGACATAGTATCTGAATTCATTCATTATTTTATTCAACTACTAGTTGAATTAAACTCAAATATAGTCATTACGCTTAGAGAGTTTATGATGTAGCAGAAAATAATCAAATGATTTTGATACATTATACTAATGATAGCTTACATTTATTGAAAATTTACTATGTGCCAGGCATTACATATGTTACCTCGCTCTCAGAACCATCCCATGAGGTAGGAATGTTGTTATTGCCATTTTAGGGGTAAAAAAACTGAGGCTTAATAGGAAGAATAAGTTCAAGAGATCTATTGTACAACATGGTAACTAGTTAATAAACAATGTATTGTATTTTGAAAATCACTGAGAGAGTAGATTTTAATTAAGTGTTCTCACCACAAAGAAATTGTAAGTATGTGAGGTAGCACACATGTAAATTAGCTCGATTGAGCCATTTCACAATGTATGTACATACAGTATATCCTTATGAGGTTCATTTTATGAGGTTTCAGTTACCCACTGCAGTCTGAAAATATTAAATGGAAACTTCTAGAAATAAACAGTTTCTAAGTTTTAAGTAGCATGCCATTCTGAGTAACATGATGCAATCTTGTGCCATGGCGCATCATCCCGCCTGGGACATGAATCATCCCTTTGTCCAGCATATCTGTGCAGTACACGGTACCCACTCCTAGTCACTTAGGAGCCAATTTGGTTATCAGATCACCTTTTGAGGTATAACAGTGCTTGTGTTCAGGGAACCCTTATTTTGCTTAATAATGTCCCCAGCGTGCGAGAGTAGCGATGCTGGCAATTCCAGCTTGCCAAAGAGAAGATGTAAAGTGCTTCTTTTAAGAGAAGAGGTGAAAGTTCTTGACCAAAAATAAGGGGGGAAAAACCATATGCTGAGGTTGCTAAGATCTATGGTAAGAACGAATCATCCATCCATGAAATTGTGAACAAATGTGAATCTTCCATCCGTGAATTGTTGTTGTAATTGTTCTATTTTATTATTAGTTATTGATAAATTCTTAACTGTAACAACTTTATAAATTAAACTTCATTATAGGTATTTACGTATGGGAAAAAGCTGAATGTATAGGGTTCGTTAACATCCACAGTTTCAGGCATCCACTGGGGTTTTCAGAATGTATCTCCTGTGGATAAGGGAGGGACTACTGTATTTCAAAACATCATGTTGTATACAATAAATATGTACAAACTGTATTTGTCAATTAAAAGAAAACCCTGAGACTAAAAGGGAGGTGGTTGACTACAGTTATACAGACAGTTAGTGGCACAGTGAGGATTTTAACCAAAGCAGTTTGGCTCCAGAGCCCATCCTCTTAACTATCTGTACTGGGTGGCATTTTTCTAGGCTATTCTGGTAAGTTCTATCCATAAAGTACATAAAGAAGGGGCTGTAGGAGCCCAAAAGAGAGAGCAGGAACCCCAAGGAAGGCACCAATAAGTGTCATTGGAAGTGTGTTTTGAAAGATGAAGTGTGTCTGTGGAGATACTAAGGAGTGTGGCATGGGTCCAGGAAGTACTGAGTAATTGAGCTGGAGCATTACCAGTGTGGATGTGTGCAAAAGGGGAGGAAGGGAGCGAAGGAGAGAACTTCAGGTGAAGTAAATTAATGCCCAATGTACCCTTTTTTGCTGGAAATATTTAGTACTCTTTTAGATTTTTTCCTTGGTATATCAGAGAAATTAAAAATAGAGTCCTAATGCAGCGCAGAGAGCTAATATCCATCTGAAGTTGTGTGATAATGGGTCCATCAGGATATAAAACCACCAAACTGTTAATTCAAAATTAATTTGATAAAAGTAACAGAACTTGAACAAAATTGATTGTTTGAATTCCTTGTTTGAATTCCCTGGATAGTTATAAGCCATTCAGTTGGCTTTTTGTGGTAAGGAAGGATAAATTTTAGCCCTGAGTTTTTCCCAGGAGGCTGATAACAACCTATGATTCCATGAAACTTTATCTTAACCATTCTCTCCTAGATCAGGGCTCCAAATCTGATTGTAAGTTGAGATTTCTTTGGGTTTTTACAAAGAAGCTTTACTGAATTGTCAGAACATAGTCAGTTACTCATTTATTATTAGGTTGTACTTTTTGCTTTTGGCTGCACATGTTAGAAATCAGACACTTGCTGGGAGGCAAGAATTATTACTACCTTATTTATAATTAGAAATCATGATTGATATGGTAGAAGAAATGCTTTATTTGCCTACGCTTAAGTCAATACTGTCAAGAATGCATCTTGATGTTTCCTGGGAACTCAGTTATCTACAGTTTGAAACTTTATCTGCCATTTCACAGAGACAAAAATAACTCTCCCAAAACATTTTGTGAAATTATTGTTCATTTATTTCAAAGTGAGTCTAAAAGTTAGTGCATATTCTTAAATTTACCAGCCTTTAATGGTAAGGTAAAATTTAATGTCCCATTACTCAGTTACAACAATCATCAAGTCAACTATTCTTGTTTTATTTAATCCTTCACCTCCACTATTCACCCACACTGCTTGATTGTTTTGAAGCAAATCCCAGGCATATCTCATTTCTAAATATTTCATATGTATTTATAAAATATTATTGACCTTTTAAAAAATATAATTATAATACCTTTATCATACTTTTACAAATTAGGAGTAATAAATTTCCTTAATGCCAAAAAATGCCTTGTTACTGTTTAGTCTCCTGGATTTATATATATTTTTTAGCTTGTTTGAATTAGGATCCAAATGCGATTTATAGGAAGTTGGTTGATATGTCTCTTAAGCCACTTTTAACTTAAAGCCCTTCCTTTCTGCTACCCCTACTCATGTACTCTGAGATACTGTTAGAGAAACCCAGTTGTTATCCCATATAGTTTCAACCTTCATTTGGGATATTGCTGATTGCATCTAAGTGGTCTTATTTAATATGTTCCCTGAGTTTCTTATAAATTGGTAGTTTTATCTAGAACAGAGGTCCTCAGGACCGCTTCATACTTATAAACATTATTGAGGACCCCAGAGGGCTTTCGTTTATACTAATATTTACTGAATTAGAAATTAAAACTCAAAAAATTTTTAAAGAATTTATTTACTTAAAAAAAAAGCTAATTATACATTAATGTAGTTTTTTCAATGAAAAATGACCATTTTCCCAAAACAAAAACAAATGAGTAAGAAAAATAGCATTGTTTACATTTTTCAAATTTTTTGGCTTAGACAGATAGATGATCCTATCTGTTTTGCATTCAGTCTGTTGTAATACATTGTTTTGTTTGAAGTATAGGAAGAAAGTCTAGCCTAGCAAAAAGAGGTATAGTTGAAAAAGACAGAACTATTGTAATAGCTGTTTAAGATAACTGTGGATAGTCTTCTTTGACCCTATACCAAAACTCAACAAGTAGTGGTTTCTTACAGGTTAGTTGCAATGTAGAATATAAAACTAAATTCATGAAATTTTCTTACTCTGTATATTAAAATTCATTGATGTTTTAAAATTTTGAGTGGAACTTTTACTCACACGTGATTTTGTAACATCACGCACTGGGCATTTGGAAGATGTTGGTTCATTCAGTTACATGGATCTTCTAAATGTTGGCACATTTCATTAAACAATATAAAAAAAAACCACATTCCTTGAAGTTATGACCAGTCTCATCAGAAGAGTAGCTAAGTGTAGGGAAGTTGTCAAGCTCACAGTGGTAGATTCAAGTTTTCCAGAATACTAATTTTCATTTGAAGGTTTGAATTTTATCATCAGCTACAACACTCTTAGTTGTTTTCCTTTGAGTGACAGACTCACTTTTTTCATTTCTGAGAAAATGTCTGCCAGATACCCAAGTCTGAATACTCACAGTTTGTCATTTTTCACGTAAAATGGTGGGAAAAGCAGCTGGTTGAGCTTGCAGCTCAATTGCACAAGTGCTTTGCTTCAAAATGACCATTGTATTTCAGTTACAACAGAAGTGCTATATGAGGACTTCCCATTTCATCATAGATACTATTAAAAAGACACGAACTTTTTTACTACTTCATCAAGGACATTCTTAAGGGTTTTTTAAAAACTGTAGCCAGTGACTGTAAAGAATGCAATAACTGCTGACACTATTTGGTGCCACTTTTTGATTTGTACTGAGGCTAACAGTTTTAGCCCCCACTGCTTTTGTGTAATCAGTACAGATGTCAACACAGTAGAAAAGTCAAATAGTGTCTTAAGATTAATATGAAAATAGTTTGGTCTTATAGAGTCCCCTAAGAGTGTGTCAGGGATCTTCCAGGGGTCTGCAAGCCAGACTTTGAGAATTGCTGATCTAGAAGCTTGATCAGAATCAGGTTCGATTTTTTTTTTTTTTGGCAAGGGTATTTCATAGGTGGTATGTATACTTCCATCAGAAGGTTCATAATATCTGGATATATGGTTATCTCTCTTTTTCCGTTGTTAGAAACCAGTGAAGGTCATTGTCTGGATGCCATTTCATTAGAGGTTACAAAGTGGTGACATTTGATCATTTCTTCTCCATTTACCAATTGAAGAAGCATTTCATTATTTAGATAATCTCAGGTACAATGTATACAGAAAAGACAGAATATGCACTTGATTTTTTAATTTTTATTATAATTTTCAAAATAATGTATTGGTTCCCTAGCACTCTCCAAAGATATAACCAGTGATTTTTTTTGTGTCATAAATTCGTGGATTTAAAAATATTTGATCTGTTTCAATCCTTTCAACTATTTCTTATGTTCAAATAGTTCCATCTTGATATAACCCCAGTAGTTACTTTTAAATGTTTTATTGAGGTATGCTTTATATACTCCCTGGTAGTTTGTGAGAGCATCCTTGCTTTCTAGTATGATGAGATGTGAGATGTTCCAGGCTCATCTTGTCCATGTCTTGCTCCAAACCTGGAAACAGACATTTTTTTTTTTAAGGAACTCAGGTTTTTAAAATGTGTAATGGTAATTAGAGACCACAGTCTGGGTGCAAGTTGTGCTTATTGCAGTTAGGTCATTTTTTTCTAAGCCTTTTCAATGTATGAATCCAGGAAATGTGTTTATTACAAACTCATGCATTCTTATGCTATTTCCAGTGTAGATTGAGTACTACTAGTTTTTTACTTAACCACTTTCATCCCACATCTGTAATCCTTTCCCCCATGCCAAATATCTTCCCGGCAATTCTAATATAATTACTCATTTGTTTTTCAATTCACAATAAATGTCAGCCTCAGAATAATAATACCAGTACTTCTGACAACAATACTGAAAACAGTTAAAGATTTGTGTTGGAGCTTGTTGTCCTTAGGGACATCCCATATAGATGTACAATCAAATTATTATATGTTAAAGCTACTGGGAATAATTTCTATGTGGTTATGCCACAAACTCAATTGGCCGATAGGTTTTTTTGTTTCATTTTGTTTTTTGTTTGAGGTATTGCTTTTTATTGTTTTGCTTTATAATTATATAAACTATATGGTTCCAAGGGGCAAGTCTACAAAACAAAGTTGTTCAGATTTAGTTTCTATTCCTATCTCCTCTGTTTCCTCCTTTTTTTAATGTTTGGGAGATATACACAAGACACATGCATGCATGCATGCCTGCACGCACAGACAAATACATGTATGTTTGTACTACCATTCTGAGATAACAGTAGTGTCCTATCCATACTTTTCTCTGTTTGTTTTTTGTTAATTATATATCCTAGAAATTACTCGATAGCCGTACGTAGAGATAGTCCTCATTCTTTTTTCCTATGCTTAGTATTCTATTGTGAGGATGTATTGTAGTTTATTCAGCCAGTCCTCTGTTGATACACATTTAGGTTGTTTGCAACAATTTTTAAGTTGATTGCTTTATAAACCTATTCATAAATAGGGAATGCAATTTTTTATGATTGTTTTGGTTTTTTAGGTTCACGCTTTGTCAGTTTTGAGAAGCAAGTTACATGTTTTAAGCGTGTTTAGCTTTTTTTTTTTTTTAAACAGCAAGGAGTGGATTTATTCAGAGGTCTCCCTCTGCCACATTTTAGTGCTGTTTGTATAAAGCAGCCCCTAAGACTCTAGTCATAACATCACGTGTCACAGGAAGAGTGAGTAATCAATCTCCTGGCAAACATTGTTTGTTAGCCTGCCGCAGGTATTAAAGTGTTGCCAGGTGTTAACAACCTGGAGGCCTGGAATTGCTAATTGCTGTAATCAGAACCTGAAGTTTTTAAAGTTTGAATCTCATTACAACCAAAGCCAGATTTGGTTCAGTTACTTTAATTTTTCTATAATTTGAAGTCAGAAAAGAAAAAGAAAAACAACTGTAACTTCAGTGTTGTTTATTATTCATCAAGAAGGTTTCAGTGGCTGAAATTTAAAATGTAAATTAGCTATTACTCTAGAAAGCACAGTTTTTAGTTTTCAGCTGAGATGAATGTATTTTTCTTATTCCTGGATCTATAGCCACGCCTTTGAATTATGATCTCATTCACTTAGACATATATTTTTCACTCTTCTTCTTTTGAGCTGTTAAAGATATTTTCTTCAGTCTTTCTTTTCAGCTTTACCTCCTGTTTTTTTTCTCACGCGAACTCTTGACAAATTCAGTAATCCTTATTCCTGGGACATGAAATGTTGAGAAGACAAAGGAGATTTATGCAAGTTTTCCCACTCCATCCAAAGAAAGGGTCTCTATTAGAGCTCTTGAAAGTGATATTTGCTTATGTAGCCCAGTGCCTCTGAAAGAAAAAACATGATGCAGAACTTTTCTCATTATCTAAGGTGTGTTCCTGGTGTCATTTCCCTCTCCCAACAGGACCACTTTTACCTAATACAAATCTGGATCCTCCACTACTCAAATGAAATACAATGCAATTAGCATCTTTTGTCTTTGATAACACACCTACTCCAAGCACCAGTAATGCTGGAATGGAAAGCATGTTTCATTTCCTTTCTTCATTTCTCTGTTGGAGTTTGATGCTGATATTACTGAGATTTCTAATGGACAGTGTAGGGAGGAGAAGGCTGATTGATGGTAATTTATTGTACTGCTACTGAGAAAAAAACACAACTCAGGGTATCGGTTGTTCTATACATCCAGATTTTTTGACTGAAAATGTTAGATTTTACTTTTTCTTTTTTAAAAATTTCCAACTTTTAAGTTCAGTGGCACATGTGCAGGATGTGCAGGTTTGTTACATAGGTAAATGTGTGCCATGTTGGTTTACGGCACAGATCATGCCATCACTTAGGTATTAAGCCCAGCATCCATTAGCTATTCTTCCTCTTGCTCTCCCTCCTCCTAAGCCCCCACCCTCTGACAGGCCCCATTGTGTGTTGTTCCCCACCATGTGTCCATGTGTTCTTATCATTCAGCTCCCACTTATAAGTGAGAACATGCAGCATTTGGTTTTCTGTTCAGTGTTAGTTTGCTAAGGATAATCACCTCCAGCTCCATCCATATCCCTGCGAAGGACATGATCTCGTTCCTTTTTATGGCTGCATAGTATTCCATGGTGTATATATACCACATGTTCTTTATCCAGTCTATCATTGATGAACATTTAGGTTGGTTATTACAGCACTATTCACAATAGCAAAGATTTTACATTTGTTTAGAAGGCTTGATAAAGTTGCAGTTGTGTACCAAAGTGTACCAAGTGTACCAAAGTGACTGTTCTTTTAGTGAAGAAGCAGTAGGTTTGGTAGTTAAGATCATTGGAATCAGGATTTCAGGGTTCAAATCCTGACTTCACCATTTGCTGAGTAGCTGTGGGCCACTTACCTCTCCTCTCTGAGCTTCATTGTCCTCATTTGTAAAATGAAGTAATACTAGAACCCATAGGATACATTTTGAACCTATATGAGAGTTAAATGGAGTAATGCACATCAGGTGCCTGCAATATAATACAGATTGAGTATCCCAAACCTGGAATCCTGAAATGCTCTAAAATTTGAAACTTTTGAACAGTCAAAGAAAGTGCTCATGGGAGCATTTCAAATTTCACATTTTTGGATTAGAGATGGTCAACAGGTAAGTATAATGCAAATATTTCAAAATCCTCCAAAATCCAAAGTTTAAAACACTTCTGGTCCCAAACATTTTGGTTAAGGGATACTTCACCTGTAGTCACTTCATAAATGTCAGCTTCTCCTCCCTCCTTCCACTTTCCCCTCCTTTCTTGAAACATTGTCCATGGAGTAAATTTCATTACCTAAACTTTTCCCCCAGTGATTTGCCATTGCCTTCTGTTATAAAACCAGAGATACATTCCCAAAGAATACTTGCTCCCAGAGGGACTGATCTAAAACTACTCTAAAACAAAGGAATTAAAACTATTACTGCTTGGAAATTGATTACCAAAGTGATCATAGGTATCAGTTTTAGAACTTCCTAATGCTTTCTTCCTTTCTTTTCCTTACATCTCTATACAATAATAACAGTGTTTCTTTCTACCCACCTCTCAAATCATGAACTGTTGAGGTTAACGGAAATTTTCAAATCTTGAAGCTCTGAAACTACTTCCCTTACAGTAACACACTTCTACCAATAGATGCCGCCCTTTCACTTCTTGAGTGCACAATCTCCTGTGTGGCATTTGCTTAAGGCAGAGCTTGCTGGCTATGTAAAATGAATGATAAAATTATTGAACCAGGCCGGGTGAATGATAAAATTACCGAACCAGTGGCTCATGCCTATAATCCCAGCTTTTTAGGAGGCTGAGGTCGCAGGATCGCTTGAGCCCAGGAGTTCAAGGCCAGTCTGGGCAACATAGTGAGACCCCATCTGTACAAAAAATTAAAAGCACATTTTAAAAAGTTAGCCAAATAGGGTGGCATGTGCCTGTGGTCCCAGCTACTCAGGTGGTTGAGGTGGGAGGCTTGCTTGAACCCGGGAGTATATGGTTTGCAGTGAGCTGTGATTGTGCCACTGCACTCCAGTCTGGGCAACAGAGCAAGATCGTGTCTCAAAAAAAAAGAAAAAAGTTACTGAATCACTTTAGAAATTTGACATTGTGTGAAGTGAGTTTCTTTGAAAATAGGGAAAACTTGTAACACAGACCACTAGAATGAACATTACATTACATAAGAAGAAGGGTGAATGGCCCAGGCTTTAGCTGGGACCTTGGGTGAGCCACCCTCCTCTTTGAATTTTAGTTTGTGGTCTGTAAAAATTAAACATAATAGTACCTATCCTGCTTTTCCCACAGAGTTGGAGAAAGGATCAAATGAAATATACATTGGGTTATTTGAACTAAGTTTACTTTCAAAACTTTGGTAGAATTTTATTAGCCAAGAATTATAAGGCCGTTGATGTTTATTTTTGGTTCAATGTGTATTAAGTATTATCACTTATTTTTATTTCACATTTTATTTTACTATTATAAAAAATTAGCTCTTTGAATGATGACAAATAATTCAGAAGTGAGGAAGACAAAGGAGCAGTTAAGCCTGGATTTCTGGTATGACTCCGTTTGCTGATGATAGTAACATTATCACTTTAGATCTAGGTAGCATTTAATATAGTTAAAGATGCATTCATAGTTTGTTCTTTTGTTTGGCAATGCTTACAGTGTTTCTGTGAGGTAGCAGGGTGGGGTTTCTTATCCTCTTATAGTTTGAGGAACTGGAGCCCAGAGACATTTTACAAAGGCATCTTTCCTACTTGGTGCCAGAGTCAGGTCTGGAACCCAAACCCCTAAGTGGCTTCCTGTCTGCGTTAATTCATAAGTGTGTGTGTTTTGTCACATGAAAACAAAAACAAAAACTATGCTTACATATTAAATACCCAATGTTATAAACCAGGAAAAAGAATCTTATTTCAAATAACATGTGATAGGGACTACAGTAACCAGGAAGAATGATTTCAGGTTTATTGCATCTTCCTGGGAATTTTGTGACATTAGAGGAGTATTTATTATTAACTCACAGTGTTTTTTTCATGCTTATTGAGAACACAATGCAGATTGACAAGCTTTGTATTTCATTAATTGTTTATGCAAACAATTCTTATTGGAGCAATTTAATTTGTACTTTCTTTTGCTCTTCTTTCTTATTTACTTTCTAATTATGGGTTGTACAGTAATTTTGCTATTGTCAGAAAATGTCTTTTTGTTTGTTTGTTTGTTTTTTTGAGAAGGAGTCTTGCTCTGTCGCCCAGGCTGGAGTGCAGTGGCCCAATCTCGGCTCACTGCAACCTCTGCCTCCCGGGTTCAAATGATTCTCCTGCCTCAGCCTCCTGAGTAGCTGAGATTACAGGTGCATGCCACCATGCCTGGCTAATTTTTGTATTTTTAGTACAGATGGGGTTTCACCATGTTGGCCAGGCCAGTCACAAACTCCTGACCTCAGGTGATCCGCCTGCCTCGGCCTCCCAAAGTGCTGGGATTATAGGCGTGAGCCACCGCACCTAGCCAGAAAATGTCATTCTAACTAAAAAGGCATTATTATTTTAAGAACATTTTTGGTTTTCGCCGGGTGCAATCCCAGCCCTTTGGGAGGCCAAGGCAGGAGGATTGCTTGAGGTCAGGAGTTCATGACTAGCTTGGGCTACATAGCAATACCCTGTATCTACAAAAAAAAAAAAAAAAAAATTGGCTAAGTGTGGTGGTGCATACCTGTAGTCCCAGCTACTCAGGAGGCTGAGGCAGAAGGATCGTTTGAGCCCAGGAAGTCGAGGCTGCAGCAAGCCATGACTGGCACTGCACTGTAGCCTGGGTAACAGAATGAGACCCTATCTCAAAACTAAAAGGAAAAAAAAAAGCAAATATAACCTCTGAAAACAAAGGTATCTATTGTGGAGGAATCTTAATGGATACAGGAAATATTTGATATATTTTCTGATTATATCTCTGTCACAGTGTGCTTGTCAGTCTCATTCAGGCACTTGTTCCTGAATTTTTCTTCTCTTCTACTTTGTTATGTTATCTAATCAGTATGGGCTTTTCTGCTAATTTGCTTTTCTTTTTTTAAAATTTATTTATTTATTTATTTTCCGAGATGAAGCATTGCTCTGTCTCCTAGGCTAGAGTGCAGTGGCATGATCTCGGCTCACTGCAACCTCCGCCTCCTGGATTCAAGCAATTATCCTGCCTCAGCCTCCCGAGTAGCTGGGATTACAGGCACCTGCCACCACATCTGGCTAATTTTTGTATTTTTAGTAGAGACAGGGCTTCACCATGTTAGCCAGGCTGGTCTTGAACTCCTGACCTCGTGATCTGCCCGCCTCAGCCTCCCAAAGTGCTGGGATTACAGGTGTGAGCCACCACGCCCAGCCTAATTTGCTTTTCTTACTCCAGTGTTAGATAATGAATATTTTTAGTAATCTTCATATTGGTTGCTCATTATCTTTTTAAATTTTATTGGCAGAGACACTTGGTCTCTTAAGACTAACTACATTGTGGAATTTGACAAGGAAATGATGAAAATAGCAATTATTGAATGCTTGTTGTGTGTTAGGTCCCTGTAAATGTTTTATCCCATCTTCTTTTCATAATATCCTCACGTGGTAGATCTTATAGATCTTATTCCCACTTATTTGACAGAGAGGCTTTGAGGCGCTAGGTGACAAGAGATGCTAGGTGACCTGTCCCACCCTTGGTGCATGATTAATAAATGATAGACCATTATTTTTCTCAGAATAACACACGTTTGTTTGTGTGAGAATGGTTATATATGTGCCGATGGTAAACATTCATCTAATTCAGATGCTGCATCTTTTCTTTCTCTAACGTGTGCAGCCCTTAGCGAATTGCCATAGCATGCAGGTGCTCAGAATGTGTTATTTGATTATGTTATTTGAGCCCATTGTGCACTCTTTGGAAGACTTTTTAAATTTCTTCAGATTTTCTTTTTGTAATATCCATTCATCTATGTGTATAGGAATATGTTAATTGGACTATAATTTCATAGATGTGGAATTTAGATTTCTTCCCTGCTTCTTTGGTAAAACTGTAGTAAAAAACATTGATTGGAAATACAGTGTTGGGAATTCCCTTGATCGAGTTGGATAAAGCATAAAGCATTTAGCAAAGTGCCTGGCATTCCTAATCTATTATTAATATGTGGGTTCCTTTTAGAGTGATGGCTTATTTATAGTGAAGAAGAGCAGTGGGTTGGGAATCAGGTCTCAGCTCTGACTGTAACTAGCTTTGTGTCCTTAAGTAAGCCACCTAACCTTTCTGGGACTCTGTTTCTTTGTCTGCTAAAGGTAAGATTAAGCCTTCAAGAGCCCTCAAACTCTTTTGGTATTTGTTTGCCAATTTAAAAAATGCAGCTAATGCGTCTCTCTCATAGGGATCATGTGAGCCTAAAATAAAGAGCTTGTGTAAAGTGTGTAAAAGATGCTCAGTATATATAAGGTTCTTTTCCTGTTCTTTTAAAAGCAGAGAAATGCTTAGGACACCCAGGACGCCAACATGAGCATAGAAGGCAGTCTGATATACCGACCAAGAGCAGATAGACTTGGATCCATTGCTGGTTTCATTATTTACGGGACCAGTAATTCTAGGCTTGTCACCCAACCTAGAATGAAGATACTAATCATATTTACTTCTGAGTTATTGAGAAGATTAATTTAAAAATGCTTTTAAAGTGCTTAGCAGAGTATCTGACACAGAGTAGGCATTCAGTAAATTTTATTTACATGTGTAACACTTAGGGTGGGAGACATGGATGAACTACTGGAAAAGGGAAAGATACCGAGGTGGGCTGCCCTAAAAAAGGAAGGTAAGAGGAAGACCCACACTTATTTCACACTTTTGTTGCAGGCCCTGCTAGTTCACACATTGTTTGCTTTGTGATTTTTTTTTTTTGAGACGGAGTCTTGCTCTGTTGCCCAGTCTGGAGTGCAGTGGCATGGTCTTGGCTCACTGCAACCTCTGCCTCCTGCGTTCAAGTGGTTCTCTTGCCTCAGCCTCCCGCCACCATGCCTGGCTAATTTTTGTATTTTTAGTAGAGACGGGGTTTCGCCATGTTGGCCAGGCTGGCCTTGAACTCCTGACCTCAGGTGATCCATCCGCCTCGGCCTCCCAAAGTGCTGGAATTACAGGCATGAGCCACCGTGCCCAGCCATGATATTTATTTTATACCTAAGATGAGCTTAATTCTGTTATGACTTTCTTGTTCCTAGGGTGAGATTAATTCTGTTATGACTTTCTTGTTCCTAGGGTTTAAATATCAAGGATACTCACTAAAACACTGATAGACCTTTTGTGTTTTCTCTGATTGCTTCCCTTGTGTGCCTGCCTGGAGGCTATAGGTCCTGGACAGTTCCCACGTTGATGTTTTTTTTTTTCAAAACAGTTTTATCTTGATGGTACATTTGTTAATGTAAAATAGCTCAAGTAAATGTATGTGCGTATGTATGAAAGAGACAGAGAGAGACAGAGAGCTGTATGGGATCCATCAGCTGCCGAGTGTACCCTTTCATTTAGCAGAGTTCACATTGCAGAGCATTGGATCAGAGGGTGGCCAGCAGCTGGAGGGAGAGCAAACTTGAGTCTACTTTATAGACCCACTAGTCACTTCCATTTGCCCTTTACTTAGGAGAAAATACACAGCAAAAACTGTTGTTTAGACATGGATGCATCTAGTTTAATAAATCTTAATGTAGTGCTATTAAAAATGAGGTAAAGTCAGGAAATTTTCTACCCCCTCCCAAGTGCTCTTATTCCTAGATATGCAGGACCAAGCATAAAGTTATTTTCACACATTGGGAAGAAATGTTCCATTCCAATTTCAAGTGGAGGTTTTCCACTTTTGGAAGTGCTGCTGAGACTGCAATTATAAACTACAACTATTCTTTTAAAACAGTTCCTGGGATGAATTAAGATCTTGCAGTAAAAATACCATATACAATCTGTCACATTATCTGTGGAACTCTTCCCTATGCCAGCTTGGTCAGTGAGGGTAACAGCTGCCCAGAGTTCATTGCTAAACGGATGTTTAACAATGGTACTATGAATTCAGCACTTCATATTAGAATAATGCTTGAGTTCCTGGTATTCGGTTAATAGAGTTTTACGTACAGTGATACAGAAAATATGTGATGCACAGGATTTCAGCTTTTTAAGAATTCTCACCACTTCTCCTCCCATCTCAATTTTGTTGTTGTGGAAAATGAAAATCCCACAGGAAAGCCAAGTGTAGTCCTCATTCCCTGACTTCTGGCTTTGTACTCCATCACTTTTCACTTCCTTCCCCTCCCCTCTCTACACTGTTCACCTGGGCCTAAACGTCTGAATGACTGCAGCCTCAAGGAAAGCTTCAAGTTAGACTAGATGACCTTTAAGGTTTTGTTAATCCTGAGAATCCGTTTGGCCACATCAATGAGCTCTTTTGTATCTACTCAAATGTGATAGAACAGACGAGCATTCAGAGTAAGGGGATCTTCCTAGGCTGGCTGCAGAGAGAACAGTCAGCAGTGCTCGTCCCATGGCTACAGATTACACGTCTCACTCTGGGGGTGTGTGGGGACTGGGGAAGGGGGAGCCAGTTTGGCCTGTGGCACATGTAATTTTTATACTTTGAGCTACTGAAATGGGTCCGAGTTCTCCAGCTCTTCACAGACCCCACCACTTCCTGTTTTTGTTTTATGACCAGACTGTTGAGTTTATTTCTGTTGTCTTTGCCAGTCTCTCAAAACATTTGTGTTTGTGATCTCTGATTTAACCAGTCTCCAGTTGATGGTCATTTAGGTAGCCTTCAGCTTTTTAATATTAATAAATATTGCTTTAATAACATCTTTGCATGGTATGCCCTTAGAATTAATTCCTGCAGTAGAATTATTGGGTCAAACTGTTCATAAATTTGAAATTTTGATACATATTGTTAAATTTCCCTATCGTTTTTGGTATGTGAATTGTCACTTTATATTATTTACTGAATTTTCCATGGAATTCTTATTTTCTTTATTGATTTTAAAGACTTCTTCAGCTATCAAGTCAGGTTATGAACCTTTTAACATATGTGGTAAAGATATTCTGCTAGAATATCTTTTAAAGCTTTGTATATGGTATCTAACTTCAGACATTTAAATTTTTATATATTTTGATTTATTAGCTTTTTCTTGTGGTTTCTGGAATTTTATGTCATGTTTGGAAAAGTTTTTCACATTCTAAGATTACAAAAATATTAACCCTTACTTTGTTTTAGAATGTTTTATTATTTTTTCTTTCTCAATATTTAATCTATCATGTATTTGTCTTGGTGTTAAGAGTAAGGTAGCAATCGAGCTTTATATTTTTCTAACAACCAAGGATTTAAAAAATGCATAATTAATTTAGAATTACCAAATCTTAATAGCTTATAGTACCTAAAAGTGGCTTGTTTTTACAGATAGAAAGTTTCCACTTCAAACTCTGAGTTTTAATGTTTTTCGGCTTTTAAAACCTCTAGAAAGAAACTGTGAACAGAACACCATATTGGTTTTGGCATTAACCTTAATGCATCTCAAATAGGCTGATTCTACAGAATTTGATCCAAAGTACTTCTATGTCTTGATCCTTTTTTTGCCAAGCAAAATTGATTGTTTCTAACCAAAAGGCCTTTAGTGCTAGACTGAAAGAAAAGTAAGGGGGTCCTTCTGTGCTGGTTGTATTTTATATAATTTGGCATCAAGTACAATGCTTTTTATTTTTCTCTTTAGTTTCTTTCTTTTCTCTAGCCTCTGATGGTCCAGGCCTCTTGTTGCTGGGGGGCTTTTTGGGAGACAAATTCAAATCCTTACTGTCTAGCTCATTGTTATTGTATCTTTTAGTGAGTTCTTTTTTTCATGGTAGTTCAATAAGTGGTTACCAGGGGTCTTTCTTTGACAGTTATTACTAGCTTCTCTTGTATAGTGGGATTTAGCTGTGGGTTGATTTGTTGTGCTGGTATGTTTTCAACTGCAGCGATGCATTGCTCTATCACATAGATTCTTTTTATAGCTTCATTAGAGGTGTTTTAGTTCCCCTTTTGAATATTTATCTGAGTATCTTAGTACCTTGGCAGTCACACTATCCTAAATTATTATAGTGCCTTTTAAAGTAGATTTTGTCATTGAGGCTTATGTTTAGGTCAGGCTTGCAGGCAGGGAGACAGATTATGCCATTGTGGTTGAGAGGCATATAGTGGTTAAAACCACTGGAGTTATTCTGTTAGGGCTCATAGCCTATCTTCTCCACCTATTATGTCACCTGTCTAACCCTTGATTGTCTTATCTGTCAAACATGGTAAAGTCATACCTCTTTCATAGGGCTGTTGTGAGTATCAAATGAGATGCAGGTTGCGTAATCCCAAATCCGAAAATCCAAAATCCAAAACACTTCTGGTCCCAGGCATCTTGGATAAGGGATACTAAACCTGTAATGCACGTAAAGTACCTTTAGGACAATGGTCCTTACTGCTGGCCTGCAATAAGCACTTAATAAATGTTATTATTTTCTTCTTTTTTGATGTTGGTTTGCTCTTCTATAATGTTACAATGCTATTTTTTTAACCTTCTAGTTGTAAAAACACACTCATTATAGAAAGTTTAGAGACTGAAGAAAAGCTTAAACAAGAAAATGTCTCTTAGAACTCTTCCACCCCCCCAGCAATAATAATTACATTTTAACATTTCCTTCCAGTTTTTTAATACTTAGATATTATTTTACACAGCTGAGATCATTCTGCATGCATAATAAATCTTGATTTCTTTCACTTAACATATCTTAAACATTTTCTCATATCATTAAAAACACTTGTGAAATCATTTTTAAGGGTCACATAGTAGCCTATCACATTATATTCTTTTGATTGATTTAATCATCCTCTTTTTACTTGGCATTTAACATTTGGGGCTTTTTTGGTTGGAGTTGGGTTGTTTTCAGGTCGTTCTAATATATTAAGCCAGGCTTTTTTCTTGTCAACGGGAGGTTTGGGGATTGAGTCTTTGTGATTGTTTTTGTTGTTGCGTTTTTTTGCCTGTTGAGTGTGTGAATTAAACTGGGGTTTTAACCATCAGCACCTGCGCTCTCAGACTCTTGCCACCACCTTTCTGGACAATCTCCATGCTCTGCTTTTTAAACTTTTTCTGATGAGTTTCTTTTCTTCTGTGCTAGAAGAAAGATGAATGGAGACTATGATTGGTGTTTAGGTTTCTGACCCGGCAGTGCCATGTGAATGCCCAGTAGCTAGCCAAGGTCAACACCACTGCCTGTTAATGGCCTTTTACTGAAGTAGTCCTGCCGAGCAGTTTCTGGTGAGAAGACTATCCTAAATTGTTCTTGACAGGGTACACTATTTTTGTTTCAACTTCTTATTTTTCCTGTAAAGCTTGGTTTAAAGTATGTTGAGACTGAATTTATTTGTGCTTTGGAATATAATGAGATTTTGTGCTCTTTTCTTTCAGAAAACTAGCCAAGAACAGCAGTCTGGAAAAGACATATGTATCCAAAATTGCCAGGGAAACCTGCTGTGTAGATACGCTTTCTGAGAAACCACATGGTAAATGAATGTCATCTTTGTCTCAGAACCACAGTAGCCTGGTTCTGCTGGTGGATCGTGCTAGCTGATTTGAGCTGGGTTTTTAACTCAGTTATTGAAATGGCTTTGAGAGCAGGACTTAAATGCCTGTGGTTTTTGACCTCAAGAGGTTGCTTAAAACAGTATCAGCCTGTGTGAGCCTGAGACTGTTTTTCATTTCCTTTGTTTGGTTCGGAGACTGCTTGATCTATGGCTGCTTGGCAGGCTTCTTCTTTAGCGTTCATTCTTGTGGCCATTTATTCTCTGATACTAAACTACAGGATGATTTTAATCTCAACTACATGGTGAGAAAAAGAGCTGAGTCCAGACTGGCTCAGAAATGGAGCCTAAGAACTGCAATAAGTATCCTAGCACCTTAGGCCCTAGGAAGGACTGTTCCATGGTTACTTCTGTGTGGCTTCACTGTAAGCACAGGTGACAGATGGGCATGTCTTGCATTCCTAGAAGCCATTGTCTCTCTCAGTCATCTGTTCCAACACTGTATCAGAGAATGATAAACTTTCAGGATTGAAAAGGGTCTTAAAGGACATATTTTCCAGCTCTTGCTATATTTCCAACAAGAGGCATCATCTCACATTTGCTTGACTACCTGCAGTCATTTCTGAGAAGAGGGAATTCCACAAGTTGGAAGTAGTTCAAATCATTGCTCAAAGCTGTGTATAAAGATAGTAGTTTTTTTTTTGGTTTTTATTCAGCCAAAATTTGTCCCCAGGGAGCTTCTATCCATGAAATTTTGATTACTTCTCACAGGAACTTTAGCAAAAGTTAGTTGGGATTGTCTGGATTTTCCGTTTTGCAGATAGAGAAAGCCACCTTCTCTTTCCCCTAACTACTTAGTACTATGGTAACTTGGGTTCAGGAAAATTTGCCAGTTCATTGTTACCAAGGCAAGTGACTAAATCATGGCTTCTCTGTATGCTAATGCTGCCCAGCATATAGGCTTCACTGCTGTCCGTGCTTCATTCTCTCTCTCTGTTTAGCTGAGAAAATGAGTGTGAAAGCACTTAGCCAATAGTAGTAGATGTTGGGTGACATTTCATTAAAAGTGCAGACTCCTGGCCAGGTGTGGGGCTGACACCTGTAATCCTAGCACTTTGAGAGGCCAAAGCGGGAGGATCCCTCGAGCCCAGGAGTTCGAGACCAGCCTGAGCAACATAGCTAGACCTTGTCTCTACAAAAAATTAAAAAATTAGCCAGGTATGATGGTGCCCACCTGTAGTCCTGCTACTCAAGAGGCTGAGGCAGGAGGATCACTTGAACCCAGGAGTTTGAGGCTGCAGTAAGCTATGATTGCACCACTGCACTCTAGCCTGGGCAACAGTGGGACACCCTATCTTTTTTTTTTTTTCTTTTTTTTTTTTTTTTAAAAAAGGAAAAAGTACAGACCCCAGAGTCAGACAGAACCTGATTCAATTTTGATTTCAACCACTTGCGGGCTGTGTTAACCTCAATGGATTATATAATTCTTCAAACCTCAAATTCCCCATCTGTAGCACTGGGTTAATAATTATAGCTGTAAGATTTAATGAAGAGCAAATGAGATTAATACATATAAAATACTTAATGTATGGCTGCTAATAATGAACAGTTAATGCTTAAAAAATTCTGGCTTTTATTATTGCTATTGTTACTATTCCTGTAATCACTGTACAACAAGGTCCCTGAATCTGCCCTCTCATTAAGGCAATACAGGCAGAGCTTAACCTTCTCTCCCACCTGTCCTTGTGATTTCTTCTCTCCATAGGACTACCCTTGGTATTCATTTTCACCTGATTTACCAAGAATAGCAATATAAGCATCAAAAGAAGGGGTGGGGATGGGCATGTACACAATTTCTCTGGCCCCTGGATATCCCTGCTTCTCTTACATGGGGAGGTTTCAGGAGTGACCTTGTTACTCTGCCATGTTGTCAGAACTGGAGGTTGGGCGTTAACTTTTTTTTTCTCATTTTCCTGCCTTTAGGGAAAACATGTATATTCAGAAATATCATGGTTGTCTCTATTTTCAGAGATGGTTTCATCCTCTGTGGCTCTGTCATTTGAGTATGTGTTTTTAACAATCTACTCATTCCACTTTGTCCTTGTGGTCTAGATTTCTTAGTGGTCAGTTTTGTTTGGTTTCACTCCAGATGTAGGTCTCTGCCACTTCCCAAGACATCTTAATTTCATGCACATTTAAAAATTTATTGGCATCAAGTTTCAGATTTTAAAATTTGCAGTATCTGTATTTATAGCTTGCTTTTCATTCCTGTTATTTGTTTCTTCTTTTTTTTGCGGGGGGTGGGGATCAGTCTTATCGAAGTGTAATTTTTTTTTTTAAGCCTAAACCAGCTTTTGGTTTTGTTGATCTTTGCTACTGCACATTAACTTTTGAATTCATTAATTTATGTTCTTACATCATTTTCTTCTTTCTGCTTTCTATGGGTTTATTTTTCTTTTCTTCACTTGGACAATTCAGCTTACTAATTTTTAATTATCTTTCTTTTCTTTTTCTTTCTTTCTTTCTTTCTTTCTTTCTTTTTTTTTTCTTTTCTTTTTCCCCGAGACGGAGTCTTGCACTGTTGCCCAGGCTGGAGTGCAATGGCATGATCTTGGCTCACTGCAATCTTCGCCTCCCAGGTTCAAGCAATTCTCCTGTCTCAGCCTCCCGAGTAGCTGGGACTAGAGGTGCACACCACCATGCCTGGCTAATTTTTGTATTTTTAGGAGAGATGGGGTTTCACCATGTTGGCCAGGCTGGTCTGGAACTCCTGACCTCATGATCTGCCTGCCTCAGCCTGTTAAAGTGTTGGGATTACAGGCGTGAGCCACCGCGCCGGGCCCAATTATCTTTCTTTTCTAACATATATTTAAGGCTGTAAAATTTCCTTTAAATACTATTTCAACTACCTGCCACAATTTTTTGCTATGTAATATTTTTGTAAAGTCAGATTTGTTGAGGTTTAATTTATATGCTATAGAACATGCTCCTTTTAAGTGTACAGTTGGATGAGTTTTAATAGAAATATACAGTTGTATAAATACCACCATAATCAAGCTATAGAACATTTCTCATATCCCATCAAGTTCCCTTATGCCCTGTTTTTTGTCCCTAAAGTTTTGTCTTTTCTAGGATGTCAGATGAATGGAATTGTGCAGTATATAGCCTTTTGTGTTTGGCCTCATTCACTTAGCATACTGTTTTGAGATTTGTTCATTTGTTGCATATGTCTGGAGTTTGTTCCTTTTTATTGCTGAGTAGTTTCCATTGTATGGATATTACCAGAATTTATCTGTTCACTACTACTTTATTTTCAGTGGGAGAAAATGAGAGTATTTTAATTCTGCATTTGGACTGTAAATATCATCCAGACTCTTCTGGATTGGAAAGTATCTTGGCATTTTTCAAATACAAATATTTATTTAGGTTTTATCATTTTGAAAGTTCTTCCATTAGTGGGCAAACATGAGCTCATGTGTATTCACTTGCACCCTTCCTGCCTGTAGCGGTCTGGGTTCAGAGAGTAGATAGAAACCACACAGTAGATTAAAGAGGGGAAATTTAATATAATAAGTATTACCTATGATAAAAGAGTAACTATCAGATATGAAGAAACTCTGTAGGGTTCCCTAAGGCTGAGGGCGTATATCCAAGGAAGGACAAACTGCCAGGGCTTGAGACCTCATTGGAGAAGATGTGGTTCAGCCCATGGAATCACAGAGGAGTTTGCTGGTTTGACAAGACTGGAGCTGATCCAAAGTCTCTGGGCAAGCCGTCGTTTACCTTCTGGAGTGCCGGCAGAGAGCAGGCCATCCAGTGGGTTACTGGCCATCCAGTGGGTAGCAGGGTGTGGGCCCTGGCTGGGCCAGGAGGCCTTTAGAACACAAGAGCCATGTGGAGGCTTTAGTGGCCATGTCTGCTGAGCTCCCAAAACGTTAGGATAGGCTAAGTCTGCAAGGTCACAGAAAGAGCACGTTCTAGGCTGTCGCTGGGCCACAGTGTCGATGGTCCTCACACCCACATTGCCAACTCCCATGCTGGACACTTAGGACAGCCTCTTCCTCCCAGTGCTCTACTGAGAAAACTTCACAGCACACGTTCTTCAGAGAAATGATTATCACAGAGTGCATCTAGAAGGGTGCACTTGGATCTTAGAGGTAACACACTCTCCCTATTCTTTTAAAAAGAAGTGCTATCAAGTCAAGAGCAGTAATAACTATATGCTTGTGTTATTAACAATCAGACCCTTCATGAGGGGAAAAGAGTTTATGAAAATTAGAACTTACCTAGTTTTAAGTAACAAAGATATGTTTATAGACAAATAGAACTATACCTTCCCATGGGACCTGTGTTATATACTAATCATGATATTGTCACTATTCTCCCCTCTCCCAGTCATTGGAATCATAGATTCCAAGTTGTAAGTCAGACCCCAGATTGGAAGCACTTTCTTTGTTCAAGATGTTTGCTCATTATAGAAAACATTTAGGAAGCACATTTTAAAGAACGGTTTTATACCAGAGAAGCTGTGTTTTTAACTCTGAGCCTAGACAAGCTTACTGCTAGGAATATGGTGTTTAAACCTTTCAAAATGAAAAACTAGGACACATGGTCTTTACAAAATTTTTTTCTGGTTTAGGAATTTATACACATTTGAGAAGTATTACCATGGCATAAATTAATTCACATTTGATTATACCAATTAAACAGTTGCCGAAAAGAATAAAGGACTATCCTAAAATATTTAGGCTATATACATACTAATGCTTTTACAGAATAAGGATTAAACAAACCTATCTTTTTTAGAGTCTTCAACCAGAAAAATGAACAAATGATTAAAACTTATATTTAGCAGTTTGAAGGTCACACGCACACACACACACACCCCTACCCCTATCTAGACCTATTTTATGTTTTTGACACTGTAGAGAGTTCAAGTCCTAAGACTTTATGGCCATTATAAAAAGATTCTGACATGCTTTGTGGAATTCTTGTCTGCTTTTGTTGCAGATTTTTTTTTTTTTTTCAAAAGAATTGCTTGAGAGGGTATTTCTTTTTTGGGTATTTAGGTTGTGAATCTCTCACCCTTCATTACATGGGAGTACCCAGCAGTAAGGCTTACAGAGTGTTATATACTTTCCAGAAACTGAGTGCTATGTACTTGCAATCTTTTCCACGCTAAGAAATCCCCAATTTTAAAACTTCGACCTGCAAAGTAGCTTACTTAGGGAATTTCTATTTGTATTCTTGACAAGTTTTCTGTAAGCATTCTTTTTTCTTTTATGTGTTTAAAATTGGATCCTATTTAGTCTGAAGATGCCTTTTAAGACTGCATCTATTAAATAAAGTGAGATCAATTTGCATTTAACTTTCAAATTTTGCTGGGGATTCTTTGGGCTTTTTTTATTTGGCAGGAAGAGAGAGAAGCAGCTTGGCCTTTTTGCTATCTCGGAAATTTCCAGCCCAAGAAAGCATACAGAGACATAGCTCGCAGGGTTTCTTATGTGATTAGCTAGCTCTTTTCCTGAATTATTAAGCTGCATTAAAACAGTAGCTCGGTGCAGTTGGTGTTTAGGTTTTCATACCTTCTGAAAGATTAATATTCCTACAAGAATGAGGTTATTTTTGATGCCTCCCTTTAGTGCTTTCAAACATCAAGAGCCTCGCATTCTTGTACTCTACCTTCTGTAGACATTTACAGTTATTCTAGGAGGTGTAATGGGTGTTTACTAACTTCCTGAAAGTGTTTCTCTCACAGATTGGCTTCCTTAAGTGTGAAATTTATACACCAATTTAAAACTACAGTGTCCCCCTTGTCAATGGGGGAATATGTTCCAAGACCCCCACTGGACACCTGAAACCGTAGATAGTACTGAACCCCATTGCCATCAGTCAGAACGTTTCTGTTCATGTCTTTCACCCACAAATTTAATCCCTTTTCTATCTTAACCAAGCGCTTATCACACAACTGTGGTTGAAACTTTTGCTTCTTGAGGTATGACAGCAAAACTAGCATGTATTTCTTTTTCCTTCTTCACAGTATCATGGGTAGAAGATTCATTCTTACTGTAATCTTAGCAGCCTTAGTGTATGATTTTTTGTTGTTAGCCAACAGTGTTCATCTTTTCACTTAAAGGAAGCACATCATGGTTTCTCTTCGGCATATGTGAATTGCCAGCATCACTACTCTTGCATTTTGGGTCTATTATTAAGTGAAATAAGGGTTCCCTGAACACAAATACTGTGATACCAGTTCTACAACAGTCCATTTGATAACCAGGGTGACTACTGAGTGACTGAGGGGTGGATAGTGTGTATAGCATGGTTATGCTGGACAAAGGGATGATTCACATCCCAAGCGGGATAGAGCAGGACAGCGCAGGATTTCATCATGCGTCTCAGAATGGCACACAGTTAAAATTTAGGAATTGATTATTTCTGGAAGTTTCCATTTAATATTTTCAGACTTTGGTTGACTGTGGGTAACTGAAACTACAGATAAGGGGGAATATAATATACTCTTAAAATAGAATTTTTCTTAAAGAGCAATCATAAGCAACCAGGACTAGAGAATTTTTTTCATTTTTTTCCTTGTAATTTTATTGCAAGTAGGATACTGAATTAGTTGCTTATTTTGATTTTGGTATGCATGGATCAATTTTGAGTAATTGATACAACTTTATTTAATGAACTTAAATTATCCTCTTAGGCTTATGTATTGATTACATACTTTCAAAGCTGAAATGCTTGAGAGAACCCAGTAAAAAGTCAGTATCATTTTCAAACAAAGGCTTAAAGATTAAGGATCTATTTCTTTATTAAATATTTATTAAGAATTATTTTTTGCTGGCCTGCTCTCTGAAAATATATTAGATATAGTCTTTAATCTCAAATAGGTCCTACTTTAGTAAAAGAAAAAGATACAGGATTGAGAGAGGAGTTGGAGCTTGTGCTGAGCTGGAAGGTTGAATGGGCAGCCCCCTAAGCAGAAGACAGAATTAGATCCAGCAGAAGCTTGGAGGTGTAAAAAAGCATGGCACCTGAAGGAATTGGGAGTTGTTGTTAGTATTTCTGACTAATGAGCTCATAAGTCTTTTTGTTTATTTAACCTAATTTGATTAGTTCTCTGTATCTCAAATGTGTTACTTGATATAACCAAACTTGCATTTCATTTTTAAAAGTTAAAATTCAGACCTTTCCCTGATTTAGAATGACCCCCTCTTCTCTGCACTATAAATGTGTGACGAGATAAAGTTATTTTTCCCATAGACTCTGACCACAGGGATTCTTCCATCTGTCAATTCCTATAGCACATGTTGCCCTGACACACAGTTGGCCAGGCTTTACAGTCAGACACGCTAAGGTTCCTATCCTAATTCAACCACTTACAACCTCTGGGACCAGAGGCAAATGCCTATATCTCTCTAAGCCTCCAGTGTCTGTGTCTGTAAGATGAGGGGTAAGAGTACTTATTTCTTGGACTGTTGTGAGGATTACTCGAGATAATGCATGTAAGGTGCTGAGCACAATGTCCAGCACATAGAACTCAATTAAAAGTATCTCTAATTAATGTTAGTGATCATTAGCCCTCACTAATACCCCAGACTGTAGCTTGTTTTCATGACTTCCCTACCTCTTTTCTCTCCACAACTAGCGTGAAGGGAGCATGCCATATACTTTTTTTGTCCCATACCCACTCTTACTCACCCATACTCCTCTATCCTTACATGGGTTCTGACACAGAGTGGGTACTGGCTACATTTTTAAAAAGATGTAATGCTAGATATCAGCAAGTAAACCTTGGGGGATAGGAAAGTTTCTGATGGGTTCTTGCTGTGGAGAGTCAAGGTCAAAATGATAGGGAAAAAAATCTGTGTTTGGTCAAAACTGTATTACCTTTGGTCAAAGGCTGTTCTAAAACTCACAGAACAAAAACAAAACAGATGCCTTGTGAATTCCAGAGCAAGTTGTAAAAGCTCATGCCAGAATAGAGTTGGAATAAATTCTAAGCATGCAAAATACTACTTTAAGAATTTTGTCCTGTAAATTTAAGAATGTTTTTTAATTACAGTAGCTCCCAAACCTTAACTATGGTTTTGCTTTCCATGGCTTCAGTTACCCACAACCACTGAATATTAAATAGAAAATTCCAGAAATAACTCATGAATTTTAAATTATGCATCATCCTGAGTAGTATGATGAAACCTTGTGCCATCCTGCTCCATCCTGCCTGGGACATGAATCATCGCTCTGTTCAGCATATCCACTCGGTTGCACCCATTTGTCACTTAGTAGGCATCTTGGTTATCATAAAAACTGTTGTGGTATTGGTATTACAGTGCTTGTGTTTAACCCTTTTGTTTTATTTTAGTATGGAAATTTATTTATTTTTTTTACTTTTAGGTTCAGGGGTACATGTGCAGTTTTTTACATAGGTAAACTGCATGTCTCTGAGGTTTGATGTAGATTATTTCATCACCAAGTAATTAGCATAGTACCCAATAGGTGATTTATTGATCTTTTCCCTTCTCCCACTCTCCACCCTCCAGTAATCCTCAATGTCTATTGTTCACCTGTATGTACTCATGTTTTTGTTGTTTAGATAAGTGAGAACACGCAGTATTTGTTTTTCTTTTCTTTTCTTTTCTTCTTCATCTTCTTTTTTTTTTTTTGAGTTGGAGTCTTGCTCTGTCTGTCGTCCACACTGGAGTGCAGTGGGGCGATCTCAGCTCACTGCAACCCCCGTCTCTTGAGTTCAAGCAATTCTCCTGCTTCAGCCTCCTAAGTAGCTGGGATTACAGGCATGTGCCACCACACCCAGCTAATTTTTGTATTTTTAGTAGAAACAGGGTTTCATCATGTTGGCCACCCTGGTCTCAAATTCCTGACCTCAAATGATCCTCCCACCTTGGCTTCCCAAAGTGCTGGGATTACAGGTGTGAGCCACTGTGCCTGGCCTCAGTATTTGTTTTTCTGTTCCTGTGTTAGTTTGCTTAAGATAATGGCCTCCAACTCCATCCATGTTGCTGCAGAGGACATGATCTTGTTCTTTTTGATGGCTACACAGCATTCCATGGTGTATATGGACCATGTTTTCTTTATCCAGTCTACCGTTGATGAGCATTTAGGTTAATGCCATGTCTTTGCTATTGTCAATAGTGCTGTGATGAACATAATTGTGCATGTGTCTTCATGATTTATATTCCTTTAGGCATATACCCAGCAATGGGATTGCTGGGCCAAATGGTAATGCTGTTTTAAGTTCTTTGAGGAATCACCACACTGCTTTCTGCAATAGCTGAACTAATTTACATTCCCACCAGCAGTGTGTAAGCATTCTCTTTTCTCCACAACCTCACCAGCATCTGTTATTTTTTGACTTTTTAGTAATAGCAAAAAATTTTGACTGATGTGAGACGATAATCTTACTGTGGGGTTTTTTTTGTTTTGTTTTGAGACGGAGTCTCGCTTTGTTGCCCAGGCTGGAGTGCAGTGGTGCGATCTTGGCTCACTGCAAGCTCCGCCTCCCAGGTTCACGCCATTCCCCGGCCTCAGCCTCCCAAGTAGCTGGGACTACAGGCGCCCACCACCACGTCCGGCTAATTTTTTTTTTTTTTTTTTTTTTTTTGTATTTTTAGTAGAGACGGGGTTTCACCATGTTAGCCAGAACGGTCTCAATCTCCTGACCTCGTGATCTGCCCGCCTCGGCCTCCCAAAGTGCTGGGATTACAGGTGTGAGCCACCGCACCCGGCCTTTTTTTTTTTTTGGACACAGGGTCTTGCCTGTGTCACTCAGGCTGGAGTGCAGTGGTGTGATCATGGCTCACTGCAGCCTCGACCTCCTGGGCTCAGTTGATCCACCCATCTCAGCCTCCTGAGTAGCTGGGACTACAGGAATGTGCCACTACACCTGGCTAATTGTTTTTGTATTTTTTTGTAGAGATGGGATTTCACCATGTTTCCCAGGCTGGTCTCAAACTGCTAGGCTCAAGTGATCCGCCCACCTCAGCCTCCCAAACTGTGATTACAGGTGTGAGCCACTGCACCTGGCCTCATTGTGGTTTTCATTTGCATTTCTCTAATGATTAATGATGTTGAGCACTTTTGAATATGCTTGTTGGCCACATGTACATCTTCTTTTGAAAAGTGTCTGTTCATGTCCTCTGCCCACTTTTTAACAGGAAGGTTTGTTTTTTGCTTATAAATTCATTTAAGTTCCTTGTGGATTCTGGATATTAGATCTTTGTTGGATGCATAGTTTGCAAATATTTCCTCCCATTCTGTAAGTTGTCTGTTTACTCCCTTGATAGTTTACCTCTTGCTGTGCAGAAGCTCTTTAGTTTAATTTGGTCTCATTTGTTGATTTTTGTTTTTGTTGCAGTTGCTTTTGGTGTCTTCATCATGAAATCTTTGCCAGGTCCTATGTCCAGAGTGGTATTTCCTAGGTTATCTTCCATGGTTTTTATAGTTTTAGATTTTACTTTTAAGTCTTTAATTTATCTCAACTTGATTTTTGTGTATGGTATAAGGAAGGGGGGGGGTCCAATGTTTTTATTTATTTATTTATTTATTTTTGAGACGGAGTCTCGCTCTGTCACCCAGGCTGGAGTGCAGTGGTGTGATCTCGGCTCACTGCAAGCTCCACCTCCCGGGTTCACGCCATTCTTCTGCCTCAGCCTCCCGAGTAGCTGGGAATACAGGCGCCCGCCACTATGCCCGGCTAATGTTTTGTATGTTTTAGTAGAGACGGGGTTTCACTGTGTTAGCCAGGATGGTCTCGATCTCTTGACCTCGTGATCTGCCCACCTCAGCCTCCCAAAGTGCTGGGATTACAGGCGTGAGCCACCGCGCCCGGCCAAGGGGGGGGTCCAGTTTTAATCTTCTGCATATGGCTAGCCAATTATCCCAGGACCATTTATTGAATAGGGATTCCTTTCCCCATTGCTTGTTTTTGTCAGCTTTGTCGACGATCAGTTTGTTGTAGGTATGCAGCCTTATTTCTAGGCTTTCTGTTCTGTCCCACTGATCTGTATGTCTGTTTTTGTACCAGTGCCATGCTGGTTTGGTTACTGTAGCCTTGTAGCCTAGTTTGAATTTGGTTAAACCAACTTCAAACCTGCAGCTTTGTTTTTTTTTTTTTTTTTTTTTTTGCTTAGGGTTGCCTTGGTGTTTTGGGCTTTTTAAAAATTCTGTATGAATTTTTAAACTTTTTTTCTAATTCTGTGAAGAATGTCATTAGTAATTTGATAGGAATAGCATTGAATCTGTAAATTGCTTTGGGCAGTATAGCCATGTTAACAATGATTCTTCCCATCTATGAACATGGAATGTTTTTTCATTTGTTGGTGTCATCTTTGATTTCTTTGAGCACTGTTTTATAATTCTTTAAGTAGAGATCTTTCACTTCCCTGGTTAGCTGTATTCTATTCACATATCTTTTATTTCCCTGGTATTTTATTTTTTTGTGGCTATTGTGAATGGGACTGCGTTATTGATTTGGTTCTCAGTTTGGACATTGGTATATAACAATGCTACTTATTATATTTTTGTACATTGATTTTATATACTGAAACTTTGCTGAAGTGGTTTATCAGATCAAGGAGCTTTTGGGCAGAGTCTATAGGGTTTTCTATGTATAGAATTATATTGTCTGCAAACAGATAGTTTGACTTCCCTTCTTCCTGTTTGGATGTCTTTTATTTCTTTCTTTTGTCTCATTGCTCTGGGAGGACTTCCAGTACTGTTGAATAGGAGTGGTGAGAAAGGGCATCCTTGACTTGTTCTGGTTTTCAGAGGGAATGCTTCCAACTTTTGCCCATTTAGTATGATGTTTGCTGTGGGTTTTTAGTAAATGGGTATTACTATTTTGAAGTATGTTTCTTCAGTTACTAGTTTGTTGAGGTTTTTTTTTTTTTTTTTAACATGAAGGGATGTTGAATTGCATCAAAAGCCTTTTCTGCATCTGAGGTAATCATGTGGTTTTTGTTTTAAGTTCTGTTTATATGATGAATCACATTTATTGATTTGTGTATGTTGAACCAATCTTGCATCTCAGGGATAAAGACTACTTGATAGTGGTGGCTTAACCTTTTTATGTGCCCCTGGATTCGATTTGCTAGTATTTTGTTGAGGATTTTCACATCCATGTTCCTCGAGAAAAATGGCCTGAAGTTTTTTTGTTTTTGTTTTTTGGTGGTTGTTGTTGTTGTATCTCTATCAGGTTTTGGTGTCTGGATGATAGACATAGATGGACGCCTCATAGAATAGGTTAGGGAGGAGCCCCTCCTCCTCAATTTTCTGGAATAGTTTCAGTAGGATTGGTACCAACTCTTCCTTATACATCTGATAGAATTCAGCTGTGAATCCATCTGGTCCTGGTTCTACATTTTGTAGCTTGTGAGTATAGAGGTGTTCATAGTAGGTTCTGGGAATTTTTTGCATTTCTGTGAGGTCAGTGGTAATGTCCTCTTTGTCATTTCTGATTTTGTTTATTTGGCTCTTCTCTCTTTTTTTTATTAGTCTAGCTAGTGGTCCATCTATCTTATTATTTATTTATTTATTTATTTTTTCAGAAAACCAATTCCTGGATTCATTGGTCTTTTGCATGTTTTTTCACATCTCAGTTTCCTTCAGTTCAGCTTTGATTTTGGTTATTTATTTTTGTTAGCTTTGGGGTTGGTTTGCTTTTCTTTCTCTAGTTCCTTTAGTTTATATGAGTAACCCTTATTTTACTTAATAATGGCCCCAAAGCATAAGAGTTGTGATGCTGGCAATTTGGATTTGCCAAAGAGAAACTGTAAAATGCTTCCTTGTTTATCTCTTACCGTGCCTAATTTAAAAATTAAACTTTATCATAGGTATATATGTATAGGAAAAAAATTGTGTATGTGTATATATATATACACATTATGTACATATATATATATACACATTATATATCTACACACACACACACACACACACACATACAGATATCTAGCTAGATAGTACCAAAATATATACATCTGTGGTTTTGGACATCCACTGGAATGTATCCCCTGTGGATAGGGGGGACTACTGTAATCACAAAAAACTAACAGTATGCAAGTACTTCATATTTTATAAAATGTTATTTAAAGAAGAAAACTTGTTTTTTGTGTTTGCCATTTATTAAATCATATTCTTTATACATACACGTGTGTACACGCACGATGTATTGAGTCTCCTCTCTAGGCTCTGTGGACAAAGTCTTTGGGTTATTTGAACCCAGTCTTCTAAGAGATCCGTGTCAGAGGTCTTGTCATTACATCACCATGCCTACTTGAAGCCAGATTTCTTTGATTCACCCAGGCTTATGATCTGCATTTCATTCCAGTCTTCTTGGTAAATATTTTTTATATATGTGGTCAAGTTTTCTTTGTTTGGAATTTTGATAATGAGAACTGCAAGTGTTGATTAATTATAAAGCTAAAATGGGATTGAGGCAATTGTTAACTCGTCATGGTTTTGCTGCTTTCCCTCCTTATTGGAGAAGAATTAGGAAGACTTTATAGGGGACTGATGGAAAAATAATTTGGCATGACCATAATTTGAGTCAGAGAAAGTCTCTTATTAAAATTTCCACAAGGCTTATTTAAGGAGCAAGGTCTTTTGAAACTAATGGTGTGGTACTTACTTAATCCACACAAGTTATGATTTGATTGTCATCTTCTTTGATTTTTCTGCTTGGCTTTCTGTCATCTGATGAGAGATTACTGCATTACCTGAGAATCTCATCTTATTAGAGTCACCTCTACCTAAACTAGAATCCATTCCTAAATAGTAACATACTCGCATCAAGAAAGAGTAAGTATCCTCGGTACTAAATTAGTGCTCTAGATGCCTTTGTACATTTTTTTTGTTGCACTTTTCCGGACTTTCTAGTGGCCAGTGTTGTGGTATGGGATGGTATGATGGTGGCTTCATTCAACTTTTTAGCTTCTATCGAGCTTCCCTGTCATCTTGCTAAATTCCAAAGGTGTGTTCTTTCCTCATTCTTGGTCACAATAAAACATCACCTGAGACGGGATCAGTCTGACTCGCCCATCCAGAAGGGATGATGTGTTTGAGAAATCCTGTTCGTGACACTGGAGGAAGAATTGTGAGTGTTCATATATGATACATATGGAATTGAAACTTGTCCTTAAAAGCTCTGGCAGGTCTCTCTTTGATGGTTTTTAGGGACAATAGACTTTTGAGGTGAGAGTTTGTAGTGGCAGAGGAGCAGAACTTTGAAATAGGCCTAAACCCTGTACTTTGGATATGGGCCAGACCCATATGTGTTCCCTATGGGGCTGGTTGACAAGGGAAGAGGAAGCTCTACTATACATTCTCATGTGTTTAGTGTAGCTTAACTCTGCTGATTCAAGATGGGCTAATTGTCAGTGTAATTCCTTTGAATTATCTCTGTGATGAAGTATTAGCTGGAGCTTCCCAGTGGGACTCTGGGCCAATTATGCAGCCGACTTTGAAAAATGGTATGATTCAGAATGTCAGAGTTGCTAAGGTGATTTATGAAGAAATCAGTTCCCATCAGCCTTCGTTATTCATAGTGATGCTGGGAATCAGGACTTTGCAGTGACCTGGCCCAGAGGAAATAAACCAGGTGGGCATGATTTAGGGTTTCTCACATAGAGTTCAATAGAGGTGCCTCTGTGTATGTGGTATGTGTCCTGTACCGTGTTGTGAGCTCATCTTAGAGCAACAGCAGCTATTATTTACATTACATACTTCCTCCATTTCCCAAAAAAGGATATAAGGTGGTAGCCCTCACTTACCCACTTTCTTTCTGGTGGATGCATGACATTATGTTATATACCTTACCAATACCTCCAAACCTCACAACTGCTGTTGTAGAACGAATGATGTCCTCCATTGAAAAATGAGAAAATTGAGGCACATATTAGATGATTTATGCAAAGGCATCCAACTACCAAGGGCAGAACTCGTATGGAACCCGGTCCATCTGACTTAACACCAGTGCTCTTGCCCCTAACCTGAGCTGCTTCTCTGACAGGTGTATTGCCCTTTATATTCATGTTGCCCAGCAGTGTTCCTGGCCTAGTGTAGCTGCCAATAAAATTGGTTGATTTGATTTGAATCATATTCAGCACCCTGGAGTCACTGCACATCAGCAGCAGCACCATGTGTGTAGTAGGCACTTGGTATTTTTATGTGAACAGAAGCAGCAAAGTAGACAGCATACCCATTTTACAGATGAGAAAACGGAATCTCAGAGAGGACAAGTAACTTGCCTAAAGTCACCCGTTACCACTAGTGGCATTTCTGAATGTGAGGGCCATCTGATGTATCTAATATCAGCTAAGTTCGTAATTCTTCCAGTCTTCCACATTTTTCACAAACACACTCCCATTTCCAGAAACCCTTCATGTTTCTTCCAATTGCTTGTTGTCTCTTCTAATTCCTTGTTGTATCACTTAAATTATTTTCCCACTCTTATCCTCAGTGACCTCATCTCTAAAAGGAGGATAATGATGATACCTACCTTACAGATGGATTAAATAAAATAGTGCAGATAAAATGTTCAGTTCAGCATTTAACAGATGGAAATGGTGAAGTAATTAACATACTTCTTCCATATCTATGTGTAGAATCCAACAGTAAGACAGCATTTGTATCCTGCTAACAGAGTGAGGCTGAACTTTAAACTAAAAATATGTCTACTTTAAGATACAACACATTTCCAGAGATCACATCTTTTAAGAGAAATCTCATCTGCACAAATGTTGTAGCTTTTACTTATTCAGACATCCTTTGGCAGACATCAGACCTCATCACACTGGGTAAAGGCGATGGTGAGGGAAGTCTAGGTGTTAGACAATAGTGAGTGAGTGAGTTCCCACAAGACATTAGTACTGTCAGGCTCGGAGCCCGTCCTATTCCTTTACCCAAGACTGATGTGTTGCTTAGCCTTATTATGGCAAGGAAATTCTAAATAACCATGATTAAGAGGCTTATTTTAGTTTCTCCTTCCACTGTGATCTCTCCCAGAAAGAGACTCAGAAATCCTTATACTTGGTCTGATCTCTTCAGCAAAACCCACCTTCAGTAGCAAGCCTGTGGCTCTAGGGTTGGCCTTTATTTTGTCTTGTCCAGCAGGATGGTGTCTCTTATTCTTTTGATGATCTCATTCTTTCCAAAGTGTATTTCTTATAACAGAAGTTCTTTTTTGTTTGAATAAACAGTTTAAATGGACATGCCTTTAGAGATAACTGAGCCAGGACTGGAGCCCTGCTTCTTATCAGACAGTACAAAACACAGACATTCTCATTAAGTGAACAGAGATTTCCTTTGATTTCAAAAGAATGTTGAGGGGAATTACTTTTAAATTTAAAAGCTCCTTGAGGGCAGAACTCACTTCTTATTTTACACTGACTCTTCTCAGCACCCATCCAGAACCTTGTTGCATATGATGATGCCCCATGTAAGCTTGCTTCATTGGTTTCAGTGGCTTTTGTTCTTAGTTGACTAGAAATGAAGGATAATTTATTCATTTCTTCAACCAGTATTACGTTTAGCATAGTAAACAAGACAAGGTCAATCCCTTACATAACTTATATCCTAGTAAGAGAGACAAGTAAAAGAAAATAAATAAAAATAATTACAAGGTACATGATTGTTTTGAAGAAAACAAGAGGCTGAGATAGAGGATAATGGAGAGGAGGCAGTCTTTCTAGATAAGATGGTCAGAAAAGGCTTGCCTGCATCCTCTGAGGAGTTGACATCTAAACTAAAACCTGTAGGATAAGGAAGAACAGGGCATGAACCATGCAGGCAGAAGATTCATTAACTCTGTAGGCCACTGAGGCTGGAAAAAGTATGGCCTGTTTGAGGATCTGAAATAAAGTGTAGCTGTAGGGTCCTGAGCAAAAGAGAGAGTAATAGATTATGAAGTTGGAGGGGAGGCAGGGGCCAGCCATATGAGGCCCATGTAGCCACTGATGAGTTGGATTTTATTCTCAGTGCAATAGGAAAGAAACCTAAGGGTGAGGTGATTGGATTCATTTCTGTATTTTTAATTATGTTTGTTGCTGTGAGATGATGGTAGCCTGGACCAAGGTAGATGGAGATGGAAAAAAGTGGTCGGGTTTGAGTTATGCCAATATTTCAGGGACAAAATTGATAGGACTGCTAAAGGATTGGATGTTGGCAGGAGGTGGGGGTGAGGGAAAAGGAAGGATCAGGGATGATTTTGAGCAAATGGAAGAATGATGATACCATTCCTGAGATGGGGAAGACTGGGGAGTAAGGAGACAAGATTTGGGGATGAGGAAGGGATGTGACTCAAGAGTTTTGCTTTGGATGTGTTAAGCTGCAGATTCTATTAGCGTGGTGGCTCACACCTGTAATCCCAGCACTTTGGGAGGCCAAGGTGGGCAGATCACCTGAGGTCAGGAGTTTGAGACCAGCCTGGCCAACATGGCGAAACCCTGTCTCTACTAAAAATACAAAAATCTAGCCGAGCGCAGGTGGCAGGCGCCTGTAATCCCAGCTACTTGGAAGGCTGAGGCAGGAGAATCGCTTGAACCCAGGAGGTGGAGGTTGCAGTAAGCTGAGATCTTGCTGCTGCACTTGCCTGGGGGACAGAGCCAGACTCCGTCTCAAAAAAAAAAAAAAAAAAATCAGATCTCATCAGGCTTACTATCATTAGAATAGCATGGGAAAGACCTGACCATGCTATTTAATTAACCAAGATTTAATTACTTCCCACTGGATCCCTCCCATAACATGTTGGAATTGTGGGAGCTACCATTCAAGATGAGATTTGGGTGGGGACACAGCCAAACCATATCACAGATTTTCCACGAGATAATCAGGGACTGAAATATCCAGTGGGAGCTGATCTGGATGTGCGAGTATGGAGTATGGGTATCACAGAATAGAGAGGATATTCACATCCTATGGGATAGATGAGGTACTGAATGGGTGATATTTCCCATACCTCGTGAAAACAGCTCAAGCTACTTACATGGCTGGATTGAGAATTTGCTGCTTCAAGATTCTGGCTGTAGCAAAACTGTAGAATCACAGTTATTTTACTGCAAGATATTCATTTGAAATGTATTTATGCCACCAAGGACCAGGAAGGTGAAATGCTACACTTGGCGCCATGAAACTATTGTCTGAGCTTGTTTTTCTGAAAAATCCATATCTGGATGATATGACTGAGTCATCAGCAGTGCCTGGCTGACTGTGTTGTAATAGGTCAGATGTAACTTAAGCCCCAAAGTTCTTAGGACAGCCATAAATTAGTCTGAAGGTGGCTGAGATAAGGCAAGGGTGCTTGTTGCCTCCAGATTAGAATCAAGGGCAACAAAACTGCCTAGAAATTGAAAACCCAGGAGAAGCTTTAGGCTAGAGACAGGCAGCAATACTTTGTGAGAATTTTACTAACAGAAAAATAAGGAAGATACAGAATCATGTTTATCAAACTTGAGGATTTATAAGAAATACCTGTATAGCTTATTTTAGTTTATTTTTATTATTATTTATTTATTTTTGAGACAAGGTCTTGCTCTGTTGCCCAGGCTGGAGTACAGTGGCTCAGTCACAGCTCACTGCAGCCTTGGAGTGGGCTCAAGCAATCCTCCCATCTCAGCATCCTAAGTATCTGGGACTATAGGTGTGCACCACCACACCTGGCTAATTTTTTTTCCCCCATAGAGATGGGATCTCACTATTTGCCCAGGCTGGTCTGGAGTTCCTGGGCTCAAGCAATCCTCCCACCTTGGTCTCCCAGAGTGCTGGGATTCAGGCATGAGCCACCATGCCCAGCGTGAATACCTTCTTCAAAATGCAAAATCCTATACCTCACCTCCCAGGGAGTCTTATTAAGTAGCTTTGGATTGGGGCTCAGGAATCTGTGTTTTTAGCAAGTGATTCTGATACAGGTGATCCATAGGTCATACACTGAGAAACATTGAGTCTGGAAAGACTTCTGAGATCCTCTAGTCAGCCCTCTCTTACAAATGGGGAAATTAAGGTCTAAGGAGGAGAACGGGCTTGCCCAAAGTTGCAGAATAAGTTGCAAAGTCAGTGCAGCTCCACTAACTTATATGTCTTCATTTTGCAATTTATTCTTCATCCTAGTGGCTAGATGAAAAGCAAGTCTACCCTCCTAATTCCCAGCTCCCCTTCTTTCACACTATTTTTTATTTTCTTTTTTCCAGAGCACCTTCTAATATAAAAATAATTTGCTAATTTACTGTTTATTGCTATTTTTCTTGCTTCATTAAAATGTTAGCTTCACAAGGGCACTGATTTTTGTTTGTTTGTTTGTTTGTTTTCATTAAAGTAGCCTATGTGCCTCGAATAGCACCTGACCCATAGTAGGTGTTCAATGAGTATTTATAAATGGATGGGTGAAAAATATTTTGTTAAACTGTACATAAGTTAACAGGTATTATGTACCAGCCCTTAGGCATTAGCACGAAATAGAGTAGAATATTTTCTTTTTCACATGTTTGATTCTAGCTTGAATTAGAGGTTACAGAAACAGCTTATTTATGGAAGATTAATTAGAGACTTACCAATCATATGTACAATAATAATAAGAATAACAATAGCAACAATAACAACAGTGATAACATCCATTTGTGGAATATTTACTATCTGCCCAACACATACTATATGAAGTTCTGAGCTAAGACCATCAGACCATTATCTCATGTAAGTCTTAGTACCGCCCCAGGGTGGAGGAACGAAATAGTATTGTCTGTTTTCCAAAGGAGGAAACTGAGGCTCAAGAGGTGAAATTACTGTTTAAGGTTACATAGCCAGTACAGATTTAGGACCTGTGATCCCAAAGATTACATTCTTAACTACCAGTTACATTCAGTAGTAGGCTTGGGGAATTCTCTCTTTGCAGAAGGAATTGAAAATGCCAAAGACTAGGCAGGCATTGCTATTAGGGGTGTCCTTGGGCCAAGAACACCAACCTCTAAGGTAGTATAAAACCACAGGCTGGAAAGATGCATTTTTTTTTCAGCCCGACTTTCCAGCATTTACCCACACTCTCAAGTCTTCCATTCTCACATTACAAAGAACCTTTCGTCTTGAACTATTAGGGTTTTCTCACTTCTCAGACACCCTCCCTGAAGCAGGCCAAGGAAAATTCCTATGGTGACAGGCCATTTCTAGGGAGGCCACTGTAGCACTTCACACTTGCTCTCACCCCACCCACTCAAGGAAGGGTAGACAGACAGAGGGCCCTTCACCCAGCTCCTATACTACTTTCCTGTGGAGACCTCAGGAAGGGGCCGAGGATCATGATTTTCTAAATGTGGGCACAACAGACCTCTTGTAAGACTTTGAGTTCTTGAAACACTGTACCTATTAAACTGGTTGTGAGCACACAGAATAAAGTACCACCACCCACTGTGGATAATGTCAGCATTCATTCCCACCCCTGACAGCCAATATTGGCCAGGCTTGGAATCACTGAACACTCCACACATGGCAGCAGAGTCCCTTGCCCCACAGCTGCAGACACAGGTTGAACACTGGTGCACCCCTGGGCTTTTGTGAAGAGAGAGGCTTATAACACCCATTGCCATCTTTACACACACAGCGCAGCAGGTACTGTGCTGAGAACTTTACAGCCGTGATCTTATTTAATTCTTATAATACATGTGATGAGACACTGCTGTCTGACTTCTGTAGATGGGGAAGGCCTGGAGAGATTGGTAACTTGACAGAGTCTCATGGTATCTGCAACAGGCAGAACCACATTTTAAACAAAGGTTGAGTTACTTCTAAAACCTGTGCTTTGCTAGTCTTCTGTTCTGCAACACTGGTTAAGAGCATAGACTCTAGAGCCACGCTGCCTGGGTTTGAGTCTTGACTCTGCCACTTACTAGTTGGGAGACATTGGGCAGGTTACTTAGCTACCCTCCTCCTTGGGCTGTTCATCTGTAACATAGGGATAATAATGTCCTTGTAGCATGGGTTGCTCTGAGGATTAAAGGAATCCATATATGTAAAGCACTCAGTGTCTGGTGCATAGAAAACACTAAATGCCAGCCATTATTATTAATTTATATATCAACTCATTGTTTTTCTCTGGATGATAGAAACTTAATCTCAGAAGTTTGAGGTTTTTCTAACTACCCACCCTTACCCCAACCCCTGCCAAGGGTTGCGTCTGTATTCCCAAGGGGCTTAGACTGTTACCTGGTATATAGTAGCCTCAAGTAAATGCTGGTGATGATAATAGGGCAGTGCCAAGACATTGGGGGTGTGGGAAGGCAGGGTTAGGGGATGGCATCTGCGCCTCATCAGCATCTATCCTCCATGGTGTCGTATCCTGAAAGTGGGAAAGGCACTGTCCAGATAGACGCTTATCTTGTGGACAGAACAAGAACGGGGAGGCAACCATTATTTCACATACAGCAAGTTACTGTTATTTTAATGCCCTAACAATGAATCTATATTTAATTAACTTAAAAGATAGGGGAGGTGAGTATTATTCACTAAGTTCTTGGTCAAGGCACATTAAATCAAAGCGGTTAGCACTTAGATCTCTCCCAGGGATAAATTATCTCAGACAAGCTTCAAGGTATGCCATTCTTTGGAATGAATTGTCACTTTCCAACCACCACCACCCAACCTGTGATCTGACCACAGTGTCTTCCTCCTGTCTCCCTTCCCTCTGGGTGCCTGGGAAGGCTGGGCTTCTGCACTGTTCTGCCACTGACTTAAGCTTTGTCGTGACTATACCTTCCACTTCTCTTCTAGCTTAAGAGTTGGACAGTGGAGGACCTTCAGAAGAGGCTCTTGGCCCTGGACCCCATGATGGAGCAGGAGATTGAAGAGATCCGGCAGAAGTACCAGTCCAAGCGGCAGCCCATCCTGGATGCCATTGAGGCTAAGAAGAGACGGCAACAAAACTTCTGAGCAAGGCCAGGCTGTGAGGGCCCCAGCTCCACCCAGGCTTTGGGTGAATTCTGGATGGCTTGCCTCATGTTTGTTAGCCAGCACTTCTGCTCTGTCGTCTCTCCACAGCACCTTTGTGAACTCAGGAATGTGCGCCAGTGGGAAGGGCTCTCTTGACAGTCAGTGTGCCATCTTGATGTGTGTATGTACATTGGTCAGGTATATTATCTCAAAGGATTTATATTGGCGCTTTTAACTCAGAGTTTTAAACCCCAGGAACAGAGACTCCTAGTTGAGTGATAGCTGGGAAAGTTTTACATTGTCTGTTTTTCTTCTCCCAATAGCTTTCAATTGTTCTTTCTGGAAGACTTTTAAAAATATATAAATATGCATATATATATATATAAATTATAAATAGATTCCCCACGCAGTGTGGTGGCATCTCTGTACAGGTACAGTTTTAAACGGTTTGCCTCTTTTCTGTAAGATTATGGTACTGTGGAACATGAGGGCAGAGGACACCGGGAGGCTGTTAGGGGGTCACTGAATCCCAGGAGCCAACCTCCCCCTTTGCAGGGCTGCATTTAAAAATTAGGTTTGGGACAGTTCTTGTACCGTGGTTTCAGCCTTGTGTGGTCATCACTGGCTTCTGGAGCTATTGGTGATGTCCAAGGGAAAGCTTTGAGAGTTTATGTTTACTCTTTGAGTCCCAGGAGAAGCCTGGCACCCTCTTTGCAAATTGGCCTTTGCTCTTTCAATGCCTTTCATCCATCTCCACTCTCTCAACTGCCTAAAGTCACAGCACAGATACTGCCCAGTGCCTTAAGAGGAGACATGATCCACTGAGGGGATAGGTCTACCAGGAACTCTCAGCAAACACGGGACTGTGTTCAGTCCACAAAGGAAAAGCGTTTTTGAAGCTCTCATTGTTCATGTAAAAATCATACACGTGGCATTTTGCTCCACATTCCTTACACACAGGGGTAGAGGGGATTGCTTTTGTGACCCACATTCAAATATGTGACTGTTTTCTTTTCTCTTTTACTGCTAAGCAGCCTGGAAAGGATAAATGAAAATTAGACTAAGATTTGTTCTCCAGGAGGCTCAATCTGAACACACAGAATGTCAGAGCTGGAAGGGACTATAGAGATCATCTGGTCTGACCCTCTTGTACGGATGATCGGAAAACTGAGGTGTAGAGAGGGGAATGGCCAAAATCACAAAGCAAGTTAGCGTTAAGAGCTGAGACTAGAATTCAGGGTCCTCACTCCCAGGCCACCGAACCATGCAGCCCCTTCTTTGGGGGAAGAGACCTGTGTCAGTCTTGGTTAATTGTTCCAGGGAACCTTGCTAACAGAAACTTGCTCTTGCCTTGGCTCTTCAGTAGATGACCTGGCTGTAAAGAGATTCCCTGGACGAGCCAGATCATTCAGTTTCAGTGAGTCCTTGAGCTCCGCAACATCTACCAGATATAGCAGACAAGCACCCATGGAGGCAGGTTTCGGGCCTGAAGCAGATCAGAGGGCTTTGCAAAAGACAGCATAGAGCCATCTTCCTGCAACTTTACCTCTTTCCCTCAGATGGGGAGCCATGACTGGGTTGCACCTCAGGATACTGTAATTTGACTCCATAATTGCTTTTGCTCCTGAAACCTGGGAATCAATGGAAAGGCAGGGAATGTGCCTCTTCTGTGGCCAGATTGTGTTATTTGCAATTAAAGCAAGTTTTTAAAAAATGCAAGAGGCAGTTGTTAGTCTTCAGGGCTTGGCCACTGAAATAGCTATGTGGCGGATACAGAAAACAGAGGACAATTTGAGGATCTTGCTGGAATAATAAATGACAGCTACCATTTGTTGAGCACCTATTATATATCAGGCACTGAGCTGGGTAGGCTCTAAACTTCACAATAACCCTGTGACTTAACTACTTTATCTCCATTTTGTAGTTGAAGAAATAAGTTCAGAGAGAAAGATTCCTTCCCAAGGTCATGCAGCTAGTAAATGATAGAATCAGGATTCATAGCATCACTATAGGGGTTCAATATTTACACAAAAAAGGAAAGTCACAAGCCTGTTTAAAATGAAGTGACCACCTTTTCTTGCATAGACTAAATAACTCGAACTGGCATTTTTAGGTTGGAAAGACAGCTGAATTAGTAGTTAAGTCTGATAGCCAAGTAAGTTTTAAAAACCAAAGCATCCAGGATGCACACCCCTGCACCATTTGCTGTGCGAATTAATAGTTCTGTCTCTCTCTCTCTTTCTTTTTTCTTTTTATTTTTTGAGATGGATTTTTGCTCTTGTCGCCCAGGCTGGAGTACAATGGCACGATCTTGGCTCACTGCAACCTCTGCCTCCTGGGTTCAAGCGATTCTTCTGCTGGGATTACAGCATATGCCACCATGCCCAGATTATTTTTTTGTATTTGTAGTAGAGACGGGGTTTCACCATGTCAGTCAGGCTGGTCTTGAACTCCTGACCTCAGGTGATCCACCCGCCTCAGCCTCCCACACTGCTGGGATTACAGGCATGAGCCACCGCTCCTGGCCTCTCTTTCTTTTTTAAACAAAGAACTTTGCACTTGGCCAGAGAGGAGGAGAAAGCCCATTTTCTCCCTTCCTAAGCTAGATCCAAATAAAAGAAAGTTCAGTTTTCCCCCATAACTATTCTTGGGTCATGAACTTTGATCTGGAGTTTGTTTTGTTTCAGGCATATGTGCACCCAGCTTGCTGATCCAACAAAGTCTATTGCTTACCAGTCTAGCTTGATGGAGCCTTTTGGCCAGAAGTCAATTTGTTTTGGATCAGAGAAATTTCCTGACAAGGTATATTTGTTTTCTAGTGACAGAAAGGCAAAGGAGCAAGTCCTAGTTTTTGTTGTTGTTGTTGTTGTTGAATACTAAATTTAAGATATATCAGCTTGCTTTCAATGAGCCTTGGGCTTCCGTCATTGCTTGAGCATTTGGAACTCGAGCTTCCAGAGAAATTTGACGTCCTCGCTTGTTCTCTGCCTTCAAGAAACAATGACCTGATTCTGTCTTTAAAAAAAAAATCTCAGAATTCTTTTTTTGTTTGTTTGTTTTTTTTTTTTTTGAGACGGAGTCTCACTCTGCCGCCCAGGCTGGAGTGCAGTGGCACCATCTCGGCTCACTGCAACCTCCGCCTCCCAGGTTCAAGCAATTCTCCTGCCTCAGCCTCCCAGGTAGCTGCCACTACAGGCGCTGCGCCACCACGCCCGGCTAATTTTTGTATTTTTAGTAGAGACAGGGTTTCACCATATTAGCCAGGTGGGTCTTGAACTCCTGACCTTGTGATCCACCCGCCTCGGCCTCCCAAAGTGCTGGGATTACAGGTGTGAGCCACCTTGCCTGGCCAAAAATCTCAGAATTCTTTAAGACTGTTTTAATTGCTCCATCAGTAATTTTGAAGCACGTTCCTTTTTTTTTTTCCCCCCCTTTTTGTCCCTTTCCCCAAGCCACCAATTGGATGGATGAATGTTTGACGGGGAAGAGGAAGGGTGGGAGGATGCATGGATGAGTGGATGAGTGGATCGATAGATGTATTGATAAATAGATAGAACCAGTCATCTGAAGCAACTTAAGAATTGTAGCCTTGACTCCTTGAGACTGTAGATTTCGATCCAGGAAACATTTATTTAGCACCTGCCAGATGCCAGAAATTTATACCATTTAAAACTTAGTAAGTCTTTTCAATATCAGGAAGGAGAGAAGCGACATCGTGATACATCCTATGGGTATTAAAAAGCCAATAGAATATTATGAATAATTTTATGCTAATAAATTTAACAACTTCAACATCATAAACAAATTCCTTGAAAAATAAAAAGTACCAAAATTCATTCAAGAAGAAATAGATACCAGCCTGAGCAACATGGCAAAATCCCATCTCTACAAAACATCAAAAAAAAAAAAAATTAGTTGGGCATGGTGGTGCACACCTGTAATCCCAGCTTGTCAGGAGGCTGAAGTGGGAGGATCACCTGAGCCCAGGGAGGTCAAGGCTGCAGTGAGCCATGGTCTCACCACTGCACTCTAGCCTGGGTGACAGAATGAGACCCTGTCTCAAAAAAAAAGAAGAAGTAGATAATCTGAATAGCCCTATATCTATAGAAACTTAATAGTGCTGGGAGATACAGGTATTATTATCCTCATTTTACAGATGTGAAAATTGAGGCTCAGAGAAGTAAAGTCTATTATTCAAGGTCATGTGGCTAGAATATGGCAGAGCCAGGATTCAGATCCAGGTCTTCTGATTCTTATTCCAGTGTCCTTTCTAGCATACCATGTTGCCTCTAAAGATTGCAGCTCCTTATTTACTAGAAAATTGTTCCTGCCCAATCTACATCTCCACCTCATCCCATCTTTTCTTAAGCACTATGTTTGTGTTTTTATCAGTATTATATTCATTGTCTTTGGAATACATGTTCTTGTTTGTGTTTGGAAAAAAAATCTCTTTTACCAGCTTGCACTCGGACCAACTTGGAAAAAAAAAAAGCTTAAATGCTGTTGCTATGTACAGTTTAAAAATGTGAAGTTTGTAGCTTTAACTTTTTGTAAGAAAATCTAATAACACTGGCTTAAGTGCTGACTTGAAATGCTATTTTGTAAGGTTTGGATGTAAGTAATCAATTGAGGTCAGCAGTTTGTATGAGACATAGCTTCCTCCATTGCCCCCACTCCTTTTTGCTTTTTTAAGTTTGAGATGCTTCCTGTGTTTTTATGTTAGAATTGTTCTCCTTCTTTTCTTCTTCCTATACCTCATCACGTTTGTTTTAAATAAACTGTCCTTTGGACCACAAACCCTTATTAACGAGAACCTCCATATATACCCTGGATAATGGTGTTGTGAACAATCTTTGTGACATCGACTCAGTGGTGTGTTTATTCTAAGATCCAAAGCTGGGGAGAGGTTGGTAAACTTTTGTTGGGCTTCTATTATGTGCCAGGGTACTGAGCTAGTTATCAGGAATATAATAAAGATGAACCAGACACAGTTTTTGCAGGGCATTTGGGGAGTTATCCAAGCACAAAAACACACAACATTGAACATACCATGGTAGAAGAAGGTACAGGGCCTGTGGATACACAGAAGAGGGAGTGACGGTTCTGCTGGGATGTCCAAGGAAACTCTTCTAAAGGAGACAATATACCTTGAAACTTTAAAAATGAAGAAGAGATGGCTAGATTAATAAAGAGATAAAGAGTAGGAAGTGAGGGAGAGAAGACATCCTGGACAGAAGAGCCCGCCTGTATAAAGCCTCTAGTGTGAGATGATCACCTTGGAATCCTTCATCCTCATCTGCTGCTGCATGAAGCCAGGCCAGACGTGGCCCAGCATTCAGAGGTGGAACAGCAGGTTCCTGCCCTGGTGTGGCCCATTCTTATCCAGGAATAGTTCTCCAGCCTGACCCTAGGTTTTTTTTTCAGCCTTAAAAGTTGACCCCACGGCAGAGAGGGAATAGAGTTACATTGAAAAGTAAGTGTAGTTCTCTTGAGTGAAATTGCTCTACAGTATTTAATAGAATAGTTCCACAGTCTGTGTATATAACTGTCATGTTATTCTGTGGGCCTTTCTTGGAGTGGGGTGATAAGTGTGTTTATTGTTCCCCAACTTACTCACCTCACTCCTTGAAATATTTAGTGTACCTTCCTTCCTGTAGCCAGGGTTGATGACAGATCCTTATTGATCACACTGAGAACCTATGGCCAGATGAAGGAAAGAAGGAGGGATGAAGTAAGTTTATATTTATTAAGCACTTATTATCTGCCAGGCACAATGCAGAGCCGTTTAGATGACTTCATTTGTCTTCTCACACACACTCTTAGGTAAATGATAGTGTACCCTTTCTATAGACATACGGACTTTTACAGTGTGCAGTACTGCCCACCAGGGGGTGTTTTGGAAATGTATGAGAGTGTTTTTGTGGTGATAGTGATTGAGGAGCCTTACCAGCATTTAATGGGCAGGGGCAGGTTTGCTAGATGCTCTGCAGTGCATTCTGGGACAGTCCTGCATAACAAACATCTGTCCGGTGTCCAACACAACATTCAGATGTTCCACTGGTTATTAATTTTGGTGAAAATTTTGTTTATAAACATGTGATACTAAGCCAAAGTTCATTTACATGTAAACACAAAGTACTTTTTATATGGTTTTACTGTTTTGTTTTTTTTAAGAATGAACTATGAAGAATGGAGAGACACTTGTAGTTTGTTTTGTTTGGACCTTTACTAAGAGTTGTTCTCCATTTCAGAAAACCACATCATCAATGACAGCGATGCTTGTGATTTTTGAGTCACTCACTCAAGATTGCTTTAGATCTGTAGCTGTTGTTTTCACAGAAAGTCTATGTAACATGTAAACACATGGTAATTTCAGAGAATGATGAAGTACAGCAAAAAGAAAAGAACAGGGTAATGGGATTGAGAGTAACATGTGCATGTGTGTGCATGCACATCTGTGTATGTGTAGGGAGAGATGGCTTTATATAGAATGATAAACGATGCTTCTGGAGAAACGATGTTTATAATGAGACCTGCATGACAAGAAGGAACCAGCCAGGCTGAGGGGACAGCAAGAACAAAGACCCTGAGATAAAAACAAAAGTTTGGCTTGTTGGAAGAATGGAAGGATTCTTCCATGGCTGGAACAGTGTGTACAAGGTGGGTGAAGGCAAGAATGTTCAGGGCCTTGTGGTCCATGGGAAGGGGTTTGGGTGTTATTCCTGATGAGATGGAGAGCCGTCAAAGGGTTTTAAGCAAGGAACTGGCATGATAGATTTATGCATTTTGAAACTATGCCTTCATGAAATAGTGCTCAATTTTAGTCATCAGGAAAATACAGTCAGCCCTCCGTATCCATGGGTTCTACATCAACCAACCATGGATCAAAAATATTAGAAAAAAAAAATGGCCCAGCACAGTGGCTCACGCCTGTAATCTCACTTTGGGAGGCCAAGAACTCACTTGAGGTCAGGAGTTCAAGGCCAGCTTGGCCAACATGGTGAGACCCTGTCTCTACTAAAAATACAAAAATTAGCCGGGCATGGTGGCAGGCCTGTAATCCCAGCTACTCGGGAGGCCAAGGCAGGAGAATCGCTTGAACCCAGGAAGCAGAGGTTGCAGTGAGCCGAGATTGTGTCACTGCACTCCAGCCTGGGTGACAGAGCGAGACTCCATCTCAGAAAAGAAAAAAAATTGTGTCTGTCTTTCTTCCTTAAACAATACAGTATAACAGTAATTTGCATAGCATTTACATTAGGCATTTTGTGTAGCATTATATTAGGTATAAGTAATCTAGAAATGATTTAAATTATACAGGAGGATGTGCATAGGTTATATGCAAATAATAGGACATTTCATATCAAGGACTTGAGCATCTGCATGCAGATTTTGGTATCCATCAGAGTTCCTGGAACCAATTCACCACAGATACCAAGGGACAACTGCACAGATTAAAACCTTAATGCATTACTACCGTGTACCCACCATAATAACTAAAATGGAAGAAATAGAAATGCTAGGTATTGGCGACAATGTGGAGCAACTGGAACTCGAGTACTGGTGAATATACCCATGACTTGGCATTCCTTCCCTAGGTATTTTCTCAACAGAAGTGTGTATGCTTTTTTACCACAAGACATGTACTAGAACATTCATAATGGCATTATTTATAATTTTGCCAAACTGGAAACCATCTGGATGCCCAGTGGCAGCATAAATAAATTACGTAGATTCACATAGTGGAATACTATACAACAATGAGAATGAGCTACCTATAGCTACTGTGGAAATAAGCAAAAGGGTATTGTGAGCTTGCTACAGCAAAGAAGTCAGCCACTGTTACTTGCATTTTGGCAGAGACTCAAAGGCAGGCAAAGGAATGGGAAAGCTCTACAGTAGAAAAAAAAGGAAGGCTTCAGGGATGGCCTGTTGGAAGCTGTTGGCATGGGAAAGCTGTAGGTGGGCTAACTTGAAGCAGGACATCCTATGTGATTGATTTAGGGGTGCATATTTGGTTTCTCTGTTTGATCCTAAGTTGGAAGTGGGGACAAAAATTGGGGAAGCTGTCAGTTATTAATCAAGTCCTGACCATTTTGGCTTGATTGTTACAGAAGTTATTGTTTAGCTTCCTGGATTGCCACTGGAGATAGCAATCTGTCTTCCTGCAAGTCTGACTTATAGCAGGCTGGCAACCTGGGCTATTTATTGTAGATATGGGGTTGGTTTCCCGGGCAAGTTACTGCAAGTTGTGGGTCAAAGTTCTATTTATATATATATTCTGGGATTGTCCATTTGTACATTCAGTCTCTCACTACATGCAACAATATGGCTGTATCTCTCAAACATTTAAATGAAGCTAGACACATCCATCGATGGATGAATGAATAAACAAAATAGGGCCTACACATACAATGAAATATTATTCAGCCTTCAGGAGGAGGAAATTCTGACACATGCTGCAACATGGATGAACCTTGAGGACATTATGCTAAGTGAAATAAACCAGTCACAAAAGGACAAATAGATGATTGGACTTACATAAGGTACGTAGAGTAGCAAGGTCTCTTCATAGAGACAAAGTAGAATGGTGGTTGGCAGAGGGAGGGAGAGAGGGATGGGGAGTTAGTGTTTAATGGGCACAGAGTTTCAGTTGAGGAAGATGAAAAAGCTCTGGAGACAGATGTTCTTACACAACAATGTGAGTGTACTTAATGCCACAGAACTTTACACTTAAAAATGGTTGAAATGGTAAATTCTATAAGTATTTTGCCACAATAAAAAATCCAGACACAAAGTAGTACATACTGTGCAATTCTTTTTATATACAGTTCAGAACCAAGGAAACCTACTCTATGATGTTAAAAGTCAGGGCAACGATTGCCTTTGTTGGTTGTGGGGTAGTGACTGGATGTGAGTATGAGGAGGGACTACAGTGCTACTCAGGTTCTAATTCTTTGAGTGCTTGTTACACAAGTGTGTTCATGATGAGAAAATTTATCAATGTGAACTCTTAGGATCTGTGCTTTTTTTTTTTCCCATATGTATTTTATACTTGAATAAACAAGACTTTTTGCCTTCTACTCCACTGGGCTCTTTTAGAAGCTTCCAAGACCATGGATGGGAAGGCCCCTTGGAAACTACCTAGGCCTCTGCAGATGTAAGGGGTGGTTACTCTTAGCCCATGAGCATTTATCCTAGCCAGCATCTTGTTCTGATGAATGATCCACCAGAGGCCCAAGACTTGGCAGTGTCAAGTCTGGATTCAAACTTAGGCTTCTTGACTCCAGTGTTCACTCCAGGACCCCAACTATTGCCTCAAGTGTGAGTCCAGTTTGTGATCTCTAGATAAGCAAACCCCTTCCTTTCCCAGTGCCCTCTGCTTGGAGTTGCTTTGCCCTCCAGAGGAAAACAAGAGCCCTAGTAGAGGCTGCTGAGCTCTATTTCCTTGCTTTGCATTTTTTGGGCTTCTTTAATATTTAACCTTGTGCCAGGCATTTTCATATATATTATCTTACTTGAACTTGACCAGAACACTCTGAGGTGTAGGTGTTATTAAACCAAGATAAGTGAAGAAACAGGCTCAGAGAGACAAAGAAACCCAAGCAAGATCACACACCTCATAAGAAGCAGATTCAAGCCCATCTTTCTGGACTTAACCACATTCTTTCCTCTGCACTGCCTGGCATCCCTCATATTCTCCCATTTTATTCAAATATTGTAAATAACTCACTGTCTGAAGTCAACACAGAAACACAGAGCAGAGAGAGAAGCAGGGAAAAATGACATGATGACTTCAGTGGAACCTCTGGATCCACCTGTACTTAAGTCACTTTGTTGGGTCTCTTTCACTTGTACCTGAAAGATTCCTTATTGATCTAGGTATGTAGGAAAAGATGGCGGGGAGGTGGGGTGGGGGTTGGATACCAGTTGGGGGTTGGTCCTGATAATAATACGCCTTAGAGGTCAACAGGTCCAATCTAAGGTCACACACTGATGAGTGGCAGGGCCAATATTTGAACCCAGATGTGACTTCAAAAACCAAGGTGTGTGCAATTCTTCCTCTTGAATGAATGAATTTCTTGAGGGTTCTGAACTCTGCCCTTCTGAGCAAGGTTAAATACCAGTCTACAACTGCCCTTGTCCTTCTCTTCCTTTCTAGCAGACAGGATTCTGAAAGACACTCCCCGTGCCACCCCCTCCCCTTCCTTCTCAAAGACTCCTGTCTTAGAAGATTATCTTCTCAACTTACTAACTTCCTGGAGAATTCTTTCCACACTGGCAGGGCCGGACTGGCCTGAAGTATGAGGTCTGGTATTGAGGACCATCCCAGCCAGCACCTCAGGGCTGTTTCCAGAGCCTTCAGATAGAAGAAACTCATTATAGGACGCACACTTCAAAGCCACTTCCTTCAGTGGTGCCTGGGGAGTTAAGTTTACCAGACAAAGTGATAATAGTGGGAAGTGGTGCTGAGTGAGTACAATCTGGTATTAAAAAGCCTGAGTTTGAATCCCTGATCTGCTACTTTTTAACTGTCTGACCATGGATCTTGGTTTTTTCATCTGTTCAGTGGTGATACTACTATTTTACTGTTGTTGCTGTTGTCTTGTGGGGTTGTTGTGAGAAGTATATGAGATAATGTATGTGAAACCACTTTGCAAATTACAGTGACAAGGATATGTGGAGGATGACTATTATTTGCTAGGCTATCTTCACTCTTGGGGGCTTCAAAGAGTACCGTATAAGTCAACTGGAGTCTTCCACTCTGATGTCCCAGTGTAAACACCCTGCTTGGCCCTTATTTGAGCTGAACAGCTCTTCTCACTCAAAGGGATTGAGGAATGGGATTTGCTTCTTGTGTGACCTTGGACTTCTGGGTCTCTCTTTTCTGATCTGTAAAATGGGGCTGGAGAGGGGGCAGATCTTCAATCTGATAATCCCTAAGGAATATTATGTCTCACTCACAAGGGAAGTCGCCACCTTGAGGTCACTGCAAAGAGGGGGAAACTCAGTTTGTTTATCATTAACAACAAGCACATCACATCTCAGAGCCCAGATGTGCTGAGCTGTCCCACATGCCCCCAGTTGCTCCCTAACATCTCTGGACATTATCCTTCCATTTTACAGAAGTTGAAACTGAAGACCAAGAGAGCAAGACTGCAAGGGATTACTGTGAGATCCGTCCTGTACTCCCTCTTCTGGGAACTGCTTGACTCCTACCCCAGCCATAGGTTCACATGATCCAACCCCTTCGCCACAGTTGAGTGATCCAGTCATCTCACCCAAGGTGACCAATCTCTGGGCCAATCAGATTTTTCAAACTGGAAATGGGAAGTTCTCTAGTGGAGGCGCTACAAGATACCAAACTGGGAGATGTTGGTAACCCTGTTATCTACCATGTGATGCAGAAACCAATCTCTCCCTCTGTCTATCTGTTTCTCTGTCTCTCTCTCTCATTCTTGATTTCGTCGTTGCTGAAACCAAGCTGCCTGGCTGCCATTCTCACTCAGTGGTATTGTAAAAGATATGTGTTGGTTTTGTCTCCCCTGGATCCTTTCCCCTCATTTTAATGAAAGGACCCTCATCTTCCTTCAGGGAGCTACCCCTCTGCCATCTATGTCCTGGTGGGACTGTCTGTGATAGTTCCTCCCATCTCACCCCGAAATCATGTGATGAGCATATGACCCAAACCAGTCTAGTTAGACTCAATCTTCAGGGAATTTTTTAGCTTGAGCAGAGTGATTTATACAATGGAGGCAGTTGTCACTAAGCTATTTTAATTGTAGTGCCCCAAAGAGGTGATTTATGAGTTTTACCTACCTCAATCCCTATGTTGCTCGAATTGCTGTCTTTCTCAAAGCCTTGTTGTTTAATTTGACTTTGATCCTATCCAGTACCTTTCCAATGCAGTCCTTTTTTGGCTTAAGTTTTCCAGAGTTGGATTCTGTTGTTTGCAACCAAAAATTCCTAACTGATACAGAAATTGGAACTAGAGTTGAGTTGTAGACACCATATCCTCTAGGAAATGTGGGATATTTCCTAAGACTGTGATGGGGCAAAATACAATGAGGTTGTTGCTCATGCTCTAGTCTGGGAAGCCAGCAATGGTCTGCAATGGTAAAGACCTATGTCTTACATTACTTCATAGCATCTGACCACTGAGGATGAAGTAATATCCCTCAGAGAAGGGATAACACGTGTCACAGTTAATTTTAAGGAAGTGAGGTGTGTTCAGGCTGTGTGATAGAGTATTTTGTTTCTAACCGCATAGATTAATATAAAGGGAGAGTCAACAAAGGAAGCCCCAATGCCTTTTTTTTAACATAAAAAAAATTCATAAACAGAATGAACGGACAGCATTTCTATGACTACGGTAAAAGACTCTCTTATGACTTGCAGTAGGGCCTAGTTCTCCAAATACCAAAGTTGGCAATTGATGATGCAGGCTGCTGAATTCACAGCCCTGCTGCACTTTGTGAAGTTAGGCATTAATCGGCAGTGGGATTATGACAAGTGGAATGATCATATGAGAGGATGTGGGAGAAAACTGAAAGCTCTCTAAAACACTGGGTGCAAACAATTCACACCTTTTCTTACAGGAGAAAGCTCACAATTTCCTGCTTGCCCCATCCCTCAAGGCTACTTAGCTGGAAGGTGGGGATCAGTTTGGCCTAGAGCATGACAAGTAGACACAGTAGGTAAAAATCCTGGACCCATACAGAATTGAAGAAACTTGTTAACTGACACCATCAAAAATTTGGGGAAGTATCTGTGGAAATGGATTTTTGTGGTGCTTTATCAAGGAAGGGGGAATGTAATCTTGGCTCAGGCTGATCTTCTTGATATGGTTTCACTTGCCAGGGATTATTTGGCATTCTCTGTGCTAGCTCCAGGAGCTGGCAAGGCTCTAACAATGCGATGAGTTGGCTAATGCAAACTTAAAACAAATGCTGGCCCACGTGAAATGGAACTTAAGGGCCCCAAATCCCTTGGCATCATGTAGAGGAAGAGATTCAAAGATTTCTGAAAGACAGGAGGCTGGATTGGATCTATTTTGTGCCTCCTTTCCACAAATACCTCTAACTGTAGCCCTCACACTTTACCCTTGCTTTGAGGAAAGTCAAGAATGCTGGGTGGAGGGGCTGCAATTTGAAATAGGTTGCCTGATTCAGAGGGGAAGAAGAATGCAGAGATGTGGGAGGCCAGGCGTTGGCACTTCATCCTCAGAAATGAAGTGGGAGTGATCACTGGAATATTCAGTAGGCTCTGTATGAGGCAAGAACTCATGGTGTAGTGTTACAGGCCGAAATGATGAGGGTCGTGATCAACTCCATATACTACTGGAGGCTATATGAGTAAGCAGCAAACTGTTTCTCATAAATGCAGAATGTTGGCAAACCGACGAACTGCATCTGCCACCCGGCAGGAATGCTGAGGGCAGTCACGTCCCAAGCATAGTGTTTCTTGTGATTAGGTACATCTGAAGCCTGTTAGTAACAATATGAACCTGTGATCAGTTAAGCAGCTGACCAATCATTACCTCCTCCTCCCTGCTCTTGTTACCCAATAAATAGGAAGGACTGTGGAAGCTCGGGGGCTGCCTTTGCTCACTAGAAGCGGGGAGCTCTCTTCTTCTTCCCCGGCCCCTTCCTTTAAAATAGTTTCTTTTGTCTTAAGTTTTCATTTCTATGTTCGTCCCTTCATTCAGTCTTGTAATGATGGTCTCAGGCAGTAACAGTAGTAAGCTGTCGTAATGATGGTCTCAAGTAGTAACCGTGGCAGACTGCCACAGCGTAGGGCCCTAAAAAGTTAAAGGCAACCCACTAAAGTCTTACTTGATTTGTTTAACCAGCAAAACATAAGAAACAAAGCAAAATGAAAACCAAAAACACCCTCTAGTTCTGGCAAAAAAAAAAAAAAAAAGTCACGACTTGAGCCACTGTGTAACACTGGGCTTGCATTTATTGATCTAAAGCCCTTTGATTGAAGGATATGCTACTCGCCTTTGAGGAAGGACTCTGCTATACTGCATGAGTGTAATGTGAATATTTCTCTTGCCTTCTCCAAAAGGATCTGTGGCCATTTCCCAAGGTAAATGGATACTGGGGAAAGGGAAATACACCATTCAGGGAACCTTGATGAAGACTTCGAGCTAATACCAGTTTCTTGGGTTCAAGAGTACCACTGTAGGTCCATCTATCATGTGAAAAAGTGTTTTGGCTTTTGTCCATGCCACTGGAGGCCTAATGGAATTCCAAAACTATTCTATATCAGCAGTTTCGGAGAGATAGTTGGAAAAGATCCCCATATTGGCTCTCTGACCCATGAAGTGAGGGCCATTGTGATATAAAAGGCCAATAGAATACAACTGAACAACTGTTTCAAAATAGAAAAGTCAACGATAGTAACATATCTTTAGGGGAGGCTGCAGAGATTAGTGTTTCTACCAAAGACCTTGCAGGCTGATGACTCCAATCAAAACACCATTAATTTCCTCTGGTAGGTGCAAAATTAGATGGGTCTTGGAAAATGACAGTGGATTACTTTAGTCAGCTGATAATTCCATTTTTAACTGTTGTGTTAGATATATGCTCATCATTGCAGTCCCTGGAGTCATGCATCTACTAGTTTCACTCTCTACTCTGAGGAACAGAAACCACTGGAAGCATTTTGCTATTACCTAGAAGGGATAAGAGTTTTCATTTACTGTTCTAACTCAGGCATACCTCTGTTCTCCAGCTCTGTAACAGGAAGGCCTTGATTCCCCGAATATCCCTATTCTAAAAGACAGCAAACTAATTTTGACTAAATCAGTTGACTAAATCACATTAACAGGGCCTGGAGAGCACAAAGGAGCAGACACTTCAGCTCTGTAGGTAAGACACACCTTTTACAAGGTGGGAGATAAATCCAGTGCATCTCAGTGAAGTTTCTTAGAGTGTCCAGTACGCTGGACATATGTGTAGTACTTCTATCACCACAAAAGAAGTACAGTGTTAATTTGGATTTTGTTGGTTCTACTGCTATCAGATCCTGGCTTGCTACTGGGCTTTGATGGTGAATGAAGGTCTAACTATGGGATATCAGGTAATCTTATGACCCAACGTGACAAACTATGATATCATCCATCCAGATAGAAAGTCAAGCATGCCTAGTAAGGACTCCATCATCAAGTGTATCCATGGGTACATGGGATTTGGCTCACGTAGACCCTAATGATGTAAGTTGATTGCATGAGAAGTTTGCTTTCAATCAAGTTGCATGTTTTCTGATTAAACCCAATGACCCACTTGCAAATCTATTGCTTCCTATCCCTATGACTCTGAGCTCTGCTGACTTAAGAGATTTTGGTACCCAAGGGAAGAATACTTCTTTGGTACTCAAGGAAGAATACCCTGAATCGGAGACTGAGCCTGTCACCTGGACTTTCGGAGCTTTTCTTTTCCCTATGTGTGTATAAAGGGAGTTACAGTCTTGATTAGGGTAATCAACCACCCTGTCAAGGGGAAATATGGTTACTGCTACACAAAGTAGGCAGAAAGGAATGCAAGTAACTCCATGGAATTCCTTGGGGAATCTTCACATGCCAGCAGGACTAACAAGTGCTCAGATTCGCTAGGAATAAAGGTTTAGGTTACCCCATCAAAAAAAGAATCCCAACCAACTAAAGTGCTGGCCAAAGGCAGGGGGCATGACATGGCTCACAGAGAAGGGATGTTATAAATGCCAGCAGCAGCCTTATGACCATTACAGAAATGAAGACATAGCAATGGCCTCTTTTCCTCCTTGCTGTGTTTTTCTTTTCCTTTCCTCTAGTATCATATAGGGTATGCTGGTGGCAGTTACATTTACCATTTATTCCTTATATTACAGGATATTGAGACAGAATTAGTGGTACCAGTGGAAGAATGAACTTATAGCTGGATTCATGAACAGGATATGCCCCATAGGGTGTCTTTCCTTTGGGGAGATCGGTATATGTTGGTTATATATAAGAGAGTTTCCTTATGTTAGAAACATGCATAAATCGTGTGTATGGGAAAAGGATGGGAGTGTATGGTATGCTATTTTTGCTTATCAATAACTTTTGCCTTTCTTTTGGTGACAATAGGTGGTCTTTTATTTGGGTAAGTACCTTTCCTCCAACTGCCGCAAATACTAATACGGTACCTTGCCCTCCATCCCTCCCAAGAGAGAGGCATATGACTCAAGTGAAATCAGACTCTCTCCTGGGATTGGAACTGTGAGCAGGATGATACAGGGAAGGAAGTTGACTGGAGGCAGATCATGTGGGTGGCAGTGTCTTAAACAGAAGGTTCATGAGTCTTGCTACTGAGGTCCCTAGAGCTCCCCTCATTCCTGTATTTCCTGAGGCCTCATCAGTCAGCTCTTCCTTTGGTCGGGTGAATTTCACAGATACCCTTCTGTAGTGGGCCAGATGGTGGCCCCAAACATCTGTCCATATTTTAATCTCTGGAACTCGTAACTGTTACCTTATTTGGGAAAGGGTCTTTTTGCAAATGTGGTTAAGTTAAGGATCCTGAGATGAGGTCATCTTGGATTATCCTGGTGGGCCTAAATGTCATCAAAAGTGTCCTTGTAAGACAGAGGCACTGGAAGACTTGACATACACAGACACTGAAGTGAGATCAGAGGCAGAGACTTGAGTGATGCAGCCACAGCCAAGGAAAGCCAAGAATGGTGGCAGCCACCACAAACTAGAAGAGAAAAGGAGAGGGTTTCCCCCTGGAGTCTCCAGAGGGAGGGTGGCCCTGCTGACATCTTGATTTTGGATTTCTGGCCTCCAGAACTGTCAGAGAATACATTTCTACTGTTTTAAGCCATCAAGTTTGTCTGAATTTGTTACAGCAGCTGCTGGAAACTAATATATCTTCCAATAAATTCATTTTTTGCTTGATGTCAGTTTCTGTTGCTTATACCCCCAAACTCTAATTGTTAACAGTCATTCATCACTTTAATTATTTTATAAATTACCCTTTTTGACCAAGTTTGTTCCAACTGAATTCCTGTCACTTGCAACCTGTTCTGGCTGGCACAACCACAGACAAAGTTTGTGCCAAATCCAGGACTGGAGCCTGAGAATGTGGATTCCAAGTCATTCCACATATTGCCCACCCTCTCCAATCACTCAGACAGCATGTCAGGGAGCCATCTCCATACAAGCAGAAACACGTCCTGGGGCCCAGCTCTTTATTTGCATAATGGTTTTCACTGATACATGGGAAGGGGAGCGAGTTGTTGCTTTTCTGCCAGGACCACAAACAGCCTCATGGTAGGCTCAGGCCAGATGATTCTCTCTTGAGCTTTCTCCACACCAGTATTAGGGACCTGTTTGTAGGGTCAGAAAATACGGAAGCCATCGGGTTTCTTGGTGTATTCTGCAAGACCATAAGGGTGCTACACGCAGCCCTTCTGATCTGCCCCTAACCTGGGTTCAGCTGGGCCTAGATGTAAGGAGCAGAGTGTGCAGAAGGGCTGGTATGTGTGTGGTGAATTCAAGGGAGGCCCTTTCCTGCTTAGCTCCATCCTCTGTTCCAATCTGGAGACCCAGAATCCATGCGTATGTAGGGGGCCCACTATGTACTAGGCCCTGTGTATGACACACACCTTCACACATGCCATTCTCTCTGCTTGGAGTACTCCCCCCTGGAACCTCATTTGCTTAATTAGCAATTTATCCTTTGGATGGCAGGTTAGATTGTCACTTGCTCAGGAAAGTCTTCTCACTTTCTCGGGCCATGGTCCCTGATACATTATACACACCTGTACTTAGTAGAGCTTGCTATATTTATGTGATTATTGCATTAGAGTCTATCTTCCTACTAGTCGGTAAGCTTCATGAGTATAGGGATATATTTTTCCACCACTGTATCTCTTGAGACTAGTAAGCAGCCCACAAGTCAGAAGCCAGTATATCAGAGTGGCTGGGCATAACACAACGGCATGTGTGTCTGTTTGTGGGTGGCAGCGGGGGAGACACTATGGGGAACCTGAGAGTGCATGCCTCACGCAAAGGCATTCAGATTCTTAAAATATAATAAAAACACTGTTGGACTAAGCCGAAACATGACTGCAGGCCACACATGAAGCCCCAGTTTAAGACTCTTCCAATGAGTATTTGTTGAGTGAGTGAGTGAAGAACCTACAAGGAATATATTGTAAAAACTTCAAGAACCAAGCAGGGACAGGGCAGGCGGAGCTGAACGGACCTCCTTTTCAGTCTTGTTCACACCTTTTTGAGGGCCAGGTCTCCCTCTGGCTATCTTTTTTTCCCCTCTGAGCTTGGCACCCAGTGGGCTGTAGGAATTGGTTGATCTATTCAACATTTACCAAACACCTACTCTACACCAAGCCCAGAGTTCAAGCAGACAATGTCTTCCATCTTGAGGCTCAGGGTGATGGGACAGCGATAGCCACAGTCAGACAACAACAGCACAGTGCTGGGTGCTGTAGCCACAGTATGTGGAAAGGGCTACTGGATCCCCTCCTCTGCTTTTCTCAGCAAGTGAAGAGAAGATTCAGCAGGTGGGTATAAGAGATATGCCCCCAGCAAGAGTGAGGGGGCTGGAGCTGGCCAGAAGGGAGAGGACTCTCACACATGGGCCTGGATGGGTACTCTAGGTAGGGCTGGACAAGGTAGGGCTGGACGTCTGTGTGATGGGCAGAAAGGAACTGCCAAGGTCAGACTGTTGGGGGAGGGTCTTAGAAGCCAGTATTCATATATGTCAGCCCTCTGAACATTTCAGAGCTGAGCTGGCTTTAAGTTAGAGACCCCTCTGCTCTCCTTGGCTTTCATTGCCCTCTGGGTCACAGATTCTGACCATTTGACAGAGGGGCTGGAATCTGGACTTGGGGGCAGGGATTGAACCACTTTACACAGCAGGTCTTGGCACAGCTAGGTTGTCTAGATCTCAGGTCAGGGGCCCTTCATATTTTCTTTCTCTCACATCAGCCCTGGGAGGAAGGTCAGAAGATTATTGCTTAGCAAATCTTGCATACCAGCTAAAGAGGCAAGTACAATGCCATGGTACTTCCTCCCAGGACTCATCCTCCTTCCCTCCAGGACTCCTGTTGGATGCTCCTAGAAAGGAACCACAGCTGAGATCCAGAGCTCCTATATCCAAATCTCCTGTCTGAACCCTTCCCTGGCTCTGAAAGGGATTTCTTATCTTGCGGATCAACTCTGGGGATCCATGAATCACCCAAAAACACATGCAAACTTCATGAGGGCAGAAGAAAGATGGAGTTGATGGAGCATTGCTCCAGGCCCACCAACAAGCCCAGATTCCAAACCTGACTCTGCCACTTCTAATTGTGACATCTGGGAGAGGCATCGCTCATCTCAGCCTTGGTTTCCTCATCTGTGAAGTGGGGATAATTCTCTTTCTCCAACACAAGGCCAAACATGACCTGGCTCATGTACAGGAGGGGCTCAGGAATCATTAGCATCCTTTCAACTTCCTCCCTCTGGCTCATGCCTGCTTCATGAATGGCTTGGAGGCAGGTTTATAAAGCTTTCTGAGTTGCTTGCAGAATCTCACAGAATCTAGGGTAGCACTGTCCTGTCCTGGGCCTTTAGAGGAAGGACTGCAGCTTTTGAATCTCATTTCTCAGGACAGCATGAGTGATCCTGGGAGGCTCACTACCATGAAGAACTTTAGCAGGGGAGGAATCTCTACTGTCTCAGCTGACTGTAGGGGCATGGCAGGGGGTCACGGATCCCTGGTTTTAATACATCTGAGGGTGTGGAGGCTCACTGGGGGCCTGGCTCTCTAGATCTGCAGACCGTCCCTCCTGAGAGGTTTCTCGGGATGTCTCCAGAGATGCCTCCGACACCCCATCAACGCTGCTCAGCAAGTCCTCAAACTCTTGGTGGTTGCTGTTGCGCACGGCTGCCTCCAGAGCCTTCTGGCGCCGGTAGAAGTGGGAGAACTTGTTGAAGATGATGGTGATGGGGAGTGCTACCACCAGGATGCCCCCTAGGATGCAGCCTGAGGCTGCCAGCTTGCCAGCCACCGTCACTGGCACCACATCCCCATAGCCCACGGTGGTCATGCTCACTGTGCCCCACCACCAGCAGGCTGGGATGGTGTTAAAGCCCACGTCCTCCTCCTTTTCAGCTGTGTAGGCCACACCAGAGAACACTGACACACCCACAGCCAGGTACAGCAGCAAGATGCCCACCTCACGGTAGCTGTGCTGAAAGAGAATGTAGAAAGCCAAGTCAGAGTGGATGGGCTTACAGTCCTGGTATTAGGCATATGGGGAAACTGAGGCCCAGAGAGTCTAAAGGACAGGTCCAAAGTCAGCAAGATAGAGCTGGTGCTAAGGCCCAGGTCCCCTGACTTTAAACTAAGACCTTTCAACTACAGTTGGCAGCAAAACCCCCTGGTATTGAGCACAGGCCTGAGTTCTATTGTCCAAGGTATCTGCTAGGCTACAGCTGTTTTTTCCGACTCCGGGGTTACTGGTGGCACCACAGCCAGGGAATGAAGAGCTTGTGATTTTTACACTGTTGCAGAACCAGGAGAACCATAGTTTATATTCCACAATGCAAAGAGTTGGTTTCATGTACTTTTGACTGGTCTGAAAAGTATAAAAATATTTTTTGCTCCTCCAGGAAGCTGAGAGGACATAAGTCCCCTGGACCACCCACAGAATTCACTTTCCTATGGCTGTGTATGTTTGCTTTGTCCCTGAGGCCAAGCTCTAGGGCAGTGATTCTCAAACAGGGTGGTTTTGCCCACCACCTCCCCGCCTCCACCCCGCAAGGGACATTTGGGAATGTCTAGAGACATTTTTGGTTGTTGCAACTGGGACAGGTGTGCTACTGTCCTCTAGTGGGTAAAGGCCAGGGATGCTGCTAAACATCCTAAAATGTACAGGGCAGCTCCCACATCAAAGAATTACCTGGTCCCAAATGTCAGTAATGCAAGGCTGAGAACCCCTAGTCTAGAGCAGAGTCTCTCCAACTTTAATGCGTGCAGGAATCATGCAGGGGTCTTGGCAGAACGCAATCGCATAGTCTTGGGTAGAGCCAGAGAATCTACATGTCTAGAAAGCTTCCAAGTGATGAGAAAGCTGCTGGTGGTCAGGGGCCTCACTTTGAGTAGCAAGGCTCTCCTCTGGAGTATATTACACCTGCATCTTAGACCCTGGCAGCCCTGATTAGCAATACTCTTCTCCCCTACTGAAGACAAAGCTAGTAGTGTCAGGCCCTGGCTCTCTGCATGGAGGGGACAGGGCAGCGTTCTGGGGCACAGGGATCTTCCCTGGGGAGATGCTGAGCTCAGGGGGTCTGGTGAATGTAATTCCTTATACCTGCCCACTGCCCTAGGATTCTGCCTAGGTCATCTGCCAGCACCCAGTATCCTGAGGGCATACAAGAGGCTTTACTAAGCCATGGGTGGAAGGGATCTTTCTTTTAGCATTGTCTGGGGATTATCAGCAGGGTCGCATGGAGCTTTAGGAGAAAGAACATGAGGTGCTGGAGCCAGGCACAGCTGGGTTCTTCTCTGGGTTCTACTGCTTATTGAGGAACCTCCAACAAGCACTGTCACCTCTGGGAGCCTCAGTTTCCACCTCTGCAAAGCAGTGACAATAACCCTTACCTCTGTTTAAACCTCTCACGAGCTCTCCTATACCCTCGGGACCAAGTCCAAAATCATGTGCCAAGACTTCATGACCCTTCGGTGCCCTGCCCCGCTCGCCTCTTCAATTTCATCTCTGGGAATCTCCTTCCCTCCATGTCCTCCTCCCAGCATTCATCCTGTTCTCTCTCCAGGCCTCGGCACACGCCGTTCGCCTTGCCTCCCTCTTCAAACCAGGCTAATTTCACCCCCCTTGAGTGCAAGCTTGCCAGGGCAGTGATTCACCCACAATGCAGCACCTGGCACAAGGAGGATGCTCGGTAAACTGCAACCAGGCTTTACAGAGCCAACCCTCCAACCTCAGCTTCTTCATCTACGGGAAGAGAATAAATAATAGCATCTTCCTGAGGAAGTTCTCCTAAGGACTAAATTGATAATGGATGTGAAATTGGCACAGATTTAGTGCTCAGTAAGTGTTAGCTCCTGGGGCTATTCCTGGACTTTACCTATTAAGAGTGACCTATGATTATCAGAGCCCCCTGATAGTGCCAGAAGAAAGGCTCTAGCAGAAAGCCAGTTAGCATCCTGCTTTGCGCATCTTTGTGATATATATAATTTGATGTTTGATAGATATATCAAAAGTGATCTTTGTCTTTTTTCCTCGTTTTGAAAAAGAAAGACAAGCAAAGCTATGCCCCAGTTTTCTCCCCAGGAAAAAGAGATAACGGTAAGCCCTTCTTCACAGGGCTGTTGGGATAGTCACACTGCATGTGAAACGTACACCTGGTGTGCAGCCCCGTGCCTGGCACAAAGGACGGCATCTCAGTTGAACGTTAAGCCTGGACTCGGCAGGCTTGTAAGTTCACCTGCTAACCTGCCGGATGGCTACACCCGCCCACCCCAGCTCCAACCTGGCCTCAGAGGCCGTACCTTGAGCGTGGCTCCCAGCGAGCGCAGCCCGGTGGAATGGCGCGCCAACTTGAGTACGCGGAAGATGCGCATGAGGCGGAACACCTGCACCACCTTGCCCAGGTGGCCGAACTCCTTGCCGCCCTGGTCGCCCAGTGCCACACCAGCCAGCAGCGTGAGATAGAAGGGCAGCACAGACACAATGTCGATGAGGTTGAGCGGGTGGCAGAAGAAGTTGCGCGTACTGGGCGCCAGCAGGAGGCGCGACGACACCTCGAAGCTGAACCAGGCGATGCAGAAGTACTCGAGGCGTCGCAGCACCGGGTCGTCGCGCACGCCTTCCGGGCTGCGGCCCGCGGCCACCGCAGCCACGGCGGCCGCCGCCTCGCGGGCCTGGTACTCGGGCAGGCTGTGGATGCACATGGCGGCGATGGAGGCGAGCACCACGCTGATGGAGACGCAGCTGAAGAGCTTGCTCGGCAGCGAGTAGCCCGGGTTCTCCATGGTCAGCCAGAGGCGGCGGCGCAGGCGGCCACAGCGCGCCGCGCCATAGCGCGCCAGTTCTCGCTGCACGTCGGAGATCTCGTCGGGGCACGGGTCCACGCTGCTCGGCGTGTCGCTGTCCTCGTCCCAGGCGTGCGGCTGGGTCAGCCGCCTCTCCAGGTAGCGCGCGCGGCAGCACGCGGCAAGCGCGTTCTCGCCTAGGCCCCAGTAGTCGGCCTCCTGGCCAAAGGCGAAGACGCACAGCTCGTCGAGCACGTGCAGGTGGCCAGTGCGGTAGAAGTGCAGCAGGCTCAGGAAGAAGCCCGGGTGCCGGTCGAAGTAGAATTCGCGCGCCGCCTCGTCGTAGTCGTCGCACAGGCGCCGCGCCTGCTCCTCCGACGCCGCGGCCTGCAGGCGGCCCAGCCGCGTGCCCGGGAAGCGCGCCAGGGCGCGCGCGCTCAGCTGCCGCCGCACGCCACCCACGTTCACGCGCAGCGCCTCGTCGCTTCGCCGCCAGCGGATCCCGGTGTCGGGGCCCGGGAACTCGCTCACAAAGGTTTCAGTGCTCCTCCCTGCGGACACCAGAAGGGCGCGCTGAGGAGTTCCCGGGCTTCCCTTCCTGGAAGACCAGGTTAAAATCCCCTCCTCCATCCAACCAGCCAAGGGGTGTTGGAGGCTCTGTGTGAAGCATCTGGTATGCAGGAGGCGCTCAGTAGATGTCAGGTGCCCTCTGGACTCAGAGTCAGGCCTGGCTTTGACTATCCTTCATCCCCATCATTTGACTTTGGCCAAATCACTGACCCACCCCACCCCCATTTCATTTTTCTCCTTTGGAAAGTAAATGCTGAGATCTACCTGGAAGGATATGAAAGCGATGGAATCGCAGGATGTCCTGGCACCTAGTGGGTGCTCACATAGGATGTCTCCTTTTCCAGGACAAACTTGGATTTATTTACACCAAAGGTCTACTGTGGGATCTTGGGCCCGCCAGCCCTCTGAACCTGTTTCTTCTGCAAAATGAGGATAGTAACACTTACCTCCTAGGGGTGTTGGGAGCACCACTTTAGACCGGAGGTTCTCATAGTGTGTTCCCCGGACCAGCAGCATCAGCATCACCTGGGAATTTGTCAAAGATGCAAATTCTCAGCCGGCCATCGATTTACTGAATCGGGAACTCTAAGGGTGGGGTCTAGCACTTTGTGTTCTAACAAGATTGGAAAGTGATTTGGATACATAGTCAAGTTTGAGAGCTCCTGCTTTAGATTATGTAAAGCATCTGTAGAGTCAGCCAGACCTGACCTTGAACCTTGGCTCTCTTGTGTCACCTTAGGCAAGTAACATCACCTCTCTGAGCCTCTGTGAAATGGAAATAAAAATATTCACCTCAAAGTGTGGTTATGAAGATTAAATGACCTAGTGTCTTTCTTGGGCTTGGCTCACAGAAGGAATTTAATAAATTATTCACTGGTGTCACTATCTTCTGGAGTCAGGCAAACCTGGGTTTATCTCCACCCCTGACGCACCTGGGGCCTTGAGGAAGCTATTTGTCCTCCAGGTCTCAATTTCCTGCACAACGTAGATAATAGCACCTACCTCCAGGGATGGCTGGAGGATTAAGGTAGATTACAGAAAGTGCTCAGCCTTAGTGGATACTCAGGAAGGATTTAGGTTTTCCACTACCCACTGACTCCTGACTCTGCTGGAATTGGGGGCTAGTGATACCTCCTCACCACTGGCAATCTCATTTGCACTGTGGGTTCAGTAATGCCTAGACTAGGGATTAAGTGTGTGTAAAGCACCTGGGCTTGGCATTAAATGGATTTGGGGTTCCACCCTTAGCTCTATCACTTGTGTGACCTCAGGCCAGTCTCCTTCCCACTCTGGGCTTTAGCTCTTTTACCTCTAGAATGGGGATAATGTTGCTTTGGATGAATCATTATTGTGGTATATGTCAAAGCCCTGGGAAAACAGTAGATGCTCAATAAATGTTAATCCTGTGTACTTCCCTGTGGTCAGACCTGAGTCTGCCACTTACTAGCTGCTGACCTTGAGTGCATTCGTCGCCCTCTCTGGGCTTGTTTCCCTGTCTGTGGAACCGGGTAGCATCATACTTTCCAGGAGAGGCTCAGAGAATTAAATGATGCAAGGTGTTTATCGGCAGCATGGTCCCTGGCACATAATCAATGCACAATAAACGTGTGATGTAGCTCCGCTCCCACCTCCACTTGGATCTCCACCTGCATTTGGCATCAAAAAATGAAATTTCTAATCCAGTTCCATCACCCATTAGAAGCATAATATTGGGCAAATCCCTTCATCCATCAGGAACTCACTTTCCTGCTCTATGAAACGGGACAATTAATTCAACAAACATTTTCTGACAAGAACCTGAATATCAGTAAGAAAGACCAAGTGACTTGTTCAAAATCACCCAGTTAGTCCATGGCACAGTTAAGGTTGGAGACCAGGTTTTTTTATTTCATTCTCTCTCCACACACTTATTTTGAGCACCTCCTATCTGCTAGTCACTCCTCTGGGCTCCATGCACACCTCACTCGGTTTAATCCCTACACCAACCCTGCCAGGGAGGTTTTCTAATCCCATTTTACAGATGAGCAAACTGTACCAGCCAGGGTCTCCAAAGCGCGGCCACCCCACACTGCTCCCTCCTTGGCGGGGGGTGGGGGGGTCTCTTAGAGGGGGTAAGAGCACCAGGAGCCCCAGGCCGCCCCGCCTCCCACTCTGGCTGCCCGGGACCGTCCCGGAGCCACGTCCCTCCCCAAAGGAGGCCCCTTACCTGTGGTGGCACCTCCCGGGCGCCTCGCGTGTCTGTCCCAAAGCCACCGAGGCTGGGAGCCGCTGGCTATACTCGGTCTCGCCTCTGCCCCGCCGGCCCCGCCGAGCCTCCTGCTGCAGGCGGCCCCGCTGCCCTCTCCTTCCTTCTTCCTTGCCTATTCCCCCGCGGCTGAAGGCCGCATCGATCGCTGCCGGAGGAGGGAGTGAGGCCGCTGGCGGCCGGAGGCGGCGGTTTCTATTCCTGACTCGGCTGGGGGGTGGTGGTGTCTGGAGACTGGGCTTACCTGCAGGGGCATCCTCCGGAGTTACGGGGCCGGGAAGGAGGGGTCATTTAGGGCGTGAGGATTCCCCCTAGAGAGGGATTTCAGCAGAAGCTTCTCTGGCAAAGGAACAACAGTAATCATGATTTACTTAATTGAGTGTTTAGTATGTGCCAGGGTACTTCAGCTGCTGCAAGTGATTGATCTCAGTTATTCCTGGCACACACACTTGACAGGGCCAGGATCTTATGTCCCCCATTTTAGGGGTGAGCTCCAGTCATTTTCTCAGACCGTGGGCATCTAAGTTAGGGAGCTGTAGAAGGTGGCCTCATCTCCCTTGGAGCCCCAGGTTCTTCCTAGGTGAGTTGTGAAGCTTGAAACGATCATTTTACCCCTGAGGCGCAGTGTCCTTACCTGCCCACGGGTTCCTGATTCCCACCTGCCAAGTGGGTTGTGAGGGCAAAGAACATGTGCCAAAGAGCTTTGTAGAGGTTGTGAAATCCCCACACATGTACCTGTTGTGTGGCTGCTGTGTGCCTGGTTGGGGAGAGGCTACTGGAGACTAGGGCCTGGATATGAGCCTTTGCACATATTGTTATTAATAATAATGATAATTGCCAACATTTATTGAGTACTTACCTTGGGTCAAGCACAGACCTCAATCTCACTCAAACTGCAAATTTATCTGTGGGGTAAGTGCTACTATTATTCCTATCTCACAGATAAGAACTGCTTTGAGAGGTGTGGTGACTTGCCGGAGGTCCCATGGCTGACTTCTGAGTCCTCTAGGCCAGCACAGTCCAACACCTATAATGTGAGCCACATATATAATTTTATTTTATTTTATTTTTGATTTTTTGAGATAGAGTCTCTCTCACTCTGTTGCAGGCTGGAGTGCAGTGGCACAATCTTGGCTCACTGCAACCTCCGCCTCCTGGGTTCAAGCGATTCTCCTGCCTCAGCCTCCCGAGTAGCTGGGATTACAGGCATGCACCACCATGCCCAGTTAATTTTTGTATTTTTAGTAGAGAAGGGGTTTCACCATGTTGGCCAGGCTGGTCTTGAACTCCTGGCCTCAAATGATCCACCTGCCTTGGCCTCACAAAATGCTGAGATTACAGGCATGAGCCACCGCGTCCGGCCTACATATGTCCTTTTACATTTCTGATTGCAACATTTTAAAGAAGTAAAAAACAGGCGAAATTACAGTTACCCCTTAAACAGTGGGGGTTAGGGAAACCACTCCTCCATGCCTAGAAAATTAGAATATAACTTTTGACTCCCCTGAAACTTAACTAGTAATAACTTACTGTTCGCCAGAAACCTTACCAATAATATAAACAGTCGATTAACACATAAATAGTATCTACATATATCTTAGGCATTCACGACATATCTAACTTATTCTTAAGGCTTTTGATATTTCTAGTCTACATGGTTCATCTGTAAGTTTTTTCAAATTGTCACAAATCTCCAAAAATTTTCCAATGTATTTATTGGAAAAAAATCTGCATGTAAGTGGACACTAGCAGTTCAAACTTGTGTTGTTTCAGGATCAACTGTATTTTTAGTGATATCTTTTATTAAATCTAAAATATTATGATTTCAACATTGGAATCAGTAAAGAAATTATTGAGATATTTTACATTTTCTTTTTTTTGTACTAAGTCTCTAAAATCCAGTACTAATTTTTCTTATTGCTACATAACAAATTACCACAATTTAGTAGCTTAAAACAATACAAATTTATGATCTCATGGTTTCTGTAGGTCAGAAGTCTGGGCATGGCCTGGCTGGACCCTCAGGGTGTCACCAGGTTGAAGCCAAGGTGTTGGCCAGGGTTGAGGTTCTCATGTGAGCTTCAGAGTTTTCTTCCAAGCTCACAGATTGTTGGCAGAATTCACTTCCTTGTGGTTATAGGACTGAGGTCTCTCTTTTCCTGTTAGCTGTCTCCGAGGGATCAATCTCAGATTCTAGAAGCTGCCCCATAGGCAGTTCATAGCATGAATGCTTGCTTTCTTTCAGGGACATCAGAGTGCTGAATTCCTCTCCTGTAACCAGCCAGAGAAAAATCTCTGACTTTAAAACTCTCACCTGATTAGTCCAGGCCCACCCAGGGCACTCTCCCTTCTGCCATATAATATACATTCACGGGTTCCACCTACACTTAAAGAGGAGGAGATTATACAGGGATGAGGATCATTGAGGAGGGGTCATCTGAATTCTGCCTCCCATATATAAATCTAGTGTACTAATTTATTTTATTTTTTATTTTTTGAGAGAGATTTTTTGAGATTTATCTATAGCATATCTCAGTTTGGACTAGTCACATTTTATGTGCTCAGTAGCCACACATGGCTCGTGGCTGCCATATTAGACAGCACAGCCCTAGGCTGTGCCACTTTAGTTTTTCCCTTGAAAGAAGAAGTTAGAGCAGGAAGCTGCTTAGTGAGCATCTTGCCCAATTCCCTCATTTGACCAACAGGGAAACTGAGGCAGATTTGACGAGAAGCAGGTCTTCTGTTTCCTGGCCTAAGAGTTTGTCTGCAGCCTTCGCTACCCCTCAGGACTCAGGAGTTTTCCCTGGAGCTGCAGAGACGGTTTCCAAAATTGAGAGAAAAGACAGACCTATTTCCCAAAGGCAGAAGAGAATGAAACCAGGATCTGGTTTCATCCCCAGATTACACAGTGAGAGGTAAATGAAGTTTTGGTGGAATCTGTGAGCCACAAGAGTGGGAAGGTGGGCCTTATGGGTGGGAAGGACGGGGCATCCCTGTCCTTCATGTACCATGGATGGTCTGTCCCCCAAATTCTCCCTCAGTCCCTGACCAGGTTTAGTCATTGGAATCCATGGGGTTTTACCTTCAGAGTAAGCTTGATTTTGCAGAAAATACAGAAAATTTTGGAATTAAGTAGACCTGGATGTGACGGGCATCTTCTAAGATGTCTCCCAGTGATGTCGGCCTCCTGGTGTTCATGCCCTTGTGCAATCCCCTCCCCTTGTGTGTGGACAGGCCTTACTGAGCTGCTTCTAATGAACAGAATATGGCAAAAGTGATGGGATGTCACTTCTCTGATTAGGTTACTTAAGGTTGTGACTTCCAGCTGGCTTTGATGAAGCAAGTTGCCAGGCGGGAAAGGTAAGAAAATGAGGGTGACTTCCAGCCAACAACCAGCCAGGAGCTGTGGTATTCAGTTCATTAGTCCTCAAGGAACTGACATTCTGCCAACAACCCTGTGAATTTGAAAGTGGATCCTTCTCTAATTGAGGCTCAGATGAGACTCCCACCATGGCCGACCCCTCGAGTGCAGTCTCGTGAAGCAGAGAAACTGAAGCAGAAGACCCAGTTAAACTGTGCCCGGGTTCTTGACCCATAGAAACTGTGAGATAATACATGGGTGTTGCTTTAAGCTGCTGCATTTGTGAAACCTTGTTACACAGCAATAGATAATGAATACACTGGGTTCGAATCCTGCCTTTGCCACTAAACTGATGTGTGACTTTGGGCCAAGCACTTCTCTTGGATCCTTATCTTCCTCATCTGTAAAATGGGAACAACACCTACCTTTCAGGATTGAGATGAGGACCAGCACATGCGGTTCCCTCTCCATGAACAACTCCTCCTGCCCTTTCTTTACCCTGCATATCAGTTAGAATTTAACTTAGCTGCGGGAACAGAAACAGAATTACAGTGACTTCACTAGAGAAGAGTTTACTTTTTTTTTTTTTGGCAGGCCAGGGTAGGTACAGCTGCTCATGAATAGCCCTGAAGACCCAGGCTCCTTGTCACTTCCTCCTCCACCATTCTTATGTGACTCATTCGTGCCCACAGCTCCTCTGGGATCCTTTACCGCTTTTGTGCACACAGGCTCCTGGTATGTTTTTCCTCCTGACAGCTGGTATCTGGGGCTTTCCTGAGGCTGCCAGAGCCTGCTATGGCTCCACACAGGGAGAACCTGAAGTACCTGAGAATGTATGTGCTCCATTTATAGAAACATTTCTTGTTTCTAGAACTGCCCTGTGGGACTTCACTGGATTTCACATACTCACTGGCTTCTTCTCTTCCTGGTGAACTTCTGTACTCCTATAGCCATTTTTCCTGGAAACGTTTCCAAAGCATCACTGTCATATGATTCTTCATCTCAAGATTTATTCTGGGGGAACCCAACTAAGACAATCCTCAAGGACACCAGATGGCTGTTCTAGTGGCAGCAGCCATGTTCCAGGAAGGACACAGGGTAAATGGATGACAGACAAAAGGCCAAGTCTATCTCCTTAGTTAGGAAAACTATAGCTTGCCATGTAGCCCCTCCTAGTAGATTTTTCTTACTTCTGATTGGCCAGTCTTGGGTCACGTGATCATTGTTTGGTGCAAGGGAGCCTGGAGAGGAAACATATTTTTAAAATTTTAATTTACCTTTAAAATTGAAATATACTGTTCCCATGGTAAAGTGCACAACAGCTGAATGATTTTTTTAAAAATAAATATATGTATCCATTGTAACTACCACCCAGGACAAAATATGGAATGTCACTGGCACTCCAAGAGCCTGGGGGTGGGGTGGGGCAAATATTTCTAACCAGGGACACTGCTATTGGTAAGGAAGAAGGGGAGAATGGATAATTAGAAGTGTTCTACTTGGCTAGCTCCTGCTAAAACTCAAGGTCTTGACCTGGATATCATCTTCAGGAAGACTTGCCTGGTTTCTAGGCTGAGTTAGGTCTCTCCTGGCCTCCCATAGCCTCCCAGGCCTCTCTAGTCTGGTATATGTCATGCAACTCTCTAGCTAGGGCTTTGTCTCATCCACTAGTGCATGAGTTCTGCGAAGCACAGCCTAGAGCCTATATTAAGTGCTCAGCAAACATTTATTGAATAAGTGAGGGAGGAAAGCAAGGTTAGAGTCTGCAAAAGGAACCAGCCTCCTAGGAGACTTTCCAGAAAGGCAGAGGAGACAGGCAGTACAGATAGAGCTGACTGGGTTGGAGCTAAACTCAGAGATGGCACTGCATAGACCAGCTCACAGAACTGCTGGAACAGGGAGTGAGTTAGCCAGGAAGCTGAGCAGGGAATCTAGAATGGGCTGTGTAGATGCTGCTACCTATAGCCAGAGAAGCCATGGTCTGTGACCTGTCACCTCTTGCCATTCCAAGGACCTAGCTCAGAACTCAGAGCTCCAGGATAGTCATAGGGCTCTTGGCAGCCAAGTCTTAACTGGCTTAACTGGGAGCTTCCTGCTGTGACCCCCTAATTTTCCTCCTGATGCCTTTGAGGAAAGAAACCTAGGGCAATAAGCTGTGTATCAACAGGCTTGGGTTCCAGTTGTCTAGAATTAAGTCTGGTCACTTAACCTTCTTGGGTCTTTGTGATCTTCATTTTTCAGATGTGGACACTGAATCTTCAGATGGGAGGAATCTTAAGTGGGAGGAATCTTCAAAGACCGATTGTAATTAATCAGAGTAGTCAATAGGGATGTAAAGTTTATGGTTAGACTGCTTGGGGTTGAATCCCAGCTCTAGTACTTACAAGTTGGACAACTTTGGCCAAATTAAGCTCTTTGTGCTTCAGTTTCCTCATGTGTGAAATGGGGAAAAGTAACGAAGCCTACCAGATAAGGATACGAGGATTTCATGAGATTATACAAGATTATACGTGTAAAGTGATTAAAATGATACCTGGTCCATGGCACATGATCTGTAATTGTTAGCTGTTGCTGCCTTTATTACTTTCAAGGGAGGAATATGGTATGGTTTAATCCTGGCTACATCATTTCTCAGCTGGGGGTCTTGGGCAAGTCACTTATCTCATAACCACTATTTCTTCACTGTCAAATGGGAATAGCCTTTCTCAGGGTTATGGGTTGGATGAATGAAATGATGTTTAAAAGTGGGAGATCCACAGTAGATATTCATTACAGACTAATAACCAGAATCTGAATTAGTCAAGCTCTTACTGTGATAAATCTGTGACAAACAACCCTTGAATCTCTGTGACTTCTTACCACAAATATTTATTTCTCTTTGGCAAGTTTGAGGCTTGGCTGGTCTGGCTCAGCTTCAGGCTTGCCCCAGGTGTCTCTCCAGCAAGACAAGTGGCTCCGGGCAAGCTCTTCTCATGGCAGAGGGCAGAAGCTCTAAGAAAGGTGGAGGTCAGGTGAGGTGGCTCACACCTGTAATCCCAGCACTTTGGGAGGCTGAGGCAGGCAGATTGCCTGAGGTCAGGAGTTCAAGACCAGTCTGGCCAACGTGGTGAAACCCCATCTCTACTAAAAATATAAAAATTAGCAGGGTGTGGTAGCAGGTGCCTGTAATCCCAGCTACTTGGGAGGCTGAGGCAGGAGGATCACTTGAACTCGGGAGGTGGAGGGTGCAGTGAGCCAAGATCGTGCCACTGCACTCTAGCCTGGGCAACAAGAGCGAAACTCCATCTCAAAAAAAAAAAAAAAGAATGGTGGTGTTTTGTCTTTAAACAGGCTACACTGTCACTGCCACCCACATCCCATTAGCTAAAACAGGTCTCCTCAACCAGCCCAAGTCACTGGGGCAGGATGTACACTCTCCCTGAGGGAAGCCACTGTAAGCATGGGGTGGGGAGGGGAAAGGGACAATCGTAGGCAAATAATCCAATCTACAATATTATCTGTGTTAACTATCTGAAGCTATATGTATATGGGGAAACTGAGGCCCAGAAAGAGGAACAGAAATATCCAAGGTTGCTCAGAGTCAGTGACTCCCAGATAGTTCTCCTTCCCCTCTCCAAGACCTCAGTCTATATCCATGTAGTTAGCATTTGGTACTTTTGAGTCAACCGTTCAAGCATTTGAATCCCATGGTAAGAACAAGGAGGGTGAGGAAGTAGAATCCCTTCCATCTTCCGATGGGGCAAACAGAAGCCCAGAGTGCAGAAGGATGACCTGTCATCATACTGCAAGGTCAAGAGAACAGGGAAAGAAGACCAAGGATTCCCAAGTGTACCTCCACAGTGGACTGCCCAGTCCCTCAGTCTTGTGCTGGACACAAGAGGCCCAGCAGATAGAGCAGGGAATTTGCCACCTCCTTCCTGGGAGGAAAGTGGGAGAGTCAGGAATCCAGCTGTCTGGGTCCAGGGATGTCCCTTGGGATGACTGTCATTCCCTCATTGACCCCTTCTCCCCGCAAGAAACACTTGTTAAACCCTGACTGCATACTGGACCCAGGAGAAACTGAGGTGAGTGAGGTGGAGAGAGAGCCATCACAATAATGACATCCCGATGACTTGAGCAACATTTCCCCAAATTTTGGGCAATTTGAAGTGATCTTAGTATGTACCTGGATGCAGTGTCACATAACATGGACTCCTGGAGGGAGAAAGTCATTCCCTTCTCAATTCTTCTGATTACCTCAGGGAGAAAGTCTCAGCTTAGACATTTGCATCTTTTATTTATTTATTTATTTATTTATTATTTTTATTTTTATTTTTTTTTTGAGACGGAGTCTCGCTGTGTCACCCAGGCTGGGGTGCAATGGTGCAATCTCCGCTCACTGCAAGCTCCACCTCCTGGGTTCACGACGTTCTCCTGCCTTAGCCTCCCGAGTAGCTGGGACTACAGGCGCCCGCCATCACGCCCAGTTAATTTTTTGTATTTTTAGTAGAGACAGGGTTTCACCATGTTAGCCAGGATGGTCTCCATCTCCTGACCTCGTGATCCGCCTGCCTCGGCCTCCCAAAGTGCTGGGATTACAGGCGTGAGCCACCGTGCCCGGCCGATGTTTGCATCTTTAACCCTTTAAATCTTCATTGATTAAAACATAGACTGGCCGTGCACGGTGGCTCACATATGTAATCCCAGCACTTTGGGAGGCTGAGGCAGGTGGATCACTTGAGGCCAGTAGCTTGAGACCAGCCTGGCCAACATGGTGAAAACCTGTCTCTACTAAAAATACAAAAATTAGCCAGGCATGGTGGTGGGCACCTATAGTCTCAACTACTTGGGAGGCTGAGGCAGAAGAATCGCTTGAACCCGGGAGACGGAGGTTGCATGAACCAAGATCGTGCCACTGCACTCCAGCCTGGGCAACAGGATGAGACTCTGTCTCAAAAAACAAAAAACCAAAAACATAGAGTGAGTACAGGCTTCAGGCTCAGTCTTGGCAGGTGGCTGTAGCTAGCTAGAGTTTAATAACACTATTTAATATCATTTAATCTGACATGATTTACTTTAATGGAACTGAGCTGTTTCCATTGCATTTGTTTTCATAATTCCATTTGTGGCAATTGATCTCATTTATCTCATTTATAGTAGTGATATCAATTTTCTTTTGAAATGAATTTATTTATATACAAAAGTGAGCCATTTAAAGAAAACATTAAGTAAATGGTGGTACAGGCAGCGTGCAACCTATCATGGTGCTATTTTGTAGGTATGGTGAAAATCATGAAAGAGTTGAATGACTGATGTTTGGAAAACTCTGCAAGAATATTCATTCTGGATGGTTGGGCTGCCTGAGGGAGAGGTCAGGGTCTGCCTGAATTGGGCATTTTTGGTGGAGGAAGCAGCATGTACGGATTGGTGTGAAAGCGTTAGGAAGGGTGGGAAGCTCGTATGGCAGTGGTGCAGGGTACTAGGGTGATACAGAGGTCTTCCTCCGAGCTCAGGCTATGGACTTTGACTCCCAGGAGGAGAAATCAGGGGTGGATGGGTTGCAGGGAAGTGTCAGCAGGCCAGTGATTATCAGAAGGCTGGAACCACCGCTGGTAGAGGTAGTGCTGTCCAGCGGGCAGGGCCCCAGGCCTCCCATCATGAACTCTTTCCGTTGGTCCCCAGCCTAGGTGCAGAGCCACAGATCCTAAATCAGAATTAGCCTGAGGAGGGAGAAAGAAAGGGTTAATTCCTTCCCATAATAGGGCTCTGGTTTCTGGCCTTGGTCTCCCATCCATGCCCCACCAGCTCAGCTCTGGTTGCCACCAAGGCAGGATTCCTCCGCCCCCTTCAAAAGGGCAAACAGAAGCCCGGAGCAGTTTAGGGCTGTCATCCAGGTGCCACAGCAAGCTCAAGAAGAGAACCAAGGACTCCCGGGTCCTCTGTCATCCTAGCAGGACTCCTCCAACCCCTATCCAGTTTCCTAATCCTGGCCATGGGAGGTCCTGACTTCTGGGGAGGCATCCTGTTAAGCTTGTAGCAATGAAGAAAGTATTAGAGCTGGGCTCGGAGAGGGAAGGCACCTGCCCTGGGCACCCAGGAGCCGTACCTCTGGCAGGATCCCGGCAATCCCGCCCGCAGGCGCTGTGGCAGCATCGCTTTTTGCCCGAGCAGTCTGAGTCCTTGTGACACAGGTGGTTCATGGGGCTGAGGCAGCGCAGTTGGTCCTCTGGGCAGCTGCCCAGCTTCACTGCAACACAGGGAACTGGGTGAGCTCCGTCCTTGCCCACTGGCCCTGAAGCTTGGGGCTTGGATGGTCAGCAAGGTGGAGGGGAGGCATTTACCAGAGACCCTGGGGACGCACTGGCGGAAGCAAGCTCTGTAGCAGCACTTCCTGGTCAAGGGACACTGGCTGTCTTCCACGCACTGGTCAGGCACCGATAGGAGGCAGGGCCCATCATCTGGCGGGCAGCCCCCCGATTTCTCTGTAAGAGAATCTCCTAATATTGCAGCTGGAGGAAGCTCACGGTTATGTAATAAGCACTGACCTGGGAATGACAAGACTGAATTCTCCATCCCTTGCTTTTTGCCTGTCTTTTGGCTAGTTGTTATTTTTGTTTGTTTGTTTATTTATAATGACTCCAAGCCTCAGTTTTCTGGCTGTGAAATGGGAAGCTGGGCTAGTTTGAGACTCAGATGGCACAAATGACAGGGGAAAATGAAGCCCAACATCTCCACTGTGGCCAATAAGGCCATGCCTGGTCTGGGCCCTTCCCATCTCTCTAGTCCCATCCTCTACTGCCCTCCCACTCAGTGCCTCCTGATCTGCTCCAAGCCAGCTCTCTCTGCAGGGCTCTTGCTCGGGCCGCATCCTTTGCCTAGTGCACTTCTCCTGTACTCCATGCGCCTGGTCAGCTCATTAGGACTCAGCAGAAACATCACATCCTCAGAAGACCCTACTTCTCTGACCCCACATTAACTAGGTCAGCGCCCCCCCGCCCCCACACACACACCCATTTCTTTCCTCCAGAGTTTGTGACGCTGCATCTGTTTGTCTGTGTCTCTCACTTGGCTGGAGGTGAGGAGAGTAGACACCCTGCCAGCTTTGCTCACCGTTGGTCCATATCACAGCCCTTGGCGCACAGCAGTAGGGCTCAGTGACTTGGAAGGAAAGGGTTTTGAAGTGAGGCCCAGCATTGCACGTGTGTCAGCAGTGGCCAGCCTGGTGCACTGTCACAGCCACAGCTGGCCACGTCTTCTGCACTGTTGCGTTCATCACTGTTGCAAATGGCATGGTTTCGAGGATCAGGCGTTAACTCTGTCTCTGAGGCATTCCTCTGAATGGTATAGAGTGTTCTGTCCCAGAGCTTACCTAACATTCTTCTTGCTGGGATTTTGGGCCATGTTCACATTTCATGCACAAAGCTGGAAATCAGTATCCTCCTCCATGTAGAGGAGGAAATCAAGGCCTGAAAAGGGCAGTGACTTGTCCAGACCCACATGGGCTGGGCTTAGGACTCCCAGGGCCCGGCTCCCTCTGACCTCTGTGAGTCTCCACCCTGAGCTGTCTTTGAGCCGTAGGGATGGAGCAGGTCCCAGGTCTTCAATTCAATCCAGCATCAGAGAAAATGTTCAAGAGTTCCGAGGGGCAGCTGGATCTGGTTCGGTGACTTTACCTCTGTGTCCGCCCCTCCCCCTCAGCCCCCTGCCTGGGTGCTGGCTGCACACATAAGTAGGCACCTTGCTCACATCCTACGTGCGCTAAGTCAACTTCAGCTGTCACATCGGGTTGGTTTAAACTAAATTGCTGCCCCCTGCTGGAGAAAGAGAGGCTTGGCATGGGGAGGGGGAAAAAGTGTGGGTTTGGGGTGGTGGGGGTGATGGGAGGGCTCCTGGGAAACTGTCTGAGGTCCAAGGTTTAGCCCTGAATTCACAAGTCCAAGTCAAAGGTGCGCAGGCCTCAAAGGGTGGGCCAAACGGAGCTGCCTGCACTCAAAGCCGGTGGAGCCGGGTGGGTCAGGCAGGGAGAGCTTCTGTGGCGAGGGGCCTGGGGCTGGCCTTGGGGAATGGACAGATAGGGATAGGGCATGACAGCTGGCATTTCCAGTGGAAGAACTGCGATAGCTGCAATGTGGAGGTGGGGATAAAAGCCTGGCGTGTGCAGAGCCGGCGTGAGAGGCTCTGGGTGGTCACACTCACTCTGTTTGCCTGCCTTTCCTAACAGTCCCTCAAACCAGGTTCTCCACTCACAGATGTGTACATCGAGACAGTCACACACACAGATGGTCATCTGGATGCATGCGCCATGGGTGTGTAGACTTAGAGAGCAAAAGAATCGTATCCAAACATGGTTAAATATATACACTTGTACACACAGACGATACACACATAGTCAAATACACAAGCACATTTAGATCTAGACACACAATTAGCTACAGGCTTAACAGTAGGAAACTGCAGATAGTCAACTGTTTTATCTGCAAAAGTAGCAATTTTACATGGTTCAACTTAATACACACATATATACATATGGACATATATCAGATAGTTATATATATGCAATATATTTATAAACACATATATAAACAGGCAGTCATGTATGTACATATGAGCTGGAACATAATCACTGTCATTTACACATGCCTACCCACATAGATACATACACACAGATAGACACTCAGACACACACAGTTATGTATATAAATATATAAATATATAGCATATGTATGTGAACAGAGAGACATACATAAGCATACACAGTCATATATACAGAATCATATGCACAGAGCTACACAGACACATATATCTTCCCAATACCACATAACCACTGACAGCATTTAATTAGGCACTTGCTGTTTATCAGGGACTATGCCAGGCTCTTTGTATCAGAGACACCCAGACGTTTGAGTGAGAAGGGGGCAGAATGGGGAGCTCTTATAAACAGAGGCGGCTGGGCTTCCACAGGCAACAAACTGAGACTTCCTTTCCCTTGGCTTCGTCACCTTCCTCCATTGTCTGAAATTCTACCAACAGCTCGGCAATGTCTCACAGGAGAGAAACCAGTGGGGGACAAGGTGTGGTGAACTGGGGGAGAGACAAGCTTGTCACACCTGCCCATGCAGAGTGGCCCTGGGCAGGCTCGGTTTCTGCTGTGCCAGCTCTTTGCCTCTGAGCAGCTGGGCTGAATATCGGGGTGTGCTCCCTGGGAACACAATGACTCCCCCAAATCACCCACTTATGCTGTGCTTACTGTGTGCCAGGCCCTTATTCCTCGAGACACCATTTACTCCTGAGAGAGAGGCATGGGACCCCATTTTACAAGGAGTAAGTCTCCAGACCTGTCCTGTTGCCTTCCAGGAGTGTCCTGCCTGGAAGTCCTAATAAACTCATGCACTTGCCAATCTGGCCTTGTCTAAGTCATTCTTTGTTCTCTCAGCTCCTTCCTATGTTGGGGGTGCATTGTCCTGTACAGTCCTGGGTTTTTGCTGTAATAGTTGGTAAGGTGAATCTTTCTGATTTCAAATACTTGCATTCAAATGCCACATTTGGCACTAACTCAGAGTCAGTCTTTGACCTTGTTAAGTGGTTCCCCACTAAGCCTCAATTTTCCTTATCTGCAAAATAGGGATGCAAATAGTCCTGTCCTCACAGCACCATGTCGAGGAGTTACGTGATGATGGTGCATGAATCACAGCCAACACAGGGTCCAGCCTTGGAGCTCACCAGTGTACTTCCTTCCTCAGCCTGTCCCCATTACTGTCCCCTTTCTTTAAGGCAGGGCAAGGGTTGCACAGGTGAATGTAGGTTGGAGTGTTCCAGCCCCAGAAAAGGACGCAGGTGGAGGCCTCACCCAGATCAGGAGTCACCTGTCTAGTCACTCAGCAGCCCTCTCTCACCTGTCAGCAGGCCAGCCCCAGCCTTGTCAGGGGTGGGGACAGGAGGTTGGGGGCGATGAGAGTTAGAGACAGAGCTTCCTCCCCACAAAACCCAGATCCCAGAAGCCACACCCTCTCCTCAATTCCCAAGTCCCTTCCACAGATGGGGTGGTGGACCCACTGACCCAGTCAAACCACAGCCCAGCAGGCACAGACAGGGTCCCTCCCCACACCTGAAGGCACAGAGACACACATGGACAGGCACCAAGCTCAGACACATGCATGCAGCCATTCCTAAGTGTACGTGTGCAGACAGAGCTTTGCATAGACAAGCAGACGCAAAGACACGTGTCTACACAGACACAGGCACATGCATTCCCCGCCCTGCCACCCCCTGACATATAGACAGGCACAGACAAGCACCGAGAAACTGGCAGAAAAGACACTTACAGATACCAACACAGGCAGGTGGACAGGCACAAATGTACACACATAAAAACACAGGCTTCTGAAAGCACTAAGAATCAGGCATCCACACATACACACACGCACGCACGCACACACACACGCGCACACACACCCCACAGGGCATTACCTGCCTTCCCCCAAACCCTTACTCTCCCTAGAGAAGTAGAGACAATCTGGTCCCCCGAGCAGAGGGGTTTCCCGCACTCACCTCCCTTCTTCCTGCCAAAGACAGCAGGCAGCTGACTCCCCACAGCCAGGAGGGCCCCCAGGAGGAGAAGGCTCTGGGTCCTCATATTTCTGCTGCCGGCTTAGGGCCCAGGGCCCCCCAGATTAACACCTGCAGCCTCAGGGAAGCCAGAGAACCTTAGTCAGGAGAGGGAAGAGAGGGGGTGTGGAGTGACACCGTGCCTGCTTCATCTTGGCCCCACCCCCTGAGGGCCCGAGGACTCAGTGCAAGGGATGCTGTCACAATAGCTGAAGATAGGGTGGCGGCACATCCTGCATGTGGGGGACTCAGATCCAGTCTTGCCTGTATCCGTGACTTGGGCTGTGATCTTGGGCAAGTCTTGTCTCTCTGGGCTTCAGTTTTTTCATCTGTATACAGGGTGAAGGTTGTTGAGTCAGATGCTTGCTTTCCTGGCTCTCAAATATGTTGAAGCCCCAGCGATGTCTAGGCAGCGGGTAGAGGTCAGTTTTGAATAGCAAAGGAGTGGGGGTTTGCAGAGTTCTGGATGCCTAGGAAGGGAGAAGGCATTAGGGTTAGGCCAGAGCTTGCAGCCAAAGAAGGCTGGCCCAGGTTGGCATAATGAGTGAGGCCAGCCCTGGCCTCTCCTCTTGGGTCCTGTGGATGGGAGAAAGACCACCCCGCCTTTGGTGAGATCACCAGTGGCTTCTGGTAGAACTGCCCTCTTCCTGGGGCTGGCTTGGCTGTTGAGGGTGGGGGAGCATGGCTTTTGGCTTGGCTAAGTTTGCTGGTCACAGCAGATACGTGGCCACTGGAACCTCTTCTCTGGCCCTAAGCGATCCTGAGCAAAAACATGTCATCTCATCCAGGGACCCCCACCTTAGATTTCGTATCTCTGATGTTGCCTCCTGCATTTGGTAGAAGAGATGGAGCTGAGACTTGGCATCCTAAGGGACATCCTAAACAGAAACTCCATCGAAGTACATTCTTTCAGCCTTCCCATTTGAAAGACGAGGAAACTGTGAGATAGAGATGAGAGGGGACTGGCCCAAGGACACGCAGCTAATTCCTGACTAAGCTGGGACTTCCCACTGTGGCCTCCCCATCACCCTCATTCAGTTCCTGGGTTTTAAAAGCAGGTCAATACCTCATCTGATCCTGAGAAAGGAGGGTGATATTACAGGGCTTGTCTCACTTACCCATTCCAATCCAGGACAGCCCTGGCAGCAGGAAGTTCTTCCTTGGGTTTAATGTGAATCTCTCGTGCTGTCTTCTAAGCTATCAAGATAGGAGAGGCTCTGTCTTCTATGATCTGATGTTACTTTTGGAATGCTGGCACCTCCTTGGAAGCTTTATTTTGGAGGACAAATATATGAGCCCTTCCTTCCTCCCTCCCTCCGCCCCTCCCTCCCTCTTTCTTTTTTCTTTTCTTTTCTTTCTTTCTTTCTTTTTTTCTTTCTTTCTTCTTTCTTTCCTTTTTTCTTTATTTCTTTCTTCTTTCTTTCTTTCCTCTCTCTTTTCTTTCCTTTCTCTTTCTTTCTTTTTTCTTTCTTTTTCTTTCTTTTTCTTTTTCTGTCTTCTTTCCTTCCTTTTTTCTTTATTTCTTTCTTCTTTCTTTTCCTTCTTTCCTCTCTTTCTTTTCTTTCCTTTCTCTTTCTTTCTTTCTCTCTCTCTCTCTTTCTTCTTTCTTTCTCTCCTTCTCCTTCTTCTTTCCTTTCTCTCTTTCTCTTTCTCTCTCTGTCTTTGACAGAATGTCGCTATGTCACCCAGGCTGGAGTGCACAGTGCCATCATGGCTCACTGAACCCTTGACCTCATGGACCCAAGTAGTCCTCCTGCCTCAGCCTCCTGAGTACCTGGGACTATAGGCATGTGCCCCAATATTTGGCTAGTTTTTATTTTTTGTAGAGATGGGGGGTCTTCCTATGTTGCCTAGGCTGGTCTCTAACTCTAGGACTCAAGTGATTCTCCCACCTTGGCCTCCCAAAGTGCTGGGATTACAGGGGTGAGCCACTGTGCTCAGCCATGAAATGCTCTTTTTTTTTTTTTGAGACGGAGTCTTCCTCTGTCATCCAGGCTGGAGTGCAATGGGGCAATCTCTGCTCATTGCAACCTCCGTCTCCTGGGTTCTAGCAATTCTCTGCCTCAGCCTCCCATGTAGCTGGGACCACAGGCGCCCGCCACCATGCCTGGCTAATTTTTTGTATTTTTAGTAGAGATGGGGTTTCACCATGTTGGTCAGGCTGGTCTTAAACTCCTGAACTCAGGTGATCCACCTGCCTCGGCCTCCCAAAGTGTTGGGATTACAGGCGTGAGCCACCATGCCAATGCTTTTTAAATTAAAATTATTTTGTAGACATTTTCCTGTGCTGTGAAATGTTCTCTAAACATCATGTTTTCTGATGGCTACATGCTGTTTTGTTAGATCTATATGTCAAAACATCACTTCAGTAAAGTTTTTAGGGAAAAAAGATATGCCAAAATATACATAATCAGTATCCTATTATGAAACATGGAGGTTTCCAATTTTCCACTTTCATAAATAAAGCTGTGATAACCATCTTTTTGTGTACATTTTGGAGTCACATCTCTGACTGTTTTCTTAAAGTAAATTTGTCAAAGTTAGAAATGCTAGGTCAAAAGGCACGGTCATGTTTCCAGGCGTTGGATATATCTGGTCAAATTAAATTTCAGAAAGGAAGTAAGTGAGTGTACAAGAGCCTCCACCTGCCCTGCAATAGACCTCTATTGTTTTGTCTGCCCAGCGTCTCTTCCTTTGGTGGAACCATTGCCTCCTGACTGCTGTCATTCTGGTTGGTTGCCAATCAGCAGGTACTTCTCCTATCAAAGCTGAGGGCACTCGATCCAGGTTACACCCACTGCACTCTTCTCCACCCCTAACTTGCCCACGCCTTCATTAGAGTCTTGAACAGATAAGCCAGTTCTCTAAACAGAACAGTCCAAAGCTCAGATGCTGTTGCTCACAGCCAAAGATCCTTAGTGGATATTCTTACTACATACAGGATATTAAAAAAAAAAGTAAATAAAATCTTTGCTAACGGAAAACAATATTTCATTTTAATTTGTCTTCCTCTTCCTCTTAATACCCATGATGGTGAGCATTTCTTCATATTCGCATACTGACTGTATCCTTTCTCTGTGAATTGCCTGTTTTTGTATTTTGCTCATTTTTATTGGGGGTCCTTTTATTTTTGAGTTTTAAGAGCTGTTTATATATTAGGAATCTATTAACCTGTCATACACAAGGGGCAGTAGTGAACAGATGTATTTTGGAGTTAGGCAGACCTAGTTTTGAATCTTGGTGCCATAGGCTCTATCTGTTTGACATTAATTTTGTAAAACCCCTGTTTATTTTTGTACACCAGTAGAGATAGAGATAATCATATATGTTTTATAGGATGGTTCTGAGAACTGAATGAGATAAGCTTGATAAATGCTTTAATGCTATATTGCAAATATTTCTTTCCTCATTTTTGCTTAGTACCAAAGGATTAAATTTTGGGGTAATCAATTCAATCTTTTCATTCATATTTTCTCCTTTTATTTTTATGCTAAAAAGGCTTTTTGACTCTGATGTCAGATAAATATTCACTCTATTTACTTGTTATTATTTTGTGATTTTTGAAAGACATGATAATTCTTTAATCTAGCTGAAGTTTATCTTGGTATAGAGCGTGAAATAGGAAATATCTTTTTTTGTAAGTAATTAAGCAATTGTCCTATGATCATTTAGTGAATAATTTAAACTTTTGCCATTGATTAAGAATTAAAACTTTATCAATAACTTAAGTCTTATATGTAACAGGGGCTGTTTATGGGTTTTCATTTTTTTTCTTTTCCTTTTTTTTTTTTTTTTGAGATGGAGTCTTGCTCTGTCACCCAGGTTGGAGTGCAGTGGCATGATCTTGACTCACTGCAACCTCCACCTCTCAGGTTCAAGCAATTCTCCTGCCTCAGCCTCCTGAGTAGCTAGGATTACAGGCACATGCCACTACACCCAGCTAATTTTTGTATTTTTAGTAGAGACAGGGTTTCACCATGTTGGTCAAGCTCCTCTCAATCTCCTGACGTTGTGATCTGCCCGCTTCAGCCTCACAAAGTGCTGGGATTACAGACGTGAGCCACCGTGCCTTGCCCGTTCTTTTCTTTTGACTGTTTATTCTTATGCCAGCACAGACGAGCATGTATTGTGGGTTCAGTTCCTGACCACTGAAATAAAGAGAATATTGCAATAATATTTGGCTAGTTTTTATTTTTTGTAGAGATGTGGGCGGGGGGGGGGGGGGGCGGGTCTTCCTATGTTGCCCAGGCTGGTCTCTAACTCCTGGACTCAAGTGATTCTCCCACCTTGGCCTCCCAAAATGCTGGGATTAAAGTGAGCCATGTGGATTTTTTGGTTTCCCAGTGTATCTAAAAGTTATGTTTGCACTATAGTGTAGTCTATTAAGTGCAAAATAGCATTTGTCTAAAATAAGTATGTACCTTAATTTAAAAATACTTTATTGCTAAAATATGTTAACAATCATGTAAGCCTTCAGTGAGTCATCATCTTTCTGCTGGTGGAGGGTCTTACCTTGATGTTGAGGCTGCTGAATGATCAGGGTAGTGGTTTCTGAAGGATAGGTTGACTGTGGCAATTTTAAAAAATCAGACAACTATGAAGTTTGCTGCATCCATGGACTCTTCCTTTTTTTCAACTTTCATTTTAGAATTAGGGGGTACATGTGCAGGTGTGATACAAAGGTATATTGTGAAAGATTTCTCTGTCACATATTGTGAAATACTATCAAACATGCAATGCTGTTTGATAATATTTTATACACTGTACATCCTCTTTCAAAATCAGAGTCATGGCATGGTGCAGTGGCTCATGCCTATAATCCCAGAGCTTTGGGAAGCCAAGGCAGGAGTATCACTTGAGCCCAAGAGTTTGAGACCAGCCTGGGCAATACAGTGAGGCTCTACCTTTACAAAAAATTAAAAAATTAGCTGGATGGTGGTGCATGCCTATAGTCCTACCCCCTCGGAATGCTGAGATAAGAGGATTGTTTGAGCTCAAGAGTTCAATGTTACAGTAAGCTATGATCATGCCACTGCACTCCAGTCTGGGCAACAGAGCAAGACCCTGTCTCTGAAAACAACAACAACAACAAACAGTTGGAATCAATTCTCTCAAACCCTGCTGTGTTATCGACTAAGTTTACATAATACTTTAAATTCTTGGTTTTGTCATTTCAGCAATGTTCACAGCATCTTTACTAGGGGTAGATTCTGTCTCTCAAAACTACTTTCTTTGCCCATCCGTAAGAGGCAACACCTCATCCATTCAAGTTTTATCATAAGATTGTAGCAATTCAGTCACATCTTCAGGCTACACTTCTAATTCTAGTTCTTTTGCTATTTCCACCACATGTGCAGTGATGACTTCCTCAACTGAAGTCTTGATCCCCTCAAAGTCATTCATGAGGGTTGAAATCAACTTCTTCCATACTCCTATTCATGTTGATATTTTGACCTACTCCCATGAATCATGAATGTTCTTAATAGCAGTTAGACTGTGAGCCCTTTCCAGAAGGTTTTCAGTTTACTTTGCCCAGATCCATCAGAAGAATCACCATCTGTGGCAGCTATAGCCTTATGAGATGTATTTCTTAAATAATAAAACTTGAAAGTTAAAACTACTCGATTTGCAGAATAGATGTTGTGTTAGCAGGCATGAAAATATTAATTGTCTTGTACATCTCTGTCAGAGCTCTTGGGCTATCAAATGCATTGTCAGTAAGTAGAAATATTACAAAAGGAAAGTAGAATTTTTTTTTTTTTTTTGTGAGCAGTAGGTCTTAACAGTGGGCTTAAAATATTCAGTAAACTATGCCGTAAATGGATGTGCTGTCATCTAGGCTGTGTTGTTCCACTTATAGAGCACAGGCAGAATAGATTTAGCATAATTCCTAAAGGCTCTAGGATTTTTGGAATAGTAAATGAGCATTGGCTTTAACTTAAAGTCACCAACTACACTAGTCCCTAATAAGAGAGTCAGTCTGTCCTTTGAAGCTTTGAAGCCAAGCATTGACTTCTCTCTAGCTATGAAAATCCTAAATGGCCTCTTCTTCTGATAAAAGACTGTTTGATCTACATTGAAAATCTGTTGTGTAGCATAGCCACCTTCATCAATTATCTTGCGTAGATATTCTGGAGAACTTGCTGAGGCTTCTCCATCAGCACTTGCTGCTTTACTTTACACTTTTATGTTATGGAGATGGCTTCTTTCCTTAAATCTTGTGAACCGACGTCTGCTAACTTCAAACTTTTCTTACGCAGCTTCCTCACCTCTCAGCTTTCATAGAATTGAAAAATGTTAGGGCCTTGCTCTGGATTAGGCTTTGGCTAAGGGGATGCTGTGGCTGTTTTGATTTTTTTATCCAAACCACTAACATTTTCTCCATATTAACAATAAGTCTGTTTCACTCACCATTTGTGTGTTTGCTGGAGTAGCTGTTTTAATTGCCTTCAATAACTTTTCCTTTGCATTCACAACTTGGCTAACTGGTAAAAGAGGCCTAGCTTTGGACCTTTCTTGGTTTTCAAACATGCCTTCCTCATTAAGGTTAATCATTTCTAGCTTTTTTTGATTTAAAGTGAGAGACATGACTCTTCCTTTCACTTGAACACTTAAAGGCCACTGTAAGATGATTAATTGGCCTCATTTCAGCATTGTTGTGTTCCAAGGGAGAGAAACAGAGAATGGCCGTTTGGGGGAGAAATCAGAACATATGCGACATTTATCGATCAAATTCACTGTCTTACGTGGGCACAGTTTATGGCACCCTGAGACAATTAGAATAGTATCATCAAAGATCGCTGATCACAGAACAACATAACAGATGTAATAATAATGAAAAAAATTGAAATATTGTGAATATTGCCAAAATGTGATACAAAGACACATAGCGAGCACATGCTGTTGGAAACATGTGGCCAATGTACTTGCTTGGTGCAGGGTTGCCACAAACCTCCAATTTGTAAAAAATGCAATGTCTGCAAAGCACAATAAAACAAGTATGCTTGTATTGTGGCTGTGATTGTTGTAGCTCCATGATATGTTTTAGTGACTGGTGGTATCCATTACCCTTCATTAGTCTACATTTTCAGTTTTCCAGGTTACAAGTATTTTATTGTTCCATGTGAACCTAATGATCATTTTGTTAAGCTGCAAAAACAAACCCTTGTTTTTATCATAAAAAGTTTTCAAAAATGCACAAAAGAATAGCAAATACTTTTATGGAGCCTACATACCCATCATCCAGATTCAACAATGAACCATTTTACAAGAATTCCTTCATGCATATCCCCACCCCTTTTTTAGCTGAAGTATTTTAAAGTAAATCCAACCTATCTTATACTTTACCTTTAAATACTTCAATGTGCATCTCTAAAAACTAAGGACACTTTCTCACATAATGACAATACTACTGTCACACCTAAGAAAATTAACTGCAGTTTCTTAACATCATCTAATATTCTATTTGCATCTTGTTTTTCTTATTGTCGCAAAAGTGACTGTATGGTTGTTGGTGCACATATTGCATTGGCTGTAATGTATCTGAAGTTTCTTTTAATCTAGAACATCTCTCCAACTCTTTTTTATTCTGCTTTCCTCCCTCCTTCTTCTTCTTCATGCTATTGACTTGTTGAACAAAACAGACAAATTGTTCTTTAGAATGTCCTATGTTGCTTCCCTGTGATGTCTTTCATCTTCTTTGTCCTTCACGTTTCCCATAGATGAACGCTAGCTGTAGAGGCTTGGTGAGGTTCATGCTCAACTATCTTGGCAGGAGCCCTTCTTGAATGATGCTGTGTGTTTTGTGTTGCATCACCTCAGGAGGAACGGAGGTCTGCTTTACCCATTTTTAGCATTGTGGAGACAGATTAATGTGTTTTTGGTGTGTACCTGAATCCTCAAGCGGTAAACTTGTGTTTTCCCTCTTACAAACTGTAAATATACCACAGGGTGATGAAATGGCGCCCTGTAAATATTCAGAAGCCATGGATGATCATCGCCAGAATCAATTATTTCATTAGGGTTTGCAAAACCCAGTGGGTTTTAATTTTAATTATATTTCAGGTATAAATTATGCTGACCAAGATGAACACTTTGAGGAGGCTCCCTGCTTGGGGAAGAGCATATCTTTTAAAAAACATTTATTTACTTATTCTGTAGAAAAGTTTAGTCTATTTTTCCAGATCTTTTAAAATGTCATTTAATAAAGTTTTAGGGTTTTCTTTCAGAAAATTTCTGTATATCTCTAGATTTATTTGTAGGTATTTTATATTTTATTCACTTTGATAATGTTGAATAGGTTTTTTTTTTTTACTATTAGGTTGTCTTAGCTGGTTTGCACTGCTATAACAAATTACCATAGACTGGGTGGATTATAAACAGCAAATATTTATTTCTTACAGTTCTAGAGGCTGGGAAGTCCAAGATCAAGGCACCAGCAAATTCAGCATCTGGTGAGGACCAGTTTCTCATCTCTGACAGCGCCTTCTAGCTGTGATCACACATTGCAGAAGGGCAAGGCAGCTCTTTGGGGTCTCTTATAAGGGCACTGATTTCATTCATGAGGGGTCCATTCATGAGCATTAGAGAGGAGCACCAGGTAGAGAGGGAAAGTACAGTCCCTGGGGTCTGGACTTTTTGTGACTCTTCCCTCTTTTTGGGGAAAAGGACTTCAAGCTCAGGTTTTCTTTGGTGGGGTTGGGTATTGCTTCTTCCATATTCCAAGTCTCAGGACCCTCAGGGGCAGGTGCCAAGTGAGAGTGACCCCCAGAGGTAGAAAGGACCCAGCATCATTTCTGAGGACACCTGGTAGAGGAGGAGCCTGGACACTTGGCCTCCCATCCTGGCTCTGGGTATGGCCTTGACACGTCTTCATCCTTGTTTCCTCCTTTGGACAATGGAGATGTTCAGACTAGGTGGTCTCTGAGGGCCCTGCCAGCTTTAGCCATCCCTCCCCACACCAGCTAAAGGGACTAACTCCTCCGAACTTTCATGGGTCAGATGGAGTCAGGGAAGGGACAGCCTCAGCCCTGGGAGGCAGGTCTCCTTACCTTCTTCCAGTTCCTTCACAGGAATCACACACTTGAAGCCACAGTGCAGGTAACAACACTTCCTTTCCCCCAGACAGTCCTGGTCTGTGTGACACTGGGGAGGATCGGACTTGAAGCAGCGTACGTTGTCAGCTGGGCAAACCCCTGCTTTCTCTATATCTAGTGGAGGAAGCCACAAGGTGATATGAGAACTCCAGCCCCAGAGGGCCCCTCAGGACCTCTCCCCAGCCCAGCCCCACCCAGCTCCACCATGTCTGCTCACCCTCTTTAACTCCTTCCACAGCCACCAGGGTCACAAGAGTGAGAGACACCATGAGGACCAAGAAGCTGCTGGACCCCATGTTGCCAGGCAGGTGCTTGGCTGGGAGCTGGGCTGAGCCTGGCTTTATAGTGTTCCTGCTGGGCATGCCAGTGGGTGGAGCTGAAGGCTCAAAATGGCAAGGGAGGCTGCACTTCCCAGCTCTATTTGGAAATGGCCCCTTTTGAGGAGGGACTTGGGGCTTTCCCTAAGGCTCTGCACTGGAATAGATGAAGAAATCCAAGAGCGACCCTCGTTCTTCACACGAGGAGAAGAAATGGACACCTGATTGACCATTAGGCGCCACCAGGGCCAAACTATCTTATGGAAGGAGGAAAAGAAGCACAGAAAGGGCATGAAATTACTCAAGTTCACACACGAGGCAGTGGCAGGGCCAGACTTCCTCAACTCCACCATGTTCTCTATCAGTCCCTCTTCATGCCTGATTCACCTGGGACCAAAATCTTCCCTCCTTCCTGTGCTGCCCCGGACTTGTTCTCAGTTCTCACCTCACCCCAAGGAAGAATCTGAATGGCAGTGCTTAAAATGTCTGTCCTGAACATTCACTCTCAGCCTTGCGCTCCAGCACCATGTGCTCCTGCCCCCCGCCAATCTCATGTGGCCTGGAGGAAAGCAGATTTTGGACCTGTCACCAGCTGTGTGACTTTGAAAGCAGCTTCACCTTTCTAAGCCTCCGTTTCCTCATTCATACAATGAGCATAATAATTATACTGTATCATCTTCATAGGATTTGTTTTCCCTCCTCTGCCCCTGCATCCCCCAAATTCCTGGATTTGGAAGAAGACATGGACGTGTGTGCGTGTCTGTGTGTGTGTGTGTGTGTGCGTGTGTGTGTGTGTGTCTGAGACCAGGCTTTTGGAGTCCTTTCTTTGAATGAGTACTAAAGAGAGGAAAATCCTTCCTGTTGGAAAAGTTGTAGATATAAGCCCAGAAACTCCAGAAATTTGGTCCTGGCCCTAGTGAGAGAGAAATTCTGAGAAGATAAATCTAAGATGCTGATAAAAAGAGATGAGAGATGGACAGGGAGTAATTTAGAGGATATCTAGTCCTTCACTAAACTTTTTCCTGAGATCAGCCCCACTCATACCCAGGGTTATGTTACCACCCAATACATTCACCTTTCTGCCTAAGCTGATCTGAATTGGATTTCTGTCATTTACTAACAGGACCCCTGAGTAATGCAAAGATTTGGATTTGGGGTGTTCCACATCCTGAAGTGTGGAAGGGACTGAGTTGGGGTTAAGTGGAGGCAGGGAGGATACCTCCATTCCTGGAAGTGAGCCAACTCCTTATTAGATGGTGAATCTTTGGTTACAATCTCACCAGTCATATCATTGGACTCAGATCATTTGGATACCAGGGATGGAGTCTGGGAAGTTCATAAACAAATACTAGATTGTTGGAATGTATTGGCTATTTCCTCCTCCACCTTTTTATTATGAACTTTTTAAACATACAGAAAAATTGAAATAACAGAACAATGATACTTGTATACCTACAACTGGATTTAACAATTATTAATATTTTGGGATATTTTAGAATACCTATAGCTACATTTGTTGAAATATTTGAAATGAAATTGAATACATTATGTTCCTATTTCCTAAATACATCAGCATGCAAATTCTAAGAATAAGGATATTCTTCAATATAATCACAAAGCCATTATCATATCTAAGATAATTAATAGTTTCTGCATGTCATCTCATAGCCAGTTCATATTTGTTTCTCCAGTTCTCCCCAAAATGTCATTTGTAATTGACTGTTGATGATACTTCTTTAAAAAAAGTATTGTAAAATAAATCCTACATATGAAAGAATGTAATCAACCTTCTATACCTTTTGAAAAAGAATAATAAACACCTATGAACCTGTCAATTTAGAATAGGACATTACCATCCCTACTTCAGAAGTAACCACTATCTTGAACTTTCTGTTAATCATCCTCATGTTTTCCTTTAAAGTTTTGCTCTCTTGCTATGGCTTGCTTAGTGATACATGTTGTTTAATTTCATGTAAGCATAATTATGGCCTAAGTATTCTTTTGTATTTTGCATGCTTTGCTCAACACTGTGTTTTTTTTAAAAATTGTGTTAAGAAATATATACTATAAGACATGACCTCTTAACATATTTTTAAGTGCATACTACACTATTGTTAATTGTGGGCACAATGTCATACATTAGGGCTCTAGAACTTTTTCATCTTGTGTGACTGAAACCCACTGAATAGCAACTCCCCATTTTCCCTCCCCCAGACTCTTGGAACCACCATTCTGTTTTCTGCTTCTATACGTGACTACTTTAGACACCTCATAAAAGTGGAATCATGCAATATTTGTCCTTTTATGACTAGCTTATTTTGCTTAGCATAATGTCCTTGAGGTTCACCCATGCTGTAGCATGAGATAGAATTTTCTTCTTTTTTATGGCTGAATAATATTCCATAGTATGCATATATATATATGTATATATATATATATGTATATATATATAATCTTTTTTCCTTCCCCCACTTATCTGTCAATGGATCAATGCACATTTAGGTTTCCATTTCTTAGCTATTGTGAATATTGCAGCAATGAACTTGCAGGTGTGAATATCTCTTTGGGATCCCGATTTAAATTCTTTTGGATAAATACCCAGAAGTGGGATTGCTGGATCATGTGGTAGTTCTATTTTTAATTTTTTGAAGAACTTCCATACTGTTTTCCGTAGGGGCTATGCTCCTTTAAATTCTCACTGACAGTGCACAAGGTTCCAATTTCTCCACATTCTCACCGGTACTTGTTTTCTTTTTCTTTTCTTTTTAAAATAATGGTCATCCTAACAGGTATGAGGTGATCTTATGGTTTGATTTTCATTTTCCTGATGATTAGACATGTTGAGCGTCTTTTCACATACCTGTTGGCCATTTGTATATCTTCTTTGGAGAAATGTCTGTTTAAGTCTTATTCACTTTTAATTGGGTCTTTATATTTATGTGTATATATATATATATGCATATGTACACACACATATATATAATGAAAAAGAAAAGAAATATGTATTAGAATGGGAGAAAAGAAAAGCCATTGTTTGCAAATGATACAGTAGTCTAATAAAAACACAAAAGAAACTACAATTTTTCAAGATTAGCTGACACAAAAATCAATATTTAAAAGTCAACTGCATTTCTACACACTAGAAATATTGGTTAGAAAAATGTAATACGTTAAAAGCAATAACATGTAAAATATTTAGTAATAAAGGCAACCTGTGAGATGGGAAAAATATTTGCAAACTACCTATCAGATAAGGGGTTAATTTTCAAAATATATAAAGAACTGCAACTCAATAGCAAAAATATGTTTACATATATATATACATATATACACATATATACATAGCAAAAATATGTTTATATATGTATATATATAAATACATTTAGGCTTACATTTAGGTTTCCTAGAAACCTAGACTGTCTAGGAAGCAAGCCCCATAAGGAACTTCTCATATTCATATTGTAAGAAGGTAAAATTGCAGGGGACAATGTTCCTGTTTTGTAGTAGTAAACTACCTTCTCAAAAGGTGGTTATTTTGTCCCCAGGGGACTCTGGCAATGTCTGGAGACATATTTGATTGTCACAACTGGGGCAGATGTGCTTCTGACATCCAGTGTCTAGAGGCTGAGGTTGCTGCTAAATATCTAACAATGCACAAGACAGCTTTTCACAACAAACAATGATCTGTCTCCAAGTGCCAATAGTATTGATGTTGAGAAACGCTGCTGTCCTGCCTCACTGACTAATAGCTGTGCATGGCCTCAGAACACCTCAATGTAGGCTGAAGTGAGTAATGATGGGAGTGTCTGCTGGGAGTATCCCATGCTTAGGAGTGCTGATCCTTGGCTCACTGGTTTCACCCAATAAAGGCATTCCTTAGCCCATGCCATGTGACCTTGTGGAATTCATCCCATGTTCTGCTGAATCAGGTTAATAAAGTTCCCTTTTAATTCTAGTTAGCTAAGAGTTTTTCTCATGAAAGGATGTTGAATTTTTATCAAATGCCTTTTCTTCATCAATTGAAATAAATATATGGATTGTCTCTTCAATCTGTTATTTTGTGAATTACATTAAACAGATTTCACATTCATTGTCTTTTTTGGGCATCATTTATTTATGTGCTTCAAGAAAGTGGAAAGCCTTGAACCAAAATGGCGGAGCCTAAAACAGACAGGGAATGAAAGGGAAGATATATTTCTCATAAACGTGGAATATATATTCCTGAAAATCATTAGGTTACAGAGTTTTGCTCACTACAAATAATAGGGCTTCTGGAAAAAATAGAGTTGAAGTAGAACATTCAATATTTGTGCAGTCTCATAAGTAATACATCAAACAAACAGAACCCACACCCAATAAAAACATGACCACAGTGTTAAACATCTTCAGTTCCTAATAAAGAAATTATGTAGTAAATGTAGCACTTTACTTTGACAAAAGATGGGGAGTTTGCTTGGTAAGTGGGTATGGTGAAATACTGTGGCTTTTGAGGTATGTACAAAAGGTGGAATGAAGGACATCATCATTCTTGGGACTAAATGTTGTTATACTGGAGGGTCATTGTCATCAATCTTTTACTTCTGTACTGGCTTAAAACAGCAATCCGCTTCGTTGATTTGCCAGTTCCTCCCTTTTGTAAGGAAGCTGTATAACTCTAAATGAAACTGGATAACTGCAAAGTTCTATCCTGATGCTCTTGACATTAAAATCTTGATCTTTGGCTGGGCGTGGTGGCTCACGCCTGTACTCCCAGAACTTTGGGAGGCCAAGCCGGGCGGATCACTTGAGGTCAGGAGTTCAAGACAAGCCAGCCAACATGGTGAAACACTGTCTCCACTGAAAATACAAAAATTAGCTGGGTGTGGTAGTACATGCCTGTAATCCCAGCTACTCGGGAGGCTGAGGCATGAGAATCATTTGAATCCAGGAGGCAGAGGTTGCAGCGAGCTAAGATCACACCACTGCACTCCAGCCTGGACAACAGAGCGAGACTTTGTCTCAAAAAAACAAAAAACAAAACAAAACAAAAAAACTTGACCTTTAATCCACTATAATTGTTTATCAATATCACTTGAAGCTGATAGTAACTGATGTGTTAGGCTCACTAGCGGTCTCATCTCTGATGGAGTGCAACATTTAGCTTATTTCTGTGGTGAATAGCATATGCTCTCATTTATTCAAAAATATTTTATTATTTCAAACTTCTCAGTATTTAAGACATTTCTTTTATTTATTTATTTTTACATTTTTATTAATTTATTTTTTTAGATGGAGTCTCCCTTTGTCACCCAGGCTGGAGTGCAGTGGTGCAATCTCTGCTCACTGCAACCTCTGCTTCCTGGGTTCAAGAGATTCTCCTGCCTCAAGCTCCCAAGTAGCTGGGGCTACAAGCTGGCTAACTTTTGTATTTTTAGTAGAGATGGGGTTTCACCATCTTGGCTAGTCTGCTCTCAAACTCCTGATCTCAGGTGATCCACCCGTGTCAGCCTCCCAAAGTGCTGGGAATACAGGCATGAGCCACAATGCCTGGCCTTCAGGCATTTCTTTTAAAATCATGTTTCAGATTCTTGTTTCCAGGACATTGAACACAGTATTAAATACTTCTATCAAGAAGAGGATAGAACTCAGGATAACAGCACATCACGCACTTGGTAGGGCAATGACTATAGGTAAACTGAGATAAGAGGGAGGAGATGAAGTGTTTGTTATTTTGTGTGTCACTCAAGAGATACCATGTTCAATATTTTTGCATTCGATTTGTTTTATATGACAGGACAAGGCATAGTCACCTTATGAAAAACTGTATTAACCCAATTTTACATGTTAGTGATTTAATTCCTTATTTATCTACCATGTATGAACATATTCTGCTTGTTAAAGCACTTGCTTCAGCAGGAGAGACTCGTGTGTGTGTGTGTGTGTGTGTGTGTGTGTGTGTGTGTATATCTTTCTATTAATGAGAGGTGACATCACAGTAATCTTTGCCCTGACAGTGTGCCTGACTGAATAGTATAAGCTGAATTAATGCCCTTGTTAGAAATTGTGGGATCCCAAAATATTTAATGCCTAAAAATCAGGAAATGATCATCTGAACCCCTTCTCCACCTTCCACTGAGCCAGACAAAGGTGCAAATGCTTCCTTAAAGGAAGATCAACCAGGAAGAAGTTATGCCTATTCTTTAGCTACTTTTTCCCTAGTTTTAAAGATATGAAATTCTATTTAAAGTATTATCACAATAATACATGTACACAGTATAAAATGTAAAGTGTAAAACCAGGTTTACAATGGGAATCTCCTACATTGCTCCTATTTACCTTGATTCCTGATACCCAGAGGTCCCGATACCAGAGGTAAACACTTTTAGCTCTTCTAGCTGTTTCTAATATTTATCTCCATGTTTCTAAATAACATTCTTATGTATTATTAATGTTCTTACATTTGTATTCTAAATTGTGTATTATATAATTTTCTTAAATTTCTGAAAATTTAAATTTGGATTTAAAAAAATTATTTTCTTGTGGTAAGAACACTTAGCATGAGATCTACCCTCGTAACACCTTTTTAAGTGTGTAGTACCATATTAACTCTAGGCGCTATGTTGTACAGCAGATCTCTAGAACTTTTTCATCTTGCATAACTGAAACTTTACCCATTGAACAGCAACCCCCCATTTCCCCCTTCCTGAAACCCTTGGAAACCACCATCATACTTTTTGCTTAAATAAGTTTGACTACTTTAGACAACTCACGTAAGATTATAAAAGTGGAACTGTGAAATAGTTGTCCTTCTGTGACTGGCTTATTTTGCTTAGCATAGTGTCTTCAAGGTTCATCCACGTTGTAGCATAATGAAAAGATTTCCCTCTTTTTTGGCTATTCAAATTCCATGATATGTAAATACCACATTTTCTTTACCGCATTCACCTGTCAATAAACTTTTAGTTTGTTTCCACCTCCTGGCCATTGTGAATAATACTGCAGTAAACATGGGAGCGATCAAGGATGTTGGTAAACATCCCAGAACGTACCAGACAGCCTCCCACAACAAAAAAATTGTCCATCCCCAATGTCAATAGTGCCAAGGTTGGGACTCTCTGTCCTAATCCAAGCTATTGCAGTATTTCTTATCTGGGTCACAGAAATAACTTGATAACTCGTCTTCCCACTGACAAACCACACATTCTCCAGAATGATCACATAAAACACATATTAGTTCTTGAGTGTTTGCTGTTTGACTTTATCATATTCTATTCCATCTCAAGGCTTCTGTAAATACAGGTCCCTTTGCTGGAACATGTCTTCTTCTTCACCTCTTGCTCTTTGACCACAACTTGGCTAAGTTTTTCATATTCTTCAAGTCTCAGCTTCCATGGTGCTACATCAAAGAAGTCTTTTTCACCCTCCCTTTTAATTTTTCTCAGAGCAGATAGTTTTATGCATAGTTTATTTATATTTGTACTCAAATTTGCCACAGTTTGTAATGACGTATGTATCTGTGATTTTCTTTAGTCGAGAGAAAATTGTCAAAATTATTTTCCATCACTCCTGATACCTTAATGTGTATTTCCCTCAAAGATATCCTCTGTTGTGACCACAATACAACCATGAACATCAGGAAATTAACACTGATACATTCTTGTCATCTAATAGCCCCAACTCAAGTTTTACCATCATAATGAGAATACTTAAAATCTACTATCTTAGCAGTTTTCAAAAGTACACAATATTGTTATTAACCATATTCATCATGCTGTACAATTGATATCTTGAATTTATTCTTCCTATCTAACTGAAATTTTGTATTCTTTGACCAACATCTCCCCACACTCCCCTTGCCCCCAGCCCCTGCTAATCACAATCTATTTTCTTCTTTTACGAGTTCAACATTTTAGATTCCACATATAAGTGAGATCATGCAGAATGTGTCTTTCTGTGCCTAGCTTATTTCATTTAACATAATGCCATCCAGGTTTATCCATTTGTAACAAATGACAAAGTTTTGTTCTTTTTTTAAGGCTAAAGAGTATTTCATTGTGTATATATACATTCTCTTGATCTATTCATCCACATTCTCTTGATCTATTCATCCATTTTTGCATGCTTACGTTGATTCCATATTTTAGCTATTGTGAAAAATACTGCAATGAACATGGAAGTGCAGATATCTCTTCAAAATACTGATTTTAGTTCCTTTGGATATGTAACTAGTAGTGGGATTGCTGGATTATATTTTAGTTCTATTTTTAATTATTTGAAGAACTTCCATAGTATTTTCCATAACGACTGTACAAATTTACATTCCCACCAGTAGTGTGCAAAGGCTCCCCTTTTCTCCACATCCTTGCCAGCATTTATCTTTTGTCTTTTATATAGTAGCCATTCTAACAGGTATCAAACAATATCACTGCGGTTTGTTTGCATTCTCTGATGATCAGTGATGCTGATCGTTTTCAAATATACTTATGGGTTATTTGTATGTATTCTATTGAAAATATCTATTCAGATTCTTTGTTCACTGCTTAAGTGGGTTATATTTTTTCTATTGAGTTGTCTGAGTTTCTTATATATTTTAGATATTAATCCCCTATCAGATGCATGGTTTGCAAATAATTTCTCCCACTTCATAAGTTGTCTCTTCAATCTGTTGTTTCCTTTTTTGTGCAGAAGCTTGTTAGTTTGATGTAATTTCATTTGTCTATTTTTGCTCTTATTGCCTATATTTTTGGGGCCATATCCAAAATATAATTGCCCAGACCAATGCCATGGACCTTTCCCACTATATTTTTTTCTAGTAGCTTTACAGTTTCAAGTCTTTAAGTCTTCAACCCACTTTGTTGATTTTTACATGTGGTGTGTGATAAGGGTCCAATTTTAGTCTTCTGCATATGGATATCCAGCTTTGCCAACACTATTACTGAAGAGACTGTCTCTTCCCCATTGTGTATTTTTGGCATCTTTGTCAAAACTCAGTTGACTGTAAATGCATGGATTTATTTCTGGGATGTCTATTTTGTTCTATTGGCCTATGTGTCTATTTTTATGCCAGTACCATCTTATTTTGATTACTATGGCTTTGTAGTGTATTTTGAAATCAGGTAGTGTGATGCCTCCTGATAAAAAAAATTGTCACTTTTGCGCAAGATTGCTTTGTTAAAGCAGTCTTTAACGAAGGGTCTTTTGTGGTTCCCTGTAAATTTTAGGGCCTTTTATTTCTAGTTCTATGAAAATATCCTTGGAATTCTGATAGGCATTTCATTGAATCTGTAGATTGCTTTGAGTAGTGTGGACATTTTAACAATATAAATTCTTTAATCCATAAACATAAAATAATATTTGTATTTACTGTGTCTTCTTCAAACCGATAACTTAACTTTGATCATATGAAAACTCTACACTTTGATTCCACCCTGTCCCAGCTTTTTAAGAGATGAGGTCTTGCTACATTGCCCAGGCTTGTCTCAAAGTCCTGGGCTCAAGTGATTTTCCTGCTTCAGTCTCCTGAGTAGCTGGGATTATAGGCATGAGCTACTGTCCCTGGCTCCCACATTAAAAATTTTTAATGTTACAACTTACATCTTTTTATATTGTGTGCTCTTTGACAAGTTATTGTAGCTTTTATTATTTTTAATAGTTTTGTGTTTTACCCTTAATACTAAAAATATTTGATTTACACGCCACCGTTATAGTATTAGAGTATTCTGAATTTGACTATGTACTTACTTTTATTAGTGAGTTTTATACTTTCGTATGTTTTCATCTTACTTATTAAAATCTTTTTCTTTCTGCTTGATGAACTTCCTTTAGCATTTTTTGTAATACTAGTCTCTTGACAATAAAGTCCTCCAGCTTTTGTTTGTCTGGACAACTTTAGTTTCTCTTTCATTCCTGAAGGACAGTTACTTTTTTTCCTTCAGCACTGTGAATATATCATTCCAGTTTCCTGGTCTTTAAAGTTTCTGCTGCAAAGTTCACTGTTAGCCTTATTGGAATTCCCTTATGTGAAGTGCTTTTGCTTGCTGCTTTTAGGATCCTCTCTCTGCTTTTGATTTTTGACAGACTGATTGTAATCTATCTTGGTGTAGTGTTGTTTGGTTTAAATTTTATTGAAAGCCTTTGACCTTCCTATACCTATATATTTATGTCCTTTCCCAGATTTGGAAAATTTTCTGCTATTATTTATTTAAATAAGCTTTCTACCCCTTTTTGTCTCTTCTTCTTAAAATCCCATAACTCGAATATTTGCTCTTTTGATGCTGTCCTAGATATTTCATAATCTTTCTTCACTACTCTTCATTTTTTTTCTTTTTTCTCATTTGAGTGTATATTCTAAAATAACTTTTCTTTGAGTTTACAGGTTCTTTCTTCTGCTTCATCAATTCTGCTGCTGATGCTCTTTATTGAATTTTTAATTTCATTCATTGCATTTTTCAGCTGCAGAATGTCTGTTTGATCTTTTAAAATATGGCTTTACTCTCTCTATTAAATTTCTTATTTACTTTTTCTGATTTCATGAATTATTTCTCTGTACTAGTATTATTTTTTGAAGTTAATCAAGCTTCCTAAGAATAATTAGTTTGAATCCCTTGTCAGACAGTATTATATTTCTCCACTTCTTTGAGGTCAGTTATTAGGAGATTATTGTGTTCTGTTGGTGGCATTATATCTCTTTAATTTTTCATGTTTCTTGTTCCCTTATGTTACTATCTGTGCATTTGAAGAAGTAGGGACTTATTCCAGGCTTTTCAGACTGACTTTGTCTGGGAGAGCCCTTCCCCAGTCAATCTGTCCAGAGATTCTGGGGAGACCATTGAGTGTGGTCTTTGGGCAGGCTTGAGTGCTTGGGCAACCTAGCCTGGTGCCTGGGTCAGCAGGTGGGTGGACGTGTTACCTGGGTGGGGTTGGGCCTGGAATCTGTATTCACAGGAGCTAGCCTGAAGCCTGGGTCCATGGGGGCTGGCTTGCTCTTGGGGTGGCCCTTGAGCCTCAGTCTGAAAGGGCTGGCCAAGTACTGAGATGAGCCTGAAACGTGGGTCTACTGGAGCAGGACTGTAGCCTTAGTCCAAGGGGTCGGGCCTGGGTCCGGGTCCATGGTGTCTGACCTTGAGCCTGGGTCTTCAGGGATGGTACTGGATCCTCAGTGCATGGGGAACTGGCCTGGTATTTGGGTCTACTGGGATGGGCCTGGATCCTGGGTCTGTTAGAGCAATCCTGGACCCTTTGTCTTCTGGACTCTGAGAACACAGAGTCTGGTCTAGAGTCTGGGTTTGGCCTCATGTTGTGGCAGTTGTAGTTCCTGGGTCTGCGGGGGCTTGTCTGGATCCTGGCATTGCAGATGCTGGCCAGTTTCCTGGAGACATGTGTGCTGGCTTAGAGCCCGGGTCTGTGGGGACCTGCCTGGAGCCTGAGTTTACTGGGGCTGACCTTGGGGGCTGGGTGTGTGGGTGCTGGCCTGGAGGCTAGGTTCACAAGGGTTGTCCTGGGTCCTGGCCATAGGGGCTAGCCTGGAGCCTGAGTCTCTGGGGGCCAGTCTAGTGCTGCGGTCTACTGAGATAGGCTGGACCCTGGGTCTACTAGGGTTTGGGGCCATAGGGAACATCATGGTACTGGCTCAGAGACAGCTAGGGACAGTACTTTTGCCTCAGAGATCACTGAAATTATTCAAACTGGCCAATCTTGAGACACTTACCCTGCCTCACCTGCTCCTTCTTGCAGGAACCACAGAAAAGGTTTGCCCACATTTCTTCCTCACTCCCTCTATCTCTTGACTGAAAAAGGTGCTTTCTATGTGCCCCCCTGCCCTACCCTTCCCATGGCAAGGTGTGGCTCTCCTTTGAGATATGTGAGTATAACAAACTCTTTCTCTTTTAAAAGGCAGTAATCTCCTGATATGTTCGCTTTGTCATACCTAAATAATATTAAATACCTAAATAATATTAAAACCCAATTTTTTAAAAAGGAGCTTGGAAGGCAAAGGACTAGAAAATCAGTAGCAAGGATGTCTGTGGTAGGGAAAGAGGACCAAAATGTGAGGGGACATTTACTGTGAAGACTTGTGTATTACATATTAACACCTGCTGGGAAGCATCTATGATAGATTAGACCCTGACAGCCAAGATGAAAAACTCAACAAGTTGACATTAACCAGCTTTCTTTTTTCTTTTTTTCTTTCTTTCTTTTTTTTTTTTTTTTTTTTTTTTTTTTTTTTTTGCGACAGGGTCTAGCTCTGTCGCCCAGGCTGGAATGCAGAGGTGCGGTCTCCCCTTACTGCAACCTCTGCCTTCCAGGCTCAAGCCATCCTCCCACGTCAGCCTCCCAAGTAGCTGGGATAACTAGCCTTCATCACCATACCTGGAGAAGTAACTGTGCAACACAAGGTAGAGGACAGTGGTGAGCATGGAAATGCACTGCTTAGATCTCCTGCTGCTTCAGGGTATGCAACTGATGGATGCCCCCAGCTACTGTCCTCTGCATCTGCCACTATGTCTGTGCAGAAGTCATGGATGCTTCCATCAGGTTACTCCCAGCCAATGACTGAGTGAGGCCCAAACACTAAGGCAGGCTCATTCTGAGACCTGGGTCTCTTCTGATAGGTGACTTCAGTTCAAGCCTTGTCTTTCAGCCTGACTGGCACTTTACCAATGTTGTAATTCATTCTGAGACTCTTCCTCCTTCCTTCTCTCCTCCCTCAGAGCAGGCAGCCCTGCATCATGGTCTCATGCTCTCCTTGCCACTTTGGCTACCTCCCTTTGCCCCTCACAGGCATTTTCCCTGACACACACTCTTGATTATCTAATCCTGTCTAGGTATCTGCTTTTCACAGTGAGTCCTGAACAAACCTACTCACCTATAGTTTTGGTTTGAATAGTTCAGGAAATGTTGAAAAAAGGGAGAAGAAGAGGAAGAAGATGGGAGAAAAGAACATGCTTTTTTTTTCCTTAATAGTTATTACTATCAAGTCAAGATGATTAAATTCCTTTAGAAACATTAAAAAGATTAAGATTGCTTTTTAAATGAAATGACAATATTCATCATATTCTTAAAAGTTTATTCTTTGTAACTATTATGCAATTATGATAAAAATGTTAGATGTCAACTTAAAGCATGCTAGGGAATAATTGGCTTTTCAAAATTTGTTTATAATAGTTACAAATAAAATTTTGGAAGACTTGTCCAGACTTCTACTACCTTTGTGGTCCTTAACTAAATGTGAAATATTAATCATATCCTTTTTTCAGATCCTAAGGGAAAAGCCATAAAGGATGGAGAGAGAGACAGAGAGAGAGAGGAGATCCAGCAGTCTTACAGATTTTTCTGTGGTTTTAAATATACAATGCTTTATCTCTTTGTCTTCTTGTCATATTAACAAGCATTTAACTCTGAAATGACATCTTGGGCCTGGGAAGATCATGGACAAATTGGAGACCAGTTATCCAAATCAGAGCCTGTAGCACCAGCGTCTCCTCAGGCTTGGCTAAGGAGTTTCCACCTCGAGAGAGAAGAGAGAATCAGGGATGTAGGAAGGTGCAAAGGTTCAGAGAAGGTTCAGCTTGGCTGGTACTTTGTCAATGCCAGGTGACATGGCATTGCAGGAGACATGAATTTGTGTCCCGGGGCACTGTGGCAGAAATCCTGCTAAGTACTCTCCTTCACAAAAAACTGAGATATGCTGCCCCAGAATCAGGGACTGGGGATCAGGGACTCTAGGCAAGCCATCCTAAGGAATAATGAATTTATAATCCCTGACCTTACAATTTAAATATGAAGAGAAAGGTGCTGTGAAAGGTATCGTGAAAAACTAAAATAATAACAATAAAAATTCAATAACCCTTGAGCAACTTAGAGATTATCTTGTCCAAATGTCCCCTTCATACAGAGGAGAAGGGTGATGCCCCTTATGTGAAATGGACAGTGCATATTCTGAGCAAGGAGGTCTATTGAGCCACACCCTTCACTGTTCCGAGGCAGATCTGTGGGCCAACCCAACTTGAAAGATCTGATCTCAATGATTTCCAGGGGCATGGGCAGTTATCAACTCCTTCTAAGATGAATGCTTCTGCAGGAAGGTTTCAGGCGCAGCCGAGAAGGGCAGATCTGGGGCTCCTTACCTCAATCCAAAGTCCACCAGGGCTCTGTACACTGATGTTGACAGTTGAAGAAGCAATACTTCTCGATCCCCAGGCAGGCTTTATAGTGCCAGCACACAGGTAAGAGGGTGAAAGGGCAGGATAGAGTAAACTCTGGGCAATATCCAGGTTTCGGTGCAGCTGGAGAAAGATGCCACAGGGTGAGTCGAGGGCAACCATAAGTCACTTCCAGGTATCAGGGCCAGCTCGTTCCACGGATTCCTCAGAGGAAATGTTCCCTAATCCCACCCACACCCAGGATTGTCACGCCTTACTCATTCACACTCTTCAGGATTCCAGGCTGAACCATGCGAAGGCCAAAGAGGACGGTCACAGAGAGTAGAGAGAGGCTGCTCAGCTTCTTGGTGCAAGAAAAGGGCGTGGGTGCACCTGGAGGCTGGACGAGTCTATGTCAGTTCTGGCGGGGCTCCACCAGCAGGCGGCGCTGTGGCTCTGGGGGCTGGAGGTCAGAGGTGCCTCAACTTGACCCGGAACCATCAGCTGTTTCCTTTCACCTCCAGGAAGAGATAACGTGAAACAATTTGTGCGGTATAATTTATGAGAGCCCTCGTGGACTGCCTTTCTTCAGGGTGTTGCAGGGCTGCCCTGGCTCTTCCTTATTCTGACTTTATCCAGCAGCTTTTGAGGCAATAGGAGGGCATTGTCTTTCCCCAGGCTTGTATCAGGTCTGACCAACTCCCCTCGTCCCAGTGTGTATCCAGAACAATTGAAACCCACCCCTCCCAGCGGTGTTCACATATGGGTGCGTTTGGGGTACCACATCGAAGTTGAAACACACACAAAGCTAGATATTGTGCTATCAGTAAGATAATTTCTAGATTCATAGAAAATATAAATGCATTATGAACTACAGAGAAATAAGTTTCAGTTGCGATATTAGTGTTTGCTCCTTTAACTCCTGTCTTTATGTTGCCATGACTCTGCAAAAACTTTATTTGTTGATAAAATTAAAAGTCTAACTAGGTTATTTTGTAATGTGACCCCTAGGCTAAATAACCGTTCTGCCTCTCTGCACTCCTGTAAAAGTGTGTGATGTACCTACTCACTTGGTGGCTGAGAACATAGCTATCAGTAATGGTGAGAAATGGGTTATGAGTGCACACAGGAAAATTGGTACCTGATGTGGAAGGTAGAGAAATACTGAGGAAAAAGCTCTCTGAAGCAGGTGTTCTATCTATCTATCTATCTATCTATCTATCTATCTATCTATCTATCATCTGTCTATCATCAACATCATCATCATCATCCTTTCCTCTATTTCTAGTGCAATCTGTGGTTACCTCCTAGCTGTGTATCTTTTTGCTGTTTTATGACACAAAGCCGGAAAGTTGATATATCTTTGAGGTAGGACAGTAAAGGTATATTGCTGGCCTTGCCAGCTGAAGGCAAATTGCTTCTGGTGGGCCTTATGGACAGGAATGGAGGAAAAGGTATTTGCCAAGTCAATGGCTGTACACCAGGTACCAGGAAATGTGTTAATTTGCTCAAGCAATGAAACCACATCTGGTACAGCAGCTGCAATTGGAGTCACCACTTGGTTAAGCTTATGATAATCCACTGTCAGTCTTTAAGATCCATCTGTGTTCTGCACAGGCCAAGTGGGAGAGTTGATCGGGGACGTAGAGAGAATCACCACTCTTGGGTCTTTCAAGTCCTTGAAAGTGGCGCTAATCTCGGTTATCCCTCCAGGGATGTGGTATTGTTTTTGATTTACCATTTTCCTAGGTAGAGGTAGCTCTAATGGCTTCCACTGGCCTTTCCCACCATAATAGCCCTCACCCTACCAGTCAGGGAGCCAATGTGGGGGTTCTGCCAGCTGTTAAGTATGGCTATGCTAATTACGCATTCTGGCACTGGGGAAATGACCACAGGATGAGTCCAGGGGCCCACTGGACCCACTAGAAGTTGGACCTGAGCTAAAACTCCGTTAATTACCTGATCTCCATAAGCCCTTACTTTTGGTCCTGGAGGACCACAATGATGTTTTGGGTCCCCTGGAATCAACGTCAGCTCAGAGCCAGTGTCCAGTAGTCCCTGAAATGTCTGATCATTTCCCTTTCCCCAGTACACAGTTCCCCTGGTAAAAAGCCGGAGGTCTCCTTGGGAAAGGATGGGAAAAAGATTCACTGCATAAATTGGTCATAGGGTAGTGGGGTCTTTCCTCAAGGGGCCCTGGCCTCCCCTTCATTCAAGGGGTTCTGGGTCTGTAAACTGGTTCAAGTCTGGAAATTGATTGAGGGGCCATGATTCTCTGCTTTTATAATTCAAATTAGTCTTTTGTCCATTCGACCTAGAAGTTTTATGCTTGTATAAATTAAATAGGAATGCAGTAGGCCTCCTATCAATTTCACTTTTTAGGAACACTACGATTAATTAGCCAGTGCCAGAGCTCTACATGAGTCAGACTGATTGCTGCTTTGCCTCTGCTTTCCATTATGGTAGCTACACCCACCTTGCCTTTGACAGTTGAGTGCTGCCACTTGGCTCGGGCCACCTCGGGCTTCAGTTATTCCCATTGTATTTAAGTTTTGTAGTTAAGTGACTGCGGTTCCCACTGTTAGATCTGACATACAGAAAAGAGCAATTACAGGGCTCTTTAAAGATGAGGGTGCTGACCTCACAAATCGATTTCACAAGGCATTGGTCAAGGGTGTATCTTCTGGACCCTCCCAGCTGGGATGAGTAGGTCTAAAGTGACTAATTCGCTCCAGCATCCCAATCTCCCTAAGCCTTTGGATCCCTTCCTCTACATTAAGCCAAGGGAGATCAGGCATTTCCAGCTCACTCACAGTGGGCCATCTTTTAATCCATATTTCAGCTAAACAAGCAAATAAACTATTAGAACCTTTTAAAACTCCCTGAGTTGCAACATTAAATGCAGAGTCCCTACTTAGTGGGCCTAAATAAAGAAATTCAGCCTGATCCAACTCTATGTTCCTTCCACCATTATCCCACACCCCTAATATCCATGTCCATGCCTGTTCTCCAGATTTCTGCTTATATAAATGAGAAAACTCAAGCAATTCTTTTCGAGTGTAGTGCATCTCCTCATGGGTCACACTCTCAACCTCACCTCTAGGGGCCTGCTGGGACTTTAGTCTACTTATAGTTCTAGAAGCAAACAGGGGTGTTGGGGGTGGCTCCTGAGGAGAATCAACATTATCTTGCCTGGCAACTGCCTCAGGGGAGGCCATCACTGTTGTCTCAGGCAGCACAGGGTTTATCTCCCCAGACAAAGGTGGAAAGGCTGATGGCAGCACAGGTCAGCGAGGTGATGTTGCCACTACTGGGGATGAGGAAGCTGTTTCTTCTGGCAAAAAAGGTTCATCAGAGTTTACAAACTCAGTGTCCTCAGCTTCATCAGGGTCCTCCCACATGTCCCCATTCCAAGTTGCAGGGTCCCATTCTTTTCCAATCAATGACACCTGGCGAGGCTGTGCATGCACCTTTTGTTGCAGGTCAGCCACTCACATGATAAGAGCTTGTGTCTGTTTTTCCACAATTTCAGCTCTTTCTCTAAAGGAGATAAGACTCTCAGTCAGGGCAATCTTAGCAGATTTGAGACTCAGTATCTGCTTCTGAAGCCGGGAGATAGAATCCCTGAGTTCATCATTTTCTTTCATCACTTCGTCCACTGAAATTAGGAGCAACCAACCAGCTTCATTATGTTCCTTGGTTCTCCACATATGGTCAAAGGTATTATGCATAGAGTCACTAAAGTCCTTGCCTCTCACAAGCAGTGAATCAGGAGTGTCAAATGTGCTTATTTTGCATAACTCTCTAAACAGTTAATGCCAAGGACTATCAGTGTTCTCCATACTACTATTAGAACTAGAGTCCTTAGAATTTTTTGTTCTAATCATATTAAGCAGCAAACTCCAGAAACCCCAAACCAATGAAAGAACTCCATTTTTAATATTCTGTTCCTCTAGAACCACTCTTGGTACCAAAATCTGTATTAGTCAGGGTTCTCTAGAGGGACATAACTAATAGGAGGTATGTATATATATATATATATATGGAGTAACTCACATGATTGCAAGGTCCCACAATAGGCCATCTGCGAGCTAAGGAGCAAGGAGAGCCAGTCCAAGTCCCAAAACTAAAGAACTTGGAGTCTGATGTTCAAAGGCAGGAAGCATCCAGCATGGGAGAAAGATGTAGGCTGGGAGACTAGGCCAGTCTAGTCTTTTCACATTTTTCTGCCTGCTTTATATTACAGCCACACAGGCAGCTGATTAGTTAGTGCCCACCCAGATTAAGGGTGGGTCTGCCTTTCCTAGCCCACTGACTCAAATGTTAATCGAATGTTAATCTCCTTTGGCAACACCCTCAAAGACACACCCAGGATCAATACTTTGCATCCTTCAATCCAATCAAGTTGACACTATGTATTAACCATCACAGTAGTTTCATAGAAATAGCATTGAATCTGTAAATTGCTTTGGGCATTATGGCCATTTTAACAATATTGATTCTTTCTTTCCATGAGTATGAAATGTTTTTCCATCTGTTTGTGTAAACTCTGATTTCGTTCAGCAGTGTTTTGTCATAATTGTAGTAGAGATGTTTTACCTTTCTGGTTAGTTGTATTCCTAGGTATTTTATTTTATTTTTGTGGCAATTGTGAATGGGATTGCATTCGTAGTTTGGCACTCAGGTTGGACATTGTTGGCATACAGAAATGCTACTAACTTTTGTACATTGATTTTGTATATCATACAGGAGCTAGGGCCTGCCACAGGGACCTCACAATTCTGCCTGGTGCCCTATACTACTGTGGCTGAGCTGGCACCCAAGTTGCAAGACAAAGTCCTCTTAACTCATCCCTCTCCTCTTGTCAAGCAGAAGAAAGGGATCTCTTTCAGAGCTGTGTGCTGCACTGCCTGGGGTTGAGGGAGGGTGATGCAAGCACTCCTTCAGCTGCCCAGGCTGGTGCCTCACTAGGTCACATGCACCCCATGTCCACTGGCCTCTGAGCCCAGCACAGCACTAGAATTTGTCCAGGAGTTGTAGTCCTTGTGGCCTAGACGGTCTTTCAAGTTTATTTAGTAGCCCATAGCACTTTAGCCTGCAGTGGCGAGGCTTGCCAAAACTCAAGTTCCAACTGCTGGAATGGGTGATTGTCCTCTGGCTAAGGGTCATCTAAATGCGCCCTCCGTGGGCATCGGCTGAGTTATTTCTGGTGTTGACAGCACTGAGTTCCAATGCAGAGTCCCACAAGCACTGAGCTCTCCCTCTCCCAGTGCACGTATTTTCTCTCTGTGCCATGCAGCCTCTGCCGGGGGATGGGGAGGGGGTTGGTGTCAGCAATTCAAGACTCTTTCATATCCTCTACAGTGTCTCTTTCAGCGATATGAAGTTAGATCCAGGTATTGAGATTACTCACCTGATTTTCTGTTTTTTATGAAGGTATTCTTTTTGTGTAAGTAGTTGTTATATTCGGTGTTCCTATAGGGGGGATGATCCATGGAGGCTTCTATTTGGCCGCCTTTCTCTGTCTCCAACCTTCTGCTTGTTTTCGTTTTTAAAAACATATAAACAGTTTGTGCTCAATTATAAATTTTCCCCTGATCCATGGAATGTATTCACTTAATTATTTGTTTGGGTATGTGAAACTTCCAACATGGTTCCAGAGTCAGCATAAAGGTATATTCAGAGAAGAATCAGGTATCCATCTCCATTCTCTCTCTCCTTTCTACACCATTCCTGACAACACCCTGTAGGTGATCACTCTCATGGTCTCTTGGTTTTTTCCTTTGTGTGTTTCTTTTTTCCTGCATTGAGTAGAAAAATGAATATTTTCTTCTTTTGCTTTATTTATTAAAGACACTTTCACTTTATAATGTATCTGGAAATCATACCTCAGTTTATAGCCATCTTCACCATTCCTCTGAACAGCTGCATAATACTTTGTTGTATAGGTGTACTATTAACACCATTTACTCAACGACTCTCCACTGTATAGGCGTGTGGGCTGTTTTCAATACTTTGCAGTTACAAACAATGCTGCAATTAATACATTTACTTTAATTTTCCCCATTGGGGCTTGGACTGTCTTATTGGTCTGGCATTCCTACTGTAACTCTTTCAACCAGGGACAACCTAAGCTGATCGATGAATATCTTTTGTGAAAGACCTCTGTATTCTCCTGTCTTGGTTGACAACCTGTGGAAAGAAAAATGATTTGAAATCATCACAGATCTTTTCAATTCCAAGCTCTGTTCTGGACTCCAAAATAATTTTCCCATCTGTATGAGGAGGGCAGTTTTCTAGGATATGTCAGCAGGGATTTCATTCTAAATTTAATGGGAGGTTGTGGCTCAGGGCATCTGTTACAAGCGGGAAAGAACCTGGAGCCTATCTGGCCCCTAGGCACTCTGCATTCCTGGGGTCAGACACACATGGCTGGCTAGAACAGAGTCTGCAAGTGGCTCCAGTGTGCCTGAGGTCATCAGTGATGTTCACTGTTCTACCCCTGAAATGTACCCAGAGCCTGGAGAGATGCTATCTGGGCTCCTTATCACAGAAAAACTTTGTAGTGCTGAGGTCTCTAGGTCTCCAGTGGAGGAGGGTGGTGTCAGTTGAGTTGTGCCTAAAACCACACTTTCTGACTTCTCTACTTACAAGTCACACTGAACATTGCAGCTGCCTTTTCTGGGTAATTTCTAACATTTTTTTTAAAAATAGAAACCTTTATCTTTGTTTCCTTTTTTTCATTTCTCCCCAACAAAGAAGCCAAGGTTGCCCGAATGGGGCCATCCCTCTCCATACAATCAAGAAGTAACACAGTCAAGATTGCTCAGAGGGCCCTACGAATCTCAAATCTCTTATTTTTCTGTTGTTTTTTTTCCCCCCAGAAGGTAATTTCAGCTTTAGAAATGGACAGAGACTGTCCAAAATCCTATATCAGGTTGGTAGCACAGATGGGGCTACAACAAAATCTGTGGAAGGAAAACACAAAGTTTTTCTTTCCCTGGGACCCAAGATGTAATGAAGGTGGCTATTGTAAACAAGTTTCATTCTTGGCTTCTAAGTGTAATAATTTCATTCCTATTTTGGGGAAATTAACTACCATATAAGCCCTGGAAGCCAGAGGCTGTGCCACTTTTTATAACAGAGCGGGAAAATCTGGATGCTTGTTTTCTCTGTCTCCACCGAGAGACAACCTCATATGAGCACATGCTGGGTTAATGTCATATGATGCACAAACTCTAAACTGGACTTGGGAGCTAATGATAATAGGATGTGAACATTTATTCCTGGGACATTTATAGCAATGGCAGCTGTATTTGACTTTTCAGAAGAGAAATGGAAATGATGGTAGAGACATTGGCTGTGAGACATGTAACCTCCACCTGCTTTCAGGTATCACCAATGAGCTCCACTAAGGCCAGTATCTGGCTGATTTTGACTGTGATTCTGCATTCATAGCCTTGCTTGCTTTTTCCTTTTCTTATAACTTGGGTTTATAGGTTCCCTAATGGTTTTGCGATCCATTTAATTTTAACTGAGCCAAGACTGACTTCTTTGTAATTAAGAAGCGAATGACTGGGTGACTCTTGTTAGGGAATAGATGTGTGGAGAGCTCCATGAATTACTCTAAACCAACAATCACAGCTGGTGAAAGTTATTTAAAATTTTTTTTAAGATTTTATTTTTATTGTACACATTTAAGGTATACAACATGATGTTTTCATATACATATACATAGTTAATTACTATAGTCAAGCCAATTAACATATTCATCATCCCACATAGTTTTCTTGTTTTGGGAAGACCGCATAAAATCTACTCTCTTACCGAATTTCCAGTAGACAATACTAATAATCAAGTAACCCAGTGACTTCTGCTCTGCAATAGCAGTGTGAGGAGCTCTGTGGAGATACTCTTTAACCAAACAACCATCTGGGAATTGTTCTACATGCATACATTTATTTTTAAAACTCTACTAACCCTTGAAAGAACACAGAGTGCCCGTGCCGTTTGAGCCATAACCCACTATGTACTTTCTACCTCCCAGCTCAGCATGAGGGAAGCTGCACTTGGGGCATATATAGCCAAGAACAGGGAAAATCCCTTTTCTCCCACCTCCCTGTCAAAGATTATGATGTCTCTCTAAGAAGAAAAGGCTGCAGGCATCGCCTAACCTCCCTCCCAGGTGATGTTGTAGAGGTTGTATTGCAGGTGTGTGTGACCAAGAGGTATGAGGCTCCATTCTTCCACCCAACACCACTTGTATTGTAGAGGGTGTACCCCAGGCATTGGAGGTAAAGAATATTGTGACCCCATACCCCCTGGCACAGCTAATTAGTAGGGTAGAGTTTTCAAGTTAGGGAATGCATGCCAACAACTTCAGAGGCTACTGCTTATGCCCAGAACCATGTTGGTAAAACAAGGCTGCCACCCTGAGAGAAGTGGGCCACTATTTCCAAAAAAAGCTCCATAGAAAAAGCTCACTGATTTTCCAATGGTGAAACCTAAGCTATAAGAACAGAAGGCTCCAAAGTCCTCCTAAAGAAACTGACTATTATCTTGGAACAGAGTGTGAAGAATGTCTAGACAAATGGTGTTCTTGAAAACAATGGGAATTTTAGTGGTAAACCATGAAGAGGAGGTTGGCATCTCCATGGCAGAAAATCTAATGATTAAGGAAACTGAACATACCACCTGATAAAGTAGCATTTGAGAATTTCCAGAAATATATTGAGGGTAAATTGTCATGAAAAAAGGAGTTACCCATGACACATTTTAATGCTACCAATTTTGTCATAATAACATGTCAACGTAATTAGAACATATGGTATTAATGAAGGAAGTACACACACATATCAGTGGAAAAAAAAGAAACTTGATGCCTTCGAAAATCTAGCAGACAATAAAGGCAGAATCCTGCATTATCCAAGAAATGTTAGATAAGTCAGTAAATGATATTAAGACAGATTACCAGCAATTCAGGGGAAATACTGGATTTGTATCTGACACGTTATCTCAAAGTATGTTTCAGATGGTCAAGAATTTAAATATAAAGATTGAACTATAAAAGTATTCAAAGAACACGAGTGGAGTTTTGTAAAATATTGATATGGGAATGACTTTCTGGAGCAAATTGGTATTGTTAACCATATGCAAATAAAAAAATTTTGTTGGGAAAAATCTAACATATTGTAATATAAGCAATTAGAAATTCAAAAATATGAGTACATTCGTGATGGGAATAAATATAATCTATATTACATTGAAAGAACTTTTATAACATAAAAGAAAACAGATGATCCAATAGAAAAATGAGCATGAACCACATATATATGATTTATGGGAAAAGTAATGTAAGTAGATAACAGATGTATGAAAATAAATACAACTTCAACCAAAATTAAATAAATGTTATTTAAAACAAACACACAAGTTTTTTTTTGTTCCTATGGGATGGTCTTTTTACTACTGATTTTGGGCAAATTTCATTTGCCAGTAGTCTGTGTCTCAGTTATTGTGAAATGAATAACTTGATCGCTTAAGACCTTTCTTACTATGAGAAAGATTTCAGGGATCTAAGCTAAGGTCTCTGCCAGGGGAAGAGTGAATTTGCAATAGAGGAGCAGAAAATGTGTGCAGTGGAATCACTGTAAGTGAGGATGCCAAGGTGATGCCGAAGAGGTTGATGCTGGCAGACTTGACATTTTGTGGCATGTCACTTTATTTTTTATTTTTATTCTTACTTTTTTTGAGACAGGGTCTCACTCTGTTGCTCAGGCTGGAGTGCAGTGGCGTGATCTCAGCTCACTGCAACCTCCACCTCCCGGGTTCAAGCAATTCTCCTGTCTCAGCATCCCAAGTAGCTTGGACTACAGGCGCATGCCACCATGTCCGGCTAATTTTTGTATTTTTAGTATAGATGGGGTTTCGCCATATTGGTTAGGCTGGTCTCAAACTCCTGACCTCAGGTGATCCACCTGCCTTGGTCCCCCAAAGTGCTGGGATTACAGGCATGAGCCACTGCGCCTGGCCAGCATGTCACTTTATAATCACGTTCCTTTCATCTTCATGGTGTCCCCAAATCTATGTTTTTCTTTGATTGCACACCTTGTCTCAGTCATCCCATTACTCTGATTCCTGCTATTACTTTGCTTTCTGTCTTGGCAAAACGAGTTCATCACAAGTCTTTCTTGAAAGGCTACCAAATCTTCCTTCCTTGGTCAACATCCTAGCAAAGAGAAATGACATATGAAGACAGGTAGTTCCCAGCCCCAACTCTGCTCCTGACTTCTAGAGTAAGCTTGATGGCTCTCCTGGACTCCAGTTTTCCCATCTTCATGATGAGGGTGTTTATCTAGATTATTTCAAAGAGAACTTCCAACTTCAAATTCAACAGAAGGTTGTGGCTCAGGGATCTATTATAAGCCAAGAAGCACATGATGATTGTGCGTGATCCTTGTGATTCTGGACTCCAGGAGACACACACATGGCTGGCTAGAACTGAGTCTCTCCATCCCAGCATGTACCGGACAAGGAGATCCTAAGAAGACTGTCCCAAAATTGTCATCAGTGATTCTCTCTACTCAACCCCTGTGGAGCACACAGAGCCTGCAAATATGATAGCAGAGTTTTTAATCTCAGCAAAAACTCCTCTGCTAGCGAAACTGTTTCTAGGAGGAGCATGGTTGCAGGAGGCTGTCCCTGGATAACCATGTGTTTTCTGTCTGCAATGCAAATTCCAAGTAGTGAATTACCATACTAGCACCTCTGGGTAACTTCAGTATCATCATGCAGCCCCAAACTTCTCATCTTTCCCATCATTTTTGATCTCACCTCACCATTACACTCAGAGATACTACAAGGCAGTAGGTAGTTTAGAGAATCCAGCCAAAAAGCCCTAGAGAGTCTACTGTCTCCAATCTCCACTTCGCTTATACAGTTGGGTAAAATGTAGGCCACAAGCTGGGGCTAGAACACAGAGTGGAGGAGAGCAGGTAACAGTAGCTGCTCTGGTGCTCACAATGAGATGAGAACAGTCGTGTGGACAACTTCATGTCTTGGTTTCTAAGCATACGAGCACCATTCCCAGAAGTTGCAAAGTCCACATGCCTACTTCCCTGCCTTCTTGGAAGCCTCCACATGTGCACTGGTTCATACAGTCAGAGGAACACACTCTGTGATGGACTGAGAACTGGGATAGAGAAAGAAGCAGATATGGAGATGGCAGGAAGTGTTTACTCTGGTAGCAGTGGCATCAGTGGCTGGGTATCTACTTCCAGGAAGACAAGTGGAAGAGGTGTCCAATTTGGTAATGTTGGTGGGCAGATGTGGTGTCACCATGCCTGGAGGCAGCAGTGGTGTGCTCTGTTGTGACTGGAGAGAAAAAGGCTGTGGGACTGGTATTGTTGAGGTATGTGTGCCCATAAAATCACTAAGCACTAGGCTGAGAGGACAAAGTATTATCTAGTGTGGAGAAGCTGAGAATGCAGCCTGTGATTAAAATATGGATAGAAAAACAGGTCAGGCCAATTAAAGGTGATCTTGTGAAATAAATTATTGCTGGCGGAGAAACTCATAAAGGGGTATCTCGCTGTCTAGCTCAATAAGAGAAAACACATTTTAGGGATGTTTTCAAGGTGATTGTAGAGTGTAGCCTTCTACTTCCAGAGGTGGCAACATTTTTGCTGTTTCTGTTGCACCTGCTAACGTAAGGAGTGCCTGGAGTTTGATGGGGAGTTTGGAACCCTATGAAAATCCAGTGTAAGAGCGATTTGTATGCTTCTGACTGCTCCAAATGTGGCAGTCCTTTGTTACATTGTGGCACCTCCCTATTCGCACCATATTTGAGACTTGGTGAGTGACAGAATTGGCCTCTTGTTGCAGGAATGAAACAGACCAGAGAGTCACTTTTCTTTACCCATTAGACCTAGGGCTGTGCTGATATACTCAGCAAATGATGCTTCTACCTGGAGCAATGAGAACTAAAAGACTAAAAGCAGCAACGATAAAGGGGCATTCTTTCTTAGCACAAGGTAGTTTTGTTGTTCACAGTGACACCTGATTTCAGGGTCATGGGTGACAGTGATGAGTGTCCAGGATTGCAGCAGTAGGACCCATGTCACACAGTTGTTGAGGGGTGGTTCTGGCTGTGATCATGCTGCCTGGATACTCTTACTTCTTACATTGCCTCTGAGTCTGAATCTTCCGTCTTCTCAAAATTCTGTAAGCCGCGTTTACAGATTGGGTTATCCAGAAAGCAGGAGCTGAGACAGAGCTAAGAGGGCAAGTTGCCTTGTGGGGTAACACCTGTTACAGTAAAGGAAAGGAAGAAGGACTGGCAGAGGATGCCATTGCCAACCTGACCTGACAACATCTCTGGCAACCCATCAGGGAGCTCTGGAGCAAGAATTTTCCATTAGAGGAGTCCAACATTGAGCAGGAAAGGTAGACCCTTGTACCACAGCCTTATTCTACCTTTAGCTGGGGCCCCTGGTTCTACGTGATCTGAGCTCAAACACTGAGGGTTACTTCCTGTTCTAAATTGGATGGAAGGCTGTGTGATTAAGGGACATACTAAGAAGTGATAAACAGTGGGTTCCCGTTTTTACCTCCTAGTGCTGGCACCTGCTTACCCTGAGAATGTTGGCTCATATGACTGGATGAAAGAGAGTCTCTCTGTCCCAGTTCCAGACAGGGCATAAGAAGTGGCTTGAGTTTTCCTTAAGGAGTCCAGTAGCCGCTCTATTATTCCTCCTCAAGGATGATCATGGAACCTCAGGGATTAGCACGGGCTCCTGGGCTCAGAAGGAAATCAGGGTCCTGGTGGATGTTGCCTTGTTGGATCTAGGTGGTGGGAGCAAGAGGAGTAGGATAGAGAATATGTGTCTCCTCCTATAACTGAAAACTTCACATTTGCTGTACTCATGAAGCCACTGTGAGTGGTTTGAATGGTGTTTTAGGTAACCTAAATGTGCAAGGCAGACCCCAAATCCAGTCATTTTCCCCCTTCTTCTAACTTCCTACCCACACATTCAGAAACCTCTAGGTAGTTTGGAGACTCTGTTAGAGGGACTCAGAAACCTCCACATGCTCAGGCCTTTA